>NW_028270144.1:51283697-51624947 GCF_037043375.1 Chiloscyllium plagiosum
ATTCCTTTTTTATTGAGGACTGATTTTTATTTTATTAAACAGTACAAAATACAGTTGATAATAAACAAAAGCAGCAGTTCACAAAAACCCACGATATACAGGGGAAAGGGCAGCAAAGGCATGCCCCAAACCCCACTATTCAACCAGTTTTCAGGGAGATGAGGACAAACCTCAAATCTCACTTCCATTCATCAAAGATAACAGTAACAAACACAGGCGAAACTGTGCATAGAGCACAGACCCAATATAGCTATAAAAGATACCTGACACCCGCCCGCACAACATACTGATCAGATCGTCCTTGGCTAGCCTTCCTGCAGGATAGTCATCGAGAGGACTGCTTTTTAAACTGCCTGATCTACACAATCAATGTGTTTCAGATGTAACTCAGTTCTCATTAGGGGATGGTTGTTTCACTGGCTGGTTACAGCCTGCGTGTTACTCTTTTCTCCTTTGAGAAAAAGACAATGTTGATTTTTGTGGCAGGGCCTAGCCCTTGCATTCTAGTTTGCTTTGTTCTGTATGTGTGTTCATGTTTTTGGTGTTTGGACTGAGCCCTTGTGAGAAAAGACATCTTACCAGATGAGCTGTCCCTGGGACTAGGCCTCTGTAAAGACTGGACATCTATCTGTGTGTGTGCTCGGAGGTGAGCACTTATTCCATCCTGGAGCTTAGGAGTAGACCCTGCCTTTGGGAGTGGACCAAACCCCTGTGAGTTAACTGCACCTTCACAATGTACTGTGTTCCTGTGAGTGGGCTTGGTTCTCTATGGGTGGGCCAGGACTCTATGAAGACTAAACCACTGTGTGCTATGGGGTATGCATTTGCTGCATTCAGAAGGGGACTCTGCCCTTGGTTGTGGACTCTGTTTTTAGCAATAGACTTTGCAGTTTGGAGTGGACCCTACATTTTGAAGAGAACTGTTTATGGTAATGGTCTCTGTGTACCAGAATTAACTCTACTTGTTGCTTGTTGGGTTTATCACCTGCACTGTCTTGTGTTCCTGGGTCTAGCAGCCCTCTTTGTGAGCCAGAAGGCTCATAGGTTGTCCTGAAAGTTGTTACCCCGAGAGCCGGAGGGTGGGTAGGCCGTACTATGAACCTGAAGATGGGTAGACTGCTCCAATGCCAGTCTCTCCAAGAACCAGAAGGTGGCTAGGCTGTTCTGAGCGCTGCCATCCTGAGAAGGGGTAATTGGGACAGGCTGTCCTTGAGGTGGTCGGAAGGTATGTCAGAGCGGCTGAGAGCCAGAAGGTGCATAGGGTCAGGCTGAGATTCAGAAGGCTTGTGGGCTGCCCTGCACATCTTCTTCCCAGGGAAGGGGATGGGCTGTCCTAGAGATGGCCGGAAGGTGTTAAGGGCGGTTAGGGAAGCCGGAAGGTGGGTAGGCCGTCCTGACTGCTGTCGTCCTGTGGTGGTTGGAAACAGAATGTGCAATCCTAGAAGTGGTCATAAGGTGTCAGGATGCACTGAGAACCAGAAGGAGCATGGGGTGGACCGAGAGCCAGAAGGGGCATTGTCGCTGGCTGCCTTAGTGGCTGGAAGGTGGGAAGGACAGGTGGATTGCTGGAGTGGTCTGTATTTTATGTAATTTTTAATGTAATTGGATTGTCTTGTATGTAGATGTTACTGTTTTGTGGTGATTCAAAGTGGGATTTGAGGTTTGTCTTCATATCCCTGAAAACGGGTTTGGGGCCTGGCTTTGCCACTCCTCTCCCTTGTAAAATTGCTATTTCTCTGTATACAGCTGTTAATGTTAATTGTTTTGTAAACTGTGTATTGTTTAGTAAAAGAAAACAGGAGATGTAGAATCTCCTAAATTTAGGGAACTGAAAGACTATCTCCAGGAGAGGGAGGGACAGGTGGTTTGCTGGGTTGCCGGAAGTGTCTGTGTTCTATGCACTGTTTTATTGTTTGTTTGATTGGATTATCTTGTATGAGTTTGTGTTACTGTTTCCTATTTGATGACTTAAAGTGGGATTTGAGGTTCGCCCTTATTTCCCTGTTAACTGACTCCATGGTGGAGTTTGGGGATTGACCTTGCTACCCCTTCCCCTGAAAATAGTGGTCTTTAGTCAACCTCTGATTATTGTTTATTGTGAACCGTTTGTTTGTATTTTCTCATGTTTCATAAAATAAAGTGAAAATATGACCAGGAGATTTAGAATCTCCTCTGTTCAGGTGACCAACTCTTGATCTGGCTTGCTACAGCCAATGGCATTGTGAATTATTTGTTTTTTTAAAACAATATACATAACCAGGAGGTTTAGAATTTCCTCAGTTCAGGTGATTGACTCTGAATTGCTTGGCTGTAGCCAGCATACTGTGCACAAGTAAATAAACTTGGGATGCCATCCTCTGCGCAGTTATTTGTGGCAGTGGGAGAAAACAGGGCATGCCTAAAGAATATTCATTGCAATATTAATCTTGGAGTTGTGATAAGCATTTCTGGTATCATGCTTTTATTTGGGTAGCTTGATTCGTTTGACCCTGCAGTCAAAGATTGGGTCCAATATGTGGAAAGAACACAGTATTTTTTTGGGCAAATGACATTGGGGCAGATGAAAAGCAATGAGTAATCCTTCTGACTGCTTGTGGACCTGCAGCATTTTTGGTTATAAGGGACTTAATTTTCCCAGTGGGACCAGATGCTTAAAACTTTCTCAGAGTTGACAAAGTTTCATAAGGAATATTGTGACCCCAAACCTCCTCTAATTGAGATGCTTTCAGTTTCATTGGCTGTTGGAAAACTGGGGGAATTTGTATTTGGATTTTTGAGGCTGAGACTGGCAGAGGCATGCGATTCTGGATTAACCTTGAATAAGATGCTGAGAGATCATTTAGTATCTGGGGTTAATGATGTAACTATGTTGAAGTGCCTACAAGCTGAAGTCCAACTGGACTTAAAACAGGCACAATAACTGACATTGTCATTACAAAATATGGCAAGTGGAGCATAGGAGTTTGAGGGCATCTCAATGGAAATGGCTTCCCCCACCTGTCTGACAGAGCTTGATGAACATCACTTGAGTGTAGGCAATCGCAGAGACTCTATCCTGAGCAAAAGGACTTTAGACCAGCCCACAGTAGAACACAATGACAAAGCTGAGCCTCAGCCAAGTGGTTAAAACATTCTTCAGGATCTGGGCTGGCAAGTAGTTGCTGCTGGTATGTGAACCCAAGTTAGCGAAGGAGTCCTAGAAGGCTTGACTTGAGTAAGAAGTAGGTGGGTACCCAGGAGAGTGCATGCCCTGCGAGGTTCCCCCTACAAGTGGGTTGGAACAATTAAATTGAGATGGGGGTGTTGTATTGTCTCAGTTTTGGTGCACTCCAAAGTCATGCAATCATCTGCACCTTCCTCAGCAGCCCTTCCTCTCATTCCGAGAGGCACCGTGGATGCCTCTGGAGTGTCCATGGTTGAACCTCTCTCTACCCCCGTTCCTATTGTCATCAGTCCATCAGCAGTCCCTGACACTGTTATAATCTCCCTTTCCTGTCCGGTTGCTCTTCTCAGCTGCTAGACTCTCTGCAAGCTGAACCTCTCCATTCACTGCTTTCCATAGGGCCTCACCTTGGAATTCTCTGACTCCAGTTACCCCACTTTTACAGGCCACCATGACCACTCTTCCACCACTGTCTCTCCTACTCCTTCCCTTTATGCATGGACCTTCCTGGGAAACCCTTACCATTTGTCTTACCTCTTTCCTCCCGCATTTGTTATATGACCCCCTTGCCCCCTCTCCCACCACCACCTTCCTTCACTGGATCGTTCAGACAGGCCGCTTTCTATGCAAGCTTCACTGCACTGCCACTTACCTTACCAACTCTGATCCATCTTATTCTGCTATTGCAGACCCCTATTTCAATTTGCCTTCTACACTGACATTGCCTGGATTTTATTACATTGGGAATGAAGGATTAGCTGCTGAAGTTCAAACTCAATGCCGAATAATGATCACTTTTCTGAAATAACCCCACTTCATTTCCTCATGTTCAATCGTTGTTAAAGCCTTGTGACAAAGGGTTTGGGGTCCATGGTACACAGATTCCGCAGTCTGCCAAAAGAATTTAAACTCCTGGACCCTGTGGATCCTGACTCCTTGCAGATTGCCTGCTTAGGGCAGGACAAGTTTTGTGTACACTGTTTTCCCTCATCCGAAGATATGACCTTTACCTTACAGATACTGTCCCCCTCCCCTTCCTATGATAGCCCCTTATTGCTCAATAATGTGCCATCATCATTATGGGCACGGCACTCCAATGGTGCAGGCCTAGTCCTTTTGGCTTCGCCTCATATGGTCACTTTGAAACATGGGGCCGTCCTAACATCTATTAGACAGTACAATTTGTCACCAGTTGCCACAGAAGGTATAAAACCAGTTATTGATTCCCTCCTACAGTAAGGCATGGTGCCTACAACTAGCCCCTGCAAAACTCCTATCCTCCTTATTCCTATGTCAAGAAAACCAGGATGGTGGAGAATTGTGCAGGACATGAAGGCAGTCAATGCCATTGTTGTCCCCTGCTCCCCAGTGGAGCCTGACACCAGTGCCATCCTTACTAGCCTCCCTACTACTGCCACTTGTTTTTCTGTCATTGACCTCTGCTCGGCCTGTTTCTTCATTAAATTATCACCAGACAGCCAATACTTTTTCACTTTTACTTACGGTGGTCACCAATATACATGGACACTGCTTGCCCAGGAGTACACGGAGAGCCCCACTGTATATGCCTCTGCGGTCCACCTGTCATATAAAAGCACCTTGGTTCAGTATGCCGATGATTTAATAGTGGCCTCCAATTCACTTGATGCCTGCATGTATGACACTGTTGCATTGCTCCACTGTCTGGCTCAGGATGGGCTTAAGGTCTTTGGAAAAGATGCAACTCTGCCAAATGACAGTACAATATTTGGGCTATGAACTTTCACACGGTCTCAGAGAACTGTCTCAAGATCGCATCGCAGACATCGTTAACCTCTCTCCTCTCACTACACGAACTGAGTTTTTGTCCTTTTATGGCATGGTGAATTACTGCAGGCACTGGATACCAGATTATTGACTTATTGATTGTGCCTCTCTGCCAGGCATCCTCACCGAACCAGCCAACCCAGGTGAACTGGGCACCTGAGATGGCACAGGCCTTTCAGGAACTTAAACAGTACTTAACTTCAGCACCTACTCTGGGCATCCCTAACCACGCGCAGACTTTTCAGGCTGTATGCTAACGAAAAGGAGGGAATTCCATCTGGCATTCTAACACAAATGCATGGGGATTTCTGGTGCCCCGGAGTCTTTTATTCTATATAGTACCCACCTGTTGTAAAGGGCCTGTTTTTGAGCGGTGGCAGCTGTCACTGTAATGGTAGAAAAGCCTACTCATATGGTACTCAATTACCCTTGTACAATTTTCATTCCTCATTTCGTCTCTCTGCTGCTTAATTCAGCAGTAACTCAGCATTTTATGACATCAAGGAAAACTGGCTATGAGGTTGTCCTACTTTCTTGCATCAGCCTTATGCTTCAGCATGCCCCCGTTTTAAATCTTGCCACCCTTCTCCCTATTATACAAGATTCCCCGGCAGAGGACTATGGTTGTCACCCCAAACCCAAATCTCTTTGAAACTCCGTTAGATAACCCAGATATGATCCTTTTCACAGCTGGCTCCTCTTTTTCACCCTCAGATCACCAAATGCTAGCTGGCTATGCAATGTGCACACCTTTTGAAACACTTGAATCCGCTGCACGGCCAGAAAGAACTTCTGGACAGGCAACCAAACTGTTTGCCCTTAGCAGGGCCTGTATCCATGCTGACTAAATGTCTGTTAACTTTTACACTGACTCCAGATATGCCTTTGGAGTTGTACATGATTTTGGAACACTGTGGAAACATAGAGGATTTATTACCTCTTCTGGGAGGCCCTGGCAGCATGCCCTGATCATCAACAATCTTTTACAGGGTATTCTGTAGCTGTGATAAAGTGCTCTGCCCATACCAACGCTGACAAGCCAGTCGCCCAAGGAAATGTTTATGCTGACCAAACTGCTAGACACCAGCATTAGCTCCCATTGTATGGGTTCTACAAACTCCAAAGGCAGGGGAAACAAGTAGGCTTCACATCTAATAGAGTGAATACAAGCCGCACAGCAACACATTCCACAAGCCGAAAAAGACAGCTGGACACGCATAGGAGCTAAGGAATACCCTTTGGGGCTATTGGGGCACCCTGATGGAAGGTTCATTTGCCGTAAAACCTACTTGCATGTTCTTGCACTGGCTGCCAATGGGGTAGGACATGCAGGAAAAGGAGGAATGATACATGCAGTACAACAAACGTGGTACGCACCAGGCTTTGCAGAAGCACAAGTGCTAGTATCAAAATCACCGAGTGGCATGGTGGCTCCGTGGTGAGCACTGTTGCCTCATAGCACTGCATATCCGAGTTCGATTCCAGCCTCGGGTGACTGTGTGGAGTTTGCACATTCTCCCTGTGTCTGCGTGAATTTCCCCCGAGTGCTCCGGTTTCCTCCCACAATCCAAAGATGTGCAGGTCAGGTGAATTGGCCATGATAAATTGCCCATAATGTTCGGAGCATTAGTCAGGGGTAAATATAGGGTAGGGGAATGGGTCTGGATGGGTTACTCTTCGGAGGATCAGTGTGGACTTGTTGGGCCAAATGGCCTGTTTCCATGCTGTAGGGAATCTAATTTGTCTACAAAATAATAATGCTAAGCCTTTAGCCAAGTATGTTCAGCTGCCAGTCCCAGCTGGACCCTTTAATAATTTACAGATTGATTTCGTACACATGCCAGCTAAACAGGGTTTTAAGTACACATTGGTAATTGTCGACATGTTTTCTAAATGGGTAGAGGCCTTCCCCACAATGAAAGATGATGCTCAAACAGTGGTCAAATGCCTCATGAAGGATGTGATTCCTAGGTTTAGAATTCTGGGGAGCATTAACAGTGACAGAGGCACTCACTTTAACACAGCAGTCACAGAAAACGTTACTAACGCATGACGCATCACGTGGAAATATCATATTCCGTATCAGCCCCAGTCCTCAGGTGTGGTGGAATGGATGAATGGTGCCCTTAAACCACCCTGACAAATATCACACAGGACACGGGCCTGCCTTAACCAGAAGCCCTACCCTTAGCCCTGTATACCATAAGAAACCAGACCAACAGAACCACAGGACCTACCCCATTTGAGGTCCTGATGGGGGACCCATGCCCATGAGGGTAAGACCTTCTACATTTCCTGTGGATACTGCATTACTCTTGACACAGAAAGCTCTTCTGGATTAGGTCAAAGCACTCTGCAAGATGATTAGCTGTAACCATGATTGGGTAAAGGAGGCCATTCCTGCACCTAATGATGACCCAATGCATCCTTTCCAACCTGGAGACTATATATTCACTTTCCCCGAGGTGGAAAGGCCCATAACTCATCGTCCTGGTCACTCAGATGGCTTTCAAGGTCAAGGGAAGACCTGAGTGGATGCAGAAAAGCTGCTGCAAGAGAGTGCCATCCCCGGAGGGACACGAGTAGAAAATGCTGAAGGCATCAGCTCACCTGCCAGATGCATTATGAGGAGACTGGTTGCCATTTCAGTCTCTGTGCTCCTCATTGCCTTGTTCATAATGACTGGGCATGAGAAGAACAGGGAAGATGGGATGACGAACCCTATCACAAGAAAGTTGCATGTCAACACTTTTCTTTACGCACAAAAGTTTAACCACTCTAGATGCTGGGTACGCGTCCATATCCCTGAACACTCTAAGGGAGGATTCCCCTGGAGACCCATTGCATTTAATGAATATGAAACAGCTGAATGTTGTTTGGAACAAAACCAGTCCTCCAATTTGTCCATCTCGGGGGGATGTAGTTTTGATTGGGAATCTCATGACTCTTTTATGTGAGGCCCTGATGGGACGAATTATTCCTCTAATGATAAGTTCACTTGGGAGTCTGCAGGTTATAATATGGAAACGTATAAGAGTTGGATCCAGCCTCATTCCAACTTCTTATATAGAGCCCTGGCTCTGTTCCTCACTAATACTACAGGAAAGGGTACACCCATGGGAAACATCTGCTTTAAAAGCAACCACATGTCAGGGTGGAATGCTACAATCTGTAAATGTATCCATTCCCTGCTCCCTACCCAGTCCGTGTATTAATCCACTTCCACTGGGAGTATCCTGAACCTTGAAGTTCCCAACAAGATTACTACAAGTGCCAAGTTTACAACTCTTTGGACTGGATCTCAGACCAGTTAACTGACAACTTATAATGGCACCTGTTTCATTTGCGGCCACAAAGCCTACCCGTGGCTGCCACTCTTCTACACTAATAGTTGCTATCTCTGGTATGTGGTCCCCTTTATTTACCAGGCACATTCCTTCCTGTTCCAACAGCCTTGACCTTACACCAAGACAGCTATAGCTGACAGTGAGCAGTTCTTTGCCATTCTCTTTCCCTCTTATGGGACCTCTCTACAGACAACAGAGGTCATAAAATTGCCCTCAATTCTTGAGGAAATAGTAAACAACATGGCGGCAGCCCTTGACCAACTTAGTGCGGAGGTGGTCACCATTCACATAGTCACCCTACAAAACAGATTGGCCTTAGATTATCTACTGGCCGGAAGAGGGGCACTTGTACCCTCATTGGCTCCGAATGTTGCACCTATATTCCCGACTCCAGTGAGAACATTACCAACCTTGTCAACAACATTCGAAAGTCTACCTTCAAACTCCTTGACACCAGCTGCCCTTGGGACCTTTGGAGCTGGATGGGTGGATGGTTTGGTCCCTTAGGAAAGGCTCTCTTGCAGGGCCTCGTTGTATTTGTCATTTTCGTTATCATTTCAGTTCTTATCATCTGTCTTAAACAGTGTTGTGCATGCTTTGGCTCACTATTACTACCTTCAATCCCATTAACCTCTCAGTTGGTCAAGATCCCTCTCGCTGAAATCCCTCACCATGATATAGATGAGTACCCCATGGATTCCAAGTCTCCACCACCGGATAATCCCCCAGGCTCTGGCTACATCCCCTTTTTTGCAGGTAATCTTGACCTGCTGCTTTGCTCTTAAGATCAAAAAGGACAGATTGTGGAAGTCATTTTTGCCAGACTGCTTGTTTGTAGAGATTTTGGTCAGTCATGGTATTGCTCTTGCCTAGCTTTGGCCCCTTGCCCTGGGTGGTCCTAACAAGCTAGAACATGCTGTAACAATCACATAACTTATGCTTTCCCACGTTACCCATGAACAGTTTATCTGTAGAAAGCGAAACCCAGCCAAATGTTATCAACAGGCGAATGTAGTGTCTAGAGTATGCATTGACTCAAGATCTGAGAACAATAGCTCATTATCTATTTTCATGGCAAGGCTGACCTCGGAATCTGTCTGGTGTATGTTCACTTAGGCCATCTAGTGACTATCTTGTGGTTCTGTGTCTGATTGAGCAATTGTCAGCTTGGACTATATAAATCAGCTGTGATCTAGCGTGTTTTGGAGATGCAGTGGACTGTACTAAGGAACGGTGTGCTTCCCATGATATTATGCAATAAAGTTTGTCAATGCTCAAGGTCTGAGTCTGGGGAATTTCTTCAACAATTGGGGAACTGTTGCAGATTAAGGGTATGACTTCAGTTCTGGCCTCCTATGAGAAGCATTTAATGCAGTTACCACTGAAGGTAGTAAAAGGCTTGGGCCAAATTATTAGGGGGGAATTGATTGAGAAAGATTCACCTAGATTGGCACAACAATTTTTGATAAGAAAATGGCTGCATCCATGCTGCCCTAATGAAATACCAAGGAGTATTTCAGGAAAGGCAATCAAAGTGGCCAGTCACTTTACATCTTGACCACAAAGCAGTTCTGCATTTTTGCATGGCCCACCTGGTGCCATTTCCCTTTATGTGAAAATAGAGGTGGAATCAGGAGGCTGGAGAGAAAAGGAATCATCAACTAGTGCAGTTTGCAGAATAAACAGCACCGGTTACACCAATTGTGAAGCCTGATGGTTCATTTTGCTTTACCCGAACCCATGCATCATGGACTTGTATGCAAAATTGGTGGGGGTGCTGTCCTTTACAAAGCTGGATGTGAGCCAGGCCTACCTGCAAATGTGACTGGGTGAGGAGTCCCAGAGGTACGCCACAATTAATACCCACATGGGTTTTTACCAATATACAAAACTGCCATTAGGGGTGTCATCAACCTGTGCTCTTTTCCTGTGGACCATGGAGAATATTTTACAAGGGCTACCCCAGGTTGTCATTTATCTGGATGATGTGCTAATAACAGGAAAGACCAATAAAGAGCACTTGGAGAACTTGGACATGGTGCTTAAATGTTTATCCAGGGCAGGTGTATGCTATAGAAGGGAAAAATGTGCGTTCCAGGCACCCTAAGTGACCTACTTGGGTTACAGTCCACAAAGATGGATTACACTCGTTGGAAGTTAAACTGAGGGCAATCAAAGGAGCTCCAGCTCTCACGTCTGTACTGGAACCTAAGTCTTTCCTTGTGTTACTGTATTATTACAGAAAATTCATACATAGCCTTGCCTCCATCTTGGCATCCTTACACCTGCTATTGAAAAAGGGTCATCCTCGGAAATGGTCACATAGCCAAGAAGTAGCCTTTAGGGAAGCGAAAAGCAACTGTTGTCATCTAAGTTGTTGGCCCACTATGATCCGAGGCATGGAGTAGTGCTGACATGCAATACGTCCCCATACGGTATTAGGGTAGTGTTGGCTCATCTGCGGCCCAACAGAGAGGAACGCCCAATAGCATATGCTTCCCGCTCTTTGGCAGATGCCAAACGCAAATATGCCCAGATCGAGAAGGTTTGGCGTTCAGTTTTGGTGTGAGGACGTTCCACCAGTACCTTTACGGATGGGAATTTGTCTTAATAACAGATCACAAACTCCTGCAAGTCTACTTAAGGAAGACAAGGCGGTGCCACCCATAGCTTCCGATAGAATTCAGCGTTAGGCCCTTATTCTCAGCATGTCCAAATACAAGTCAGAACACTATCCAGGAAGCCAAGTGGCTATTGCAGATGTCTTGAGCTGCCTCCCACTGGCAGATAACTCCACCATTGGTACCTTCCCTGGAAGAGTCCATTCTGATTTTAAACTTCCTGGATACCTTTCCAGTCACTGCTGAAAATATCCAACTGTGGACACAAGATAATCCTATCCTAATGAAAATAAAACAGCTGATGGTAATGGGGGAATCAGAAGGGCTATCACAACCTGAAATGGAACCTTTCTGGACCCGGTGAGACCAGATCATCATAGAGGATGGCAAATTACTATGGGGAGCAAGGGTGATTGTCCCAAGTAAAGGTCACTGACAGATACTGGCTAAACTCCATCAAGGTTTCCAAGATGAAGGTGCCAGCAAGAAGCTATGTCTGGTGGTCAAGATTGGATGCTAACATAGCTGTGTTGGTGGGAGAGTACCCAGAATGTAAAGAAGGACAAAAACTGCCACCAGCAGCATCACCACATTCATGGGAAAGCTGGGTTGACCCTGGCCAGGTTTGCATGTCAACTATGCCAATTTTTTTATAGGCATAGTTTTCCTGGTCATTTTGGATGCCCATTCAAAGTGGTTGGACACGTATAAAGTTCATCTGACAAATTCCAGATGGCCATTGAGAAGCTGAGAGCATCGTTTGTGATCCACTGTCTCCCGGAATTATTGGCCATGGACAATGTGATGTCTTTACTAGCAGGGAATTCGAATATTTCCGAAAGTTAAATGGTATTTGGCATATAAGGACAGCCCCATACCATCCAGCGTCCAATGGTCTGGCAGAAAAAGCTGTGCAAATGTTGAAGGCAGACTTAAAGAAGCAGCCGACAGCATCATTGAATAGCAAGTGTAAGGATGCCAAAATGGTATCCTGGCTACGTATGAATGTCAAACTGTCCCAGTTCCTGTTTGATTGATCATAGGACCACCCCTTATGCAAGAGGTGGACTGAAGGCGCGAAGGGATAGTCTGGGAAGCTGGAAGGTGCGCAGGCCATCCTGACCACCATCATCCCAAGGTGGGGGGAGAACGGGACAGGCTGCCCCTCAGATGGCTGGAAGGTGTGTCAGGACAGATTGTGAGCTAGAAGAGATATGGGGCGGACCGAGAAACGGAAGAGGCATAGGGACGGGATACCTTGTGGCTAGAAGATTGGAGGTGCAGGTGGTTTGTTGGGTTGCCAGGCATGTCTGTGACATATGCATTGTCTTATTGTTTGATTGGTCGGACAGTTTTGTTAGTATTTGCTTTTACTGTTTCTTTTTTAGTGAGATAAGACGGGATTTGAGGTTCATCCTCATTTTCTTGTGAACTGGTTGTATGGTGGGTCTGGCCTTGCTGCCCCTTTCCTGTAACTTGCTGTTTCTTGTAAAATGCTGTTCATTGTTCATTGTTAACTCTTTGTTTGTATTTTGTACAGTTTGATAAAAATATGACCAGAAAACAAAGAAAATGAGAAACAAACTAGTTTGAAAACAGTAGAGAAGGAAACTACCAAAGCCATGCAGTCACAGAGTTACACAGCATAGAAACGGAAACTTTAACCCATTGTGTCTGTGCTGACCAACAAACACCAAAATAGACAAATTCCATCTACCTCTACTTGATCCATAGCCTACTATATCCTGGCACTTCAAGTACTCACCTTGAATGTTGTGAGAGTCCCTGTCTCGACTGCCCTCCTGAGTTGCACATTTCACATATCTAACCACCTGTTGATGAAAAACATGTTTTCTCAGATCTCTTAAGCACTTGCTCCTCACCTTAACTTTATGCCCTTCGGTCTTAGACGTGTTGGCCATGGGGAGAAAATTGGCATGACCTACTCTGTCTATAGCTCTCAATGTCCCCATCACAACATGCCCTCCCTACTATTTTTGTATCATCAACAAATTTGGACACATGACACTCTGAACCCTTTTCCATGTTATCAATGTAGATAGTAAATAATTGAGGCCCTAATCCAGCACCCCTCAGATATCTCTGCTTCAAGGAAAATGTACCCAGTCTAGACTGCCCCCCCTCATAACTGAGACTTTTCACCCCAGGCAACATTCTGGTGAATGTTCCATGCACCCTCACTATCTCATTATTCTGATAGTGTGCTGACCAAACTTACACACAGAATTCCATCTGCGGCCTAGCAACTGTTTTGTAAAGTTGTGACAGGACTTTCTTGCTGCATTAATGAAGGCCATCATTCCATATGCCTTCTTTACCACACTGTCGACCTGTGCTTTAGGGTTCGACGCACTTGTACACCAAGTTCTTCTTGTTCGTCAGTACTCCTTCAGGAACTACTGTTTAATTTTTCCCATTACCTTGCACTTTCAAAAATTAAATTGGGTCAGAGGGTTTGAGCTATAAAGAGCTACAGGGAGAGGCTGAATAGGCTGGGGCTATTTTACCTGGAGTGTTAGAAGTTGAGGAGTGACATTATAGAGGTTGATGAAATTGTGAGGGGCATGGCTAGGGTGACAAAGTAAGGTCTTTTCCCTAGGGTGGGGTAGTCCAAAACGAGAGGGCAGAGGATTAAAGTGAGAAGGGAAAGATATAAAAGGGATGTAAGGGGCAACTTTTTCACATGGTGGGGAGTGTATGGAATGAGTTGCCAGAGGAAGTGGTGGAGGCTGATACAATTACAACACTTAAAAGGCATCTGATGGATATATAAATAGGGCGGGCTTAGAGGGATATGAGCCAAATGCAGGCATATTAATTTAGGATATCTGGTCGGCATGGACAAGTTGGATCGAAGAGTCTGCTCCCATGCTGTATATCTCTATGACTTTACATTCCATTTGCCATCATCTGCCCAAGCTATCACATAATCAATATCACATTGTAGCCTAAGATAATCCTCCTCATTAGCAACAGTACCATCAGTTTTAATATCATCTGCAAACTTACTAATTAAACTTTCTACATTTACATCCAAGTCGTTAATGTACATAACAAGCAGCAAGGGTCTCAGCACAGATCCCTGTGGTACACCACTAGTCACAGATTTAGAATTACAAAATAACCCCCCACAATCACTCTTTACCTCCTATTTGCGAGCCAATTTAGCCATCTTTCCTTGGATCCATTGGGACTGGCCTTCCATATGAACTTTATCAGAGATCTTACTGAAGGCTATGTTAACTACATCAAATGCACTACTCTCATCAATATATTTAATTTTTTTTAAAAATCAATATTTTTTTTAAAAAATCAATTAAATTAATCAGCCAATTTAACAAATCTGTGTTGACTATCCTTTTCAATCCTTTCTTTCCAAGTATTGATTAATCTTGTCCCTTAGACTTTTTTTCAATAATTTCTCTACCACTGATGTCAGACAAATTGGTCTGTAACTTACTGGCCTATTCCTGCTGCCTTTCTTGAACAAAGGAGTCTAGTTAGCTAGCCTCCAGTCATCTACGTCTTCACCTGTGGCCAGAAAGGTTTTAAATATTTCTGCCACCAGTCTCCTCCCTTGCCTCCCATAGCAGTTGGCAATACATCTCATCAGATCCTAGGGGTTTATATACCTGTATACTCACTAAACATCTGATACTTCCTCAGATATTGTGGATGAAGGCACACCAACACCACCTCTCACATGAAAATCTTTGAAGTTCAAGAGCAGAGATCAGTCCCATATGGTGGATATTTCTCCCACAGCTAACCCTGCCAAAACATAACAGCCCAAAAATTCCAACTGCTGTTGAAACAGATTTGACTGATGTAATTCTTGTTAAGATTGCCAACTTACCTGTCAGTGATTATTTCAAACAAGATTCTGAGTTTGGCTGGGCCCTAATTAGAAATAACAAGGGAGAAATTACTCAGTGCAGGAGCAGTTTCACAGGCCAGGACGCAAAACTTGCTGGCATATTTCAGGAAGGCACTTTGAAAGAGACTGAGGAAAGGTTAAGTGTGTCAAGTAAGTGAGGGGCTGGGTTAGTAGGTTGGTAAGATGCCAAGTGGGTGAGGAGAAGTAGTATGCTAGTTGAATGAGGTGGGTAGGATGTTAGTTGGGTGAAGTTGGTCAAGTATCAGTAATGTGAATTGTGTAAGATGCTAAGAGGTTGAGGAAAGGTGGTTGGGTGAGATGTGTAGAATGTCAAATGGTTAAGTATATAGGGTGCCAATTGGTGAAGTGCTAGAGGAGTATTATATATCATAGAGATATCTGTGATCCTGGTGGATCCACCACTTCATTATCAGATTCAGAGTACCATCCACCTCCTCAGGATAGTTTACCTGGTCCCATTCCCACCTTTAATAAATTTACATGGGTGGGGAATCTGATTTTGAAAATGTTAAGCTTCCTCCCAAACTCAGGAAAATCTATACTTAGCTAAAGTTCTTCGGTATGATTCAAAGTGTCTATGATATGACTTTGGACGTCATGAATATAAGATGCTGTATAAATACAAATTACTTCATTTTCTTGTTAGGATAATACATCATGGGGGAGATGAAAATGGACACAGGGAAGAAAATTCTGTTCCTATTTATCTGCTCACCAAAAGTAATGAACTGAGAAAAAATACACACTGCTAAACATATCAAGTGTTTTTCTTGAAGCAGTTACATTTAACAGCTGTATACCTAAATACTGTGTTATAGGTAACTAGATAGATACAGTATATGGGATTGGCAGAGACCATCTGTAGGTTCATTTGTTTCAGCAGTTTCTAGTGTCATTTAAAAGCTTTGATTAGATTTCTGCTTTATAATTACTTCCTGGTAGTATCAATGTGGCAACTGAAAGGTGTCATAATTACTTTATCAGGACATGTGCTTATAATATGTATTTATTACTAATATGTCAGAAAATTGCAGGCAGAACTTCTGTTATTTAATATTTTAATTGTCAATTTGCTGACATTGTTTCTGCACAGAACAATGCTGCAAGAAAGGTTCAAACCTGGATACAGTTTAGTGTTCAAAGATTAGCTATTGTTGTCAATTAAGATGACATATTTCAAAAGTAAAGTGATATTCCAAAAAGCTACAAACAGGGATCTGTGCGGAAATGACAATGTGTATGATTTAGGCAAACTCCCATTGCTGTTTTGAAAGGTTAGTGCTTCTAAAGGTGTTCGGTTTTCTTTCTGCATTATATGCTTGAAGATTTGCCTCGAGCCTAATTTTCCAAACATGGCTAACTGGGTGTTAACTATCTTTGGTGAGCCAAAACAAATAGAGTGTGACTCAATGTATCTCTAATATCCTCATGATAGTTATTAGTTTCAAGTAAGAAAGTAGATCATAGAATTTACAACAATACAGGGTAAAAACAATGACTCCAGATTCTTGGAACCAGATTCTGGAGTAGAGTGGTGCTGGAAAAGCACAGCATTTCAGGCAGCATCCAAGGAGCAGGAAAATCGACATTTCGGGCAAAAGCCCTTCATCAGGATTACACTTAGAACAATACAGCACAGTACAGCCTTCAGCTCTCAATGTTGTGCCAACCTTTTATCCTACTCTAAGATCAAATTAACCTACAGATCCTTCATTTTACTATCATCCATCTGACTATCCCAGTGTTGCTTTAATGTCCCTAATGTGTCTGACTCTGTTACCATTGCTGGCAGTGCATTCCACACACCCATCATTCCCTGTGTAAAGAACTGACCCCTGATATCTCCTCTAAACCTTCCTCCAATCACCTTAAAATTATGCCACGTCATGATAGCTATTTCCGCCCAGGGAAAAAGTCTCTGGCTATCCACTTTATCTATGCCTCTTATCATCCTGTACACATCTATCAAGCCACGTCTCATCCTTCTTCACTCCAATACGGAAAGCCCTAGCTCCCTCAACCTTTCTTCAAATGACCTGCCCTCCAGTTTAGACAGCATCCTAGTAAATCTCCTCTGCACCCTCTCTGGAGCTTCCACATCCTTCCTATAGTGAGGCGACCAGAACTGAATACAATATTCTAAGTGTGGTCTAAGTATGGCTCGATAGAGCTGCAGCATAACTTCGCAGCTCTTAAATTCAATCCCTGGCTAATGAAAGCCAACACACCGTATGCCTTCTTAAGATCTCTATCAATTAGTTGTAAAGTTAAGCATTCCAATAAAGAATAACATTTAAACTGCAGCATTTAATCATTTAACTTATATTCACTTCGGCTTTTATTTACATTAAGGCTCGCAAAGGAGGAATCTTTGTGAAATTAGCTTGTAATTCTGTTAGTGTAATAAAAGCCACCAGCACATTATTTTAAGATATTTAATGTTAATCTCACTTTAAAACTTGTTTTACTCCGTATTTTACAACTTTATAAAGATGAATTAACAACAGTTGTAACATGCTTCATTTGGTAACACAACTTGAGTATTGCTGAAAAAAATACATTTTGTGGAAGGTTTTTGCCTGGTGCTCATGCACATGGACAATTAACATGAAAACACCAATTCAAAAGGAAATCAGCATTTATACTGTATGAGAGGAGAGTGTGGATTGGCCAGCTTTAACAATATGTCTTTTTTCTGTCATAAAAAGTTGTGAATCTCACTGTAATCTTATCCAAGGATTTGAAAGGCCTCTTATCTGTCGGTTAGATGAAAATCTTACCAAGGATTTGAAAGGCATTTTACCTGTAAGTTAGATGAAGATGCAAACGGAAGATGATGATTTGGAGGAGCCGATGTTGGACTGGGGTGGACAAAGTTAAAAATCACACAACACCAGGTTATAGTCAACACGTTTGTTTGGAGGCAATAGCTTTCGGGGCACTGCTCCTTCATCAGGTGGTGAAGAACAGAAAAATGTTGAAAAGAGGGTGGGAATACCAAACATAAATTGGGAATAAGTCACATCAGCGGAAGTAAAGCATAATGCAAAACAAAATAGAATGTAATTCATAATAGGTGCCAATAGACTAAAACCTGGAATTGAGTTTAAAATGGTGAATTCTGATCTATTATTCCCTCCAATAATTAACAGAAGAAAGAGTTGAGCACACGGTCCTCCCAAAAAAGATATCTCATCTAAAATCAATTTTTTTTTACAAAAGATACAGAACAGAGAGATAGACAAACTGGGCTCTCTACAAAAGAAAATTTGGAGTGGTAAAATTTCTCCCAGAGTGCTGTGGGAGGAAATCAGTGCCACAGTTACAATATTCATGAAGAACGAAGTCAATGGCAAAATATTAGAAAATTGGAAACATCTGTAGGCCACCTTAACAAGTTCAACATGAGCTTTCCTCACAGGAAGAAAATCCCACCCTCAACATCAGACAACTTCTCTGATTGGCACCAGATCTTGCAGTCTTGGCAGTGCTAGAACTCAGAAGAGTGCCATGAATTTTCTATGGAAAGGGTGGGAAAGAGTTAGGCGTGGGTGGTTGGATTTTGAAGGATAGGAGGAGGGGATTGCTATTGAGAGGTTGCTCAGAAAGAATACTCTCAAAGGAGATTTTTAAAATAAAGTTTCAGAAAGTAAAATTTTAAGAAGTACCTGAATCTACAATTTAACTGCTGTAAGTTGCAGAGCTATGGGCCATGTGCAGGAAGATAGGATTAGAAAAGGCATCTGGGTGTGTTTGGGTCAGCATGCAATATGGTGGGCTGAATGACCCTCTTCTGTGCTATATTATTGTTTTGGTTCTATGGAGATACACTCTTTACCAGTCCGTCGGCATTTTTGCTATTAATCAGCTTGTTTGCCTCTTAATGACTTTTTTTTAATTGCAGCATTTATGCATATCCAGGATGTCAGCAGTGTGGAATTTCCAACAAGAAAATCCACCTCTGTGAACTTTATTACCATCCTATGTTGACAATGGAATATGTTATATCTAAATAGAAACAAAATGAAAGGCATGGCGAAAAGACAGGAGAATGGCAATAAGTCATGATGTTCATTTGGGGAAATGATGGGCTGAATGGCATTTTCTGGGATTCAGACAGACAGTGAATTGAGATGAAGCAGCTGAATAATTGCAGTTGGAATTGAACAAGATATGTTGTGAACACAATAAATGACAAATAGGATTAAATCCAGACAAGTGCACAGTGGATGGGGAAAGAGTATGATGTAAGTTCTTCATAATGAAATGGGTGAATTATAAAGAGATTTAAGAATTTTACTTAACTGAAAACTGAACTAATCGATGGGAAGTAGCAATTATTAATGACAATAGGACGTTGAGCTATATGTGCAAAATGGTAATGTTAAAGTCAGGTGAAGTACTGTTCAATACTCCATATTAAACTCATTGCATTCTGCCTGGTCACCAAGGCATTCATTTGCTAGAGATCTCACAAAGTGACACAAGACTGATACCTAGTGGCAGGGTTCTGGGTTATGAAGGAAACTATTCTTTCAGACTTACAAATAAGACAAGTGCAGTCTTATACAGACATATAGGAAAACAGTCTTTTAAAAAATTGAGAAGGTAACAAGCAGGATAGATAATGGGAAAGCAGTGGAAGTAATACATTTGGAATTTCAGAACACATTTGATAAAGTGTAACATTTGATACATTAGGCTATTTAATAAGATAAACCAATGGGTTAGGGGTAGTATGATATTTTGGATAGAGGACGTATTAACAAGTGGAAGACAGGGATAGGGATAAGAGAAAGATTTGGAGTATTGCATCAAGTTCTGGTTGTTCTACTCTGGAAAAAATCTGGAGGCTTTGGAGATGGTGCGAAAGAGGTTGACCAGGATGTTGGCAGGATTGAAGTGTATTAATTATATGGAGAGGTTGGACCAACTTGGGATTATTTTTACTAGGGCATTGGAGGCTGAGGGGTGGCCTGACAGAAGTACATAAAATTATGAGAGGCATGGTTGATAGAGTTTGTTTCCCAGGGCATAAATGTCAAATACTATGGGGCATTGGTTTAAGGTGAGATGAGGGAAGTTTCAAGGAGATGTGTAAGGCATATGTTTTTGGAGGATGTTAGGTGTCTGGAAAGACTTGCCAGGGGAGGTGGTGGAAGCAGATATGATAGCAATGTTTAAGAGGCATTGGACGGATTTATGAACAGACAGAGATACAGACACATGGCAGGTCATGGTCAGCACAGATATGGAGGGTCAAAGCACCTGTTCCTGTGCTGTACTGTTCTATGTTCCATGTGGGATTTTAAGGATGGAAATCTGTAACTAGAGGAGTGCCACAACATCTGTTGCTAAGACCCCTGCAATTATTTATAATACACATTCATGACATGGATAAAGAAAATGAATGTAATGTGGCTAAATTGTAGATGACACAAAAATAGATGAGAAGACAAATGGTGAGAATGTCACCATGAATGCTCAGATGGATATTGACAGAGGGCAAAAAACTTGACAGATGGAATCTAATGTGGGGAAAATGTGAGGTTATGAACTTTTGCAGGAAGAATAGAAGAATTGAACATTATTTAAATGGAGAAAGACTGCAGAAAGTTACAAACAGAGAGATTTGGGAATGCTTGTCCATAAGTCCCAAAATGTTAGCATCCAAGTTCAGTGAGTAATAGAAAGGAAAGGAATGTTGGCCTTTATTTCAAAGGAAACAGAGTATGGAGCAACTGGAATATTGTGATATGTGTTTGGGCTCCTTATCTAAGGAAAGATATTGAAGGCAGCCTAGAGAAGTGTCATTTGGATGATACCAGATATGGAGGGCTTGTGTTATGAGGAGAGGTTAAGTAGGTTGGGTCGGTCCTAATTGGAATGTAGGAGAATGAAATACAACTTTAATGAAACCCATAGGCCTTGCATGTATGTAAGAAACATACATAGTGTTTCTATGCATACATACAAACATACATAAAGAAAGTGAAACCAATAGAATGTGCATTATTTACAAGTGAAATCTCATTTGAATTCAATTCAATTCAATTTGAATGAGATCCATGACGCCACTGCTCACAACAATTATTTTGTCAATGGGAAGGGAGTTGGGCTAGAATTTTTAAAATATCTTTTCATGATGTGAGAATCACTGGCAAGGACAGCATTCATTGTTCATCCCTAACTCTATTTGGATTTGAGTGGCTTGTCAGTTCATTTCAAGGGCAGTTAATAGTCAACAATATTGCTGTGAATCTGGAGTCACATGGAGGCCAGACCAAGTAAGGATGGCAATTTCCTTCCCTAAAGGACATTAGTGAATCAGAGGGTTTTTAAAAATCATTCTTCATTTCGTAGTCACCATTACAAAAACTAATTTGAATCCAAGTTCCATTAATTGTATTGACATTCCACCAACTGACATTGTGGGATTTGAACCCAGATCCACTGTTTGGGCCACTGGACCCATGATATGGTGATGCTGGTGTTGGACTGAAGTAGACAAAATCAGAAGTCTGACTTCACCTGTTGAAGTAGCAGCCCTTCAAAAGTTTGTGATTTTAAATAACCTGTTGGACTATAACCTGTTGGACTTCTAGCTACGTCCACAGGATTACAAGTCAAGTGACAGTAATGTGAATCCACTATAAAACTCTGAATGACCACATGGCATCAACCTAAGCACTGGAAGCAATAAGAGAAGGTTTGGCCCTGTCAACTCTGCAAAATGCTCCTTAGCAATATCTTGGGGCTAGTTAAACAATGGGAGAGCTATCTCACAGATGAGTCATACAGCAGCCAAATATAGTCATATCATGAAACCATGTCTTTGAGACAATATCCAAGACACTATCATCACCATCCCTGAGTTTTCCTGTCCCACCATCAGGACAGGAAAACAGGGATGGTGGCGCAATGGTATACAGGTGGAAGGGAGTTGCCCTGCAATTCCATAACATAGACTCGGCGCGAAGAAATCTCATAACATCAGTCAAACTAAGGCAAAGAAACCATTCTGGTTATCATGTACTGCCCTACCTGGGTGAATGTCTCAGAACTGCTCTGTGTTGAATATTATTTGCAGGAAACACTGAGGGAAGCAAGGATACAAAAGGTACTCTGGGTAGGGACTTTAATATTAGATTAGATTACTTACAGTGTGGAAACAGGCCCTTCGGCCCAACAAGTCCACACCGACCCGCCAAAGCGCAACCCACCCATTCCCCTACATTTACCCCTTTACCTAACATTACGGGCAATTTAGCACAGCCAATTCACCTGACCTGCATATTGTTGGACTATGGGAGGAAACCCACGCAGACACGGGGAGAATGTGCAAATTCCACACAGTCAGTCGCCTGAGTCGGGAATTGAACCCGGGTCTCTGGCGCTGTAAGGCAGCAGTGCTAACCACTGTGCCACCGTGCCGCCCACATATCCTTCACCAAGAGTGAATCAGTGGCACCACCACTCACTGAGCTGGTCAAGTCCTCAAGGGTATTACTTTTACACTCCTGTGGCAAATTGAGAAGGAATCAACAAAAGGGAAAAACATACTTGATGTCATTCTAACGATTTACCTGTCAAGGATTTATCTATCCATCTGTTCTGGACCAGGCCAGCCCCCATCAAAGAATTTCAAGAAGCTAGCCCAAACCCTCACTTTTCAGGCTGTTTTAAATAGGTGAAAGGTGTTTATTCCAGGGGTGATGCAGCTGGTCAAACCACTCAGTTTTAAATAAAACTGAATTTATTTACAGACTACTAAATGAAACACAAGGAAAAGAAAACAGAATTTAGAATAACAATGATTTGAAAATCTGACCGACATGATCTGACTTAACAAAGAGCTGTTCCAATTTCCATCAACATCCGATAAACACACCCCTTCGTAAATTCAAACACAGGTTCATACAGGAGAGATGTCAGAGAGGATCATTGGCTGAAACATGGAACCTCTTCCACTGCAGCTATTTCTCTAGTCCCCCAGCTGAAAATTAAACCAAACTAGAAAAATCCTTGCACTGGGAGACATGGCCACCCCTCTTTCATTATACAAGTATTTGTTTTTAAAACAAAACAGACCTAAAGCCCTTTTCCCTGATTGTTGCCTTAGACAATATCTGTTAGCTATTATTAATGTAACCAGTTCAGACATATTGGCACCTTTGCATTTACAACTTGTCTTGGAAAAAACCAAGGGCCAAATAACTTTGTTAAATAGGCAGCATCATCACACAGTTAGTAATGGTAAGAGTGACTACCACACAGTCCTTCTTCCCATGGAGGGTACTCCAAAGTGTTGTGAGGCATCACCACCATAATACATGACATCAAACAGGTTGAGAAACTCAAGACTGGGCATCAATGAGGTGCTGTGGCTATCTGCAGCTGCTGAATTATACTCCAACACAATCTGCAGCCTCATGGTGTAGCATTTAAAATTTGTCATTACCATCAAACCAGAGAATTAACCCTGATTCAATAAAGAGTGCAGGGAGACATGCCAAGCATATTTTAAAATGAGGTGTCAACCTGGGAAGCTACAAAACAGAGCTTAAAAATATGTTGCTGGAAAAGCGCAGCAGGTCAGGCAGCATCAAAGGAACAGGAGAATCAATGTTTCGGGCATAAGCCCTTCTTCAGGAATGCCAAACAGCATAGGCAGCAAATGATAGAGAATGCTCAGTGATTCTACAACAAATGGATCAGATTTAGATTCCGCAGATCTGACAATTACAGTCATGAATGGTGATGGATATTAAACAACTGACTGGCGAAGGAGGCTCCACAAAATCCCCATTCCCATGGATGAGGGACCCCAACACATCAGTGCAAAAGATAAGGATGAAGCATTTGCAACAATCTTTAGCCAGACGTATTGAGTGCATAATCCATCTTGACCTGCTGAAGCAGTCCCAAATTTCACAGATGCCAGTCTTCGATCAATTCAGTTCACTCCACTTGATATCTTATTGATAGCAAGATATTCTTTCTTAGTATCAATAAAGAACTGAAAACATGGGATATTGCATGGACCCTGACAACATGATCTGGCATGGTACTGAAGACTTGTGTTCCAGAACACTCCTAGCCAAGATGTTCCAGTAGAACTACCTGACAATGTGGAAAATTGCTCAAAAAGAGTACAAATTTAATCCAGCCAATTACCACCCCATCAGCTGCTCTTGATCATAAGTGATGGAAAGACCCATTGACAGTACAACCTAAGGATACTTGCAAAGTAATTACCTGCTACAGAGTTTGAGTTCTTCTAGGCTCACTCAGCTCCTAACCTTGTTACAGCCTTGGTTCAAACATGGGCAAAAGAGCTGAATTTCAGAGGTGAGGTGTGATAAGGGTGACTGCTTTTGACATCAAGGCCACATTTGACATTAGAACATAGAACAATACAGCGCAGAACGGGCCCTGCGGCCCTCAATGTTGCACTGACCTGTGAACTATTCTCACCTCATCCCCCAACACTATCCCATCATCATCCATTTGCTTATCGAAGGATTGTTTAAATCTCCCTAATGTGGCTGAGTTAACTACATTGGCAGGTAGGGCATTCCATGCCCTTACCACTCTCTGAGTAAAGAACCTAGCTCTGACATCTGTCTTAAATCTATTACCCCTCAATTTGTAGTTGTGCCCCCTTGTACAAGCTGACGTCATCATCCTAGAAAAAAAGGATGCTAAGTTGCATGACACATCATGCGCAAGATGTTGAAACACAAACACAACGAGCAGACTGGAATTTGAACCCAGGATCACCCATTTACTAAACAGGCGCTTGAACCAACCAAGCCACGGCACCACACTTTTTTGAAAATTTAGAATCCCTACAGTGCAGGAAACAGGCCCTTCAGCCCAATAAGTCCACACCGACCCTCTGAAGAGTACCCACCCAGACCCATTCCCCTACATTTTACCCCTAACTAATGCACCCAACCTACACATCCCTGAATGTTACAGGCAATTTAGCAAGACCAATTCACCTTGCCTGCACATCTTTGGATCATGGGAGGAAACCCATGTAGCCACAGGGAGAACATACAAACTCCACACAAAAGGTTGCACAAGGCTGGCAATTGAACCTGGGTCTCTGGTACTGTGAGGCAGCAGTGCTAATCACTGAGTCACCACGTTGTTTGGAATCATACCTGAAGCAAAGAAAGATGATTGTGGCTGATGGAGGTCAGCCATCTCAGCTTCAGGATGTCTCTGCTGTAGTTCCTTAGGATAGTGTCCTAATTTCAAACATCTTCGGCTGCTTCATCAAAGACCTTCCCTCCGTCTTCAGGTCAAAAATGGAGATGCTCACTGATGATTGCATAATGTTCAATGTCATTTGTGACTCCTCAGGTACTGAAGTAGTGCAATATTAAATTCACCAATACTTGGATAAAATTCAGGCTTGGGCTGACAAGTGTTAAGTAGCATTTGTGCTATACAAGTGCCAGGCAACAACCATCTCTCATGAGTGGGAATCTAACCATCAGTCCTTGACATTCTATGACATTACCATTGCTGAATTCCCCCATTATCAACATCCTGGACTTACCATTGATCACCAACCAACTGGATTAATCATATAAATGCATCAGCTGCAGAAGACAGCCAGAGGTTGATTCTCTGCAGTGAATAAATCATTTCCTGACTTCCCAAAACCTGTTCACCATCTACAAGGCACAATCAGGAGTCTGATGGAATTCTTCATGCTTGCCAATGGGAGTGCAGCTCGAACAACACTCATGAAACTTTACACCATCCAGGACAAAGCAGGGTATTCTAATTGGCGACCCAACCACCATCTTCCACAATCATTCCTTTCACCACTGATGCACAATGGCAGCAGTATGTATCATTTACAAAATGTACTGTAATAACTCACCAAGATTCCTTCAATGACATCATTCAAACTTACAATGTCTACCAGCAAGAAGGACAAAGTGCATGGGAACACCATTTGCAGGTTTTCCTCCAAGCCATCCAAAATCATAATTTGGAAATACATTCCTTTAGTGTTACTGGGTCAAAATCCTGGGTCTCCCTTCATAACTGCACTATGAATGTCCCTACACCACACAGACTTCAGTGGTTCAAGAAGGCAAGAAGGGATGGGCATTAAATATTGACCCAGCCAGTGATGCCCCACATCCAATGAAGAAAGACAAATGGATGGATTTCACAACTGAAAAGTTTCCCAAGCCACATGATATATGTGTCCTGGAACTTCATATTTAATTAAAATCACATGGGAAATGGCAACTACTTCCCGAAGAACCTTTAATTATATGACACACTACAGTTAAGCTACCATCCTTAATTATGTTGCAACCTTTAGAGATGGTTTATGATGTTCCAAGTTGCATTAACAGCCATAGGAACTAATGAGCCTGATTTAGCCAGTCAAAAATTTGATATTGTCTAATTGAATATCAACTCCATATGAATTCCTGAGAAGCAATAACTACAAGGTTAATAAAAATCCTTTAGGATTTTGCCAGAGGAGTATAAGGGATAGTAAGCCAAATTCCTATTTTTAAAAATTCATTTATGGGTGGGCTTGTATTTATTACCAGTCCCTAGTTGCCCAGAGGATAGTTAACCGCAGTGTTGTGGGTCTGGAGTCAATGTATGCCAGATGAGGTAAGGAAGGTATTTTCCTTCCCTAAAGAACATTAGTGAATCGGGTGGGGTTTTTTTCTTCAACAATTGACAATGGTTTCGTAATCATCATTCAATTCTTAATTACAGACTTGTGTTGAATTCAAATTCCACCATCTGCTATGGCAGGATTAGAATCCAGCTCTCCAGAACATTATCTGGATCTCTAAATTAATAGTCTACCAATAATATTACTAAGGTCATTCCTTCCCTCTAAAGGTGCAGACATTTCAAAAATCTAATTGAAAGTATCAAAAATCAGTCTGGCTACATGTTAAGTTAACAGTGTTAAGAGTATGTTATATTATTATTTATATTTAAATGCAAACTATTAGATTAAATTATGTTAGGATTGCTGTCATGCTCAGCCTAAATTGTGTCAGTGTGTGGAACATGATTGTTTATCATTACAATAAGTTGAAACTGCTGTGGAAATTTGAAGTTGAATGTTGCACTCAGACTCACTACTTCAATTCAGGTATTTGAAATAAATGCAGTTGGTTGGTTTGCATTTCAGCTTCATAATAGAGAACAACGTAATTTTAAAATGAGAGTATTTAATGAGATATTGATATACAGTCATTAAACTGATATGTAGCAGGTAGCTAGAGCAAGTATTATGGGAGTAGTGGAGGAACAATCTCATGCACGGAAATTAACTATTTAAGCACAAGTCTAAGGTCATGCTACACTGTCAAGTGTCCAAATATGCAAACTCCAAAATACTTACTTTTATATTCAGATAGCTTCACAGCACACTTATCGGTGAGAGTTAAAGTAAATCAGTGTTCAATCCAATCAGCATATATGACAGAGTGAGGTCTCCAAAGTAAAGTGTTCTGTTTACTAAGATCATCATCGTGTCATAGGACACAATCTACGTTGCGGGAGTGATTACAAGACTGAATGAAGGATCCTGCATTCATTTTAATTAGTGGTTCAGTCCTCACTTTATGTTGTTTATATGAAATCACTCTGAAATTCATTATTACTTGTAAAATATTTAAGTATATTGCACATCATTTTGTTGTAGTTCTACAGTGTGAGCATTATGTGGTCAAATGTTCTGAAAACATCAGCATGTATTTATTTTAACATGTAATAAATGTTTGATAATTGAAGGCTACGAGATTGTGTTAGAAGCATGTTGCAAAGTATTTACAGAATAAATATGGGATGTTTATAGGATGAAGAACGGAGTTGCTTGCAGAAAAAAAAGATATGCTATGTAAAAACAGGAAAGCTATATGAAACTCAGTCTGGAGTAAATCAGATGCATTGGCCCAAATAGGTAAATGAAACATGCTGATCAGCCTGAGGTCAATAACAGCATTTTTCTCTTTTTCGTTGGACTTTATTTTTAATTCGTCAATGGTATGTGGATATAACTGGCAACGTCAGTGTCTACTACCTATCCCAAATTGCTCTGAACAAGCTACTGATGAACTGGTTTCTTGAATCACAATAGTCCATCCGCCTTATAAGAACACAGTGCTAATAGGGAGGAAGTTCTAATAGAAGGGTTAAATATTATATTAAAACATGGATAACATTTTGGTTTGCAAAGTTAAGAAGTATGGAAACGTGAATATGGAAACATGAATAAGGAAACATAATCAAAACACATATCAAGCAATTTTTATTATCTAAGTTGGTTATCTTTGCAATTTCCTGCCGATCAAAGGAACATGGCAATGATTGTGTTGTATGTGACAAATTGTTTAAATACATGATAAAGTGTGTTGTTAATGTGGCCAGTGCTCGATGCTGCTTGTATCTACACATAATCCAAGTAACAGAAAACGTCGTAAAGTGATAAAATGCGAGTGTTACAATGTTGGGGCGGGAGAGGAAGGGGCGGGGGCATTCTGTTTGCATGTTTTTGGCGTTTTTTGTATCACCAGCCATCTGTCAAAACGTTTCTTGCTAGTTTAAGAAAAAACACTCTTCACCTTATCTGGCTACGGCCAATGTAATGGGGCTGTTCTAAGTGAAATGAGCTTTCACGAATGAGGCGACTGTTTCCCTTAATAAAAGAGAAGTATTTATCTTGCTGTTAATGCTTAATTAATTTTGAAAATGTATATTACACCGAAATAAAAGAGAAAAGACCAAGTTAGACAATGAAGTTAAAATGTCCCCTCAGAGCGAGTTCCATTTAGTTCTTCCAATGTCATTCAAAACACAGATAACTTCTCTTCCATCAATTGTTCTCATGAATGATTTATACGTGTCGTGTTATCTGAAGCTTTTTCGAACGTCCCCTTGTGGATTCAGACAGACATTGGTTGCATAATTGTTAATTTTAACACCATAATAGCTTTTGATGAAGAAAAGATTAGACGATTGTGGCAGAATTAATTGAAATGTATCTTCCAATCACAAGGGCTCCATGATTACTTACCTCCTCGAGAAAAAAGGAGACCTATATTATAGTCAATACAAAAGGATGAGAAATAAATTTTCATTACTCCCGCAGGGTTTTATGAGACTTCATTTCATTTTTTTTTCGATTGAAATGAATTATTCTCTGTAAGTCAGGTAGCTTCTGGTTTGAAATTAAAATGTGGTACGAAAATGATTGTTTCATCTTTTTATTCGCTATCATATTTGGCCTTAGTAATACCGGCTTTGAGTTATGATCGCCCGGCCCAAACGAACTGACCCCGCTTGCAGGTCAAATTGTGGCACTCGCACAGGGGAGATAGCAGCTGCATCCAGTACGGTACCTGTTATTAGTGGCAGCAATAGGACACGAACAATACAATGATATAACTTCACTTCGATTGATACATTCAAAGCTAATTATAAAACACTGATTTTATAAATATTTCCTATTCGATGAAGTAAACTCATTGTCAGGTGCTTTTGTCACCGGGTGTCACAAGCCCAGAGCCTGAACCCAGCGTACCCTTTTTGAAAATCAATTTTGTGTCTTGAAGGTTGGTTTTCTTCACTTATTTGTAAAGGACTGTCCATGAACGCATTATGCTGAATGCTTCATCACTGCGTCAGTCACAAAAAAAAAGGTGTTTTCGGCCTCTACGAAAATAATCCTGCAATAACGACTGTGTAGGTGTATGGCGGGGAGCACACCCACACACAAAGGTATAAATGAGAAGTACCCTCAGGCACTTGAAAGATTTACAAGGATTTAACCGGTGAAACTACCGATTGACTCGATAGGCAAATTCGGCTTTCAAATGTTTCTGGAATCAATGAGCTACCTGTTTCTCCTGAACAACAGCATTGTATTCGACTCGACTACGCTTTACGAACCGTGAATGTTTTTAAAAGACAACGAAATGGTTTTATCTTCTCTCCTATTCAGTATAAAAATGTGATAAATCAGGTTTCTGTTCGGAGTAACAATGGCTTGATTTAGATTTGCCGAGCCATTCCATTCAAAGAAGGAACAAAGGTATCCTTTAGAGGATACTTTACACTTCACCTGGACACGACAAGAGGCCAATCCAGACACAAATCGCGTTACCCAGACAAGGATTCGATTTTTTTTTCTTTATCCTTCTTTATTAAAACGCTGTGTTCAACAACTGAACAGAGTAGCAATCAGACCCGAAAAATACAAGAATCTTCAGAGTATACTATTAAATTAAAACAAAAAATACCGGCACTGTTTAAAATTTCATAAAGATTCGCAAAACGCGCACTTTATTGTTTTATGTTAGAGAAATGCTAACATTTGAAAAACGTCATAACATGCTGGGCCCACGCAATACTTGAATTATACTAACACGCAAGAAAGTCGATTTATGGCAATGATACAATCGCTGCTCCGAAAACTCGCAGCAAACTCCATCAAAACTGTTGGACTCTGCTGATATCAACTTTAACACTTTCATGTTTCAAAAGGAAAGGTTGCCGGCGTCTGCCTATTATGTACCGCTGAAGGTCACATTTTGTGAATACAGTTCTTTGTCAGAGATATTTCTTCAAGTTAGCAATCGTCACCGTTTGTGTGCTCCTGCCAGTGGGAGAAAATAATTTGACGGTTTCAGCAACTCGGTGGATTCGGAAGTTGATTTTATCCCGTCAGTAATACTAATACTAATAACAATGACAAGGCTAGCACTGGATGACTGTGTCAGAGGCTATTCTAGTGTGCTCTATACAGTTAGTTGGTGAAAAAATGTGACCTATTAGAGCTGGTATTCTATTAATTTGTATTTTATTTTGTGTTTGATCCTTTAGACTGAACGCTGAGGTCGGAAATAACCTGTTTCATGTGCAAATGTTACTCGAAAAGACTGACAATAGTCCCAGTGTCGCAGGGGGGGAAAGGGGCGGTGGGGGAACCAAAAAAATTACTCTAGCTAAGCAATAAATAAAGTCAGTCAAAATAGTGACCGCTTCACCCAGTGGAAACACCTCGCTCTGTTCCCTTTATTTTGCTTGTTTTTTTTTTGCGTTTGGAGACAGGTCACTTCCTCGGGTATGTTTACATTAAATCCAAGAAGTCAAGCAGAGAGCTAGGCCGTCTTGGTAAGGGGGAAAATAGACAAAATGTGAACCAATCATGCAATAACAAACATCAAAATGTACACATTTACACCCGCTTGGTTTCCGCTTTACTTTCCCGCAGTCTGGGTTTGTTTGGGATGGGGACAGTTACAGGTCTCCAGCATCACTTTCTTGGCGTCGTTAGCTGGCGGAGACGCCCAGTAACAAATAGAAGCTACATTTACAAATGTACTGTCTTCCTCGGGGCGTTGCGCGGATACTGGCAACTATTGACATGAACAATAAGTGATTTTTGTTTTATACAGATTTACAATTTGAAAGTCTGGAATGCAGGTTCTCTCACAGTTGAATATTTGAACCACACAACGGGGTAGTTTATTTCGCAATCTCCATGTGCAATATTCGGGATTGCAGTGGCTCCTTGTACACAAACATTTACACCAATATCTCTTTTGAACTATGGTCCCATCGGTAAGGTGACTGCAGCAAAAGGAAAGTTGTCTGGCATATCCAAGTGCGTGGTAGGAAATGTATTTATAAATACACAGACACACAAGGTAAGTTTGAACAATCCATTAGAATTGGCAGGTTGCTTTCCTTTACAAATAATTACAGTCAATCCCCGTCCACTCCCCAAAACACCGCCTTCCCCGCAAAAAAAACAGTTTGAGACAAGTTGTTTCTAAGATGCTCGGTAAGCAGGTAGCGCCTGACTGAGTCACGAATTCCAGCTCCATGTCTCTGAAGCCTTTATTTTTGGCGGGTGGTGGTGGTGGGGGTGGGGGGGGTGGGGGAGGTTGGCGGCGGGGGGAATTGGGGGTGGTAGGGGATGTTCTGGGTTGAGTAAGCAACGAGTGCGATCCTGTTTTTGAATTAAAGAAAACTTTGTCGTTTGTTGAGACTGTCGTCATAAGGCAGCTGCATAAGCGGCAGGATACGGTTCTATCGTGGGTTTGCCCATGCCGGGCAGGAGGATGTAAGCCAGGGGCGGCTGCAGGGTTGAGGGCGGCCAGGTGCTGCAGTTACACGGCAGAATGTAGCCGGGGTTCCCGGGAGACGGGTGGCTGTGAGTGTGAGCTCCGCTGAAGGCGGCCGCCGCAGCCGCAGCCGCAGCCGCCCCGCTTTGGTAAGCCAGCGGCGATCCGTACGGCAGAGAGCCTGAGGACAGCTCGCTGAGCTTGGAGCCCAACGGGCTGGCATCGAAAAGCGGGTACGGGCTGGCGGGGTGTGGGAACAGCAGCCGGGCTTTGTCGGCCGAGCCCAGCAGGGAATCCGGCAGCCCCGCTGCCGCCGCCTTTAGGCCGTCCTGATCGGCTAGGTAAGGCAGGGGGAAGGCGAACTTGTCCTTCTTGAGCAGGGTCTTGGGTTTGCGGCGGGGTCGGTATTTATAATCCGGGTGCTCCTTCATGTGCAGCGCCCGCAGCCGCTTGGCCTCGTCAATGAAAGGTCGCTTCTCGGACTCGCTTAACAGCTTCCACTCAGCTCCCAGCCGCTTGCTTATCTCCGAGTTATGCATCTTGGGGTTTTCCTGGGCCATCTTCCTCCTCTGTGCCCGGGACCACACCATGAAAGCGTTCATGGGCCGCTTAACGTGATCCGCGGGTTTAGACATCGCGACAAGCCACCCCAGGAGGGCTGGGGTTCCGAGGTGGTGAAATAGGAGAGAGAGGAATCACTAACAGTCGCAGTAACAGCCTCAACCTTTAGCTCCAAAAACAGCAACACACTGTTGTCTGCAGTCACCAAAACTTCCGCTGCAACTTTGCTTCTTTCTTTGAACTCACTTAGTGTACCAGATCGCAGTCATGACAAATTGCGTTCTCCAAAAGTGAGAGTTCCCTGCAGCAGTCATAGACGCGCAGCCCCGGAGGCAGGTGCCCCAAGGTCTGTGGCACTAGCTGGCAGTGCCTTCTCTGTATGTCTGTGTTCCCGCTGCTCCTCGGGAAGGCAGGCCGCCCTCTCCTCAGGCACACGCTCTGGTTACTTCGCAGTGAGGGAAGGCTGGCGATCACTTGAGACCATGTGAAGCTCAGTCCGAAAGCAGGTAAAGACTTCGAGACATGCGCAGTCTTTCGCACGCAACCTCACACATCCAGTCAAGGCGTTGTTCCTGAAATGTTTATCCAATCGCCACAGGTCAAGCAGATCGGCTAACTTCTCTCTAATGCACAATCATTTGGAATGGTCAGATTTCCTTTAGTTTCGAGGTTGCTCTGACACTATCTCGCTGACTATTTGGCTCCTGTTTTATTGCTGCATTGTGAGTTGGCGTGTTGTTTAAACGAGATTAATCGAGGACCTGATTGCAACCGATAAGTCTTATCGGAAGCGATTATTTAACAAACCAACCCCGGTCATGCAGAGATTCACTGGTAACCATTACAGGGCATTTCTTTGTTTTTCTTTTGAAAAGTCGGACGGATACTAAATATTCTTGCGACCGTCTCTAAAATAAAATATGGCGAGATCGTGATTGATAGATTTTGGGAGCTGCTCTCACGAGCCTGGGAATTGATCAAAATAGCACCACAGTTGCTTGTTGAAAGTGACCAACTCTTGATGAATGCGGAAGTAGTTTACAAGGGGGAAAGTATTTCTGTCTAATCGCCAAGTGCACATGCTCTGGGATTGCCATGTAGGAACCGGGTACATCCGATCGAACCTCAAAACATCCTTCTGCTGCTTCAATGCATTCGCTTTTTTTAAAAGTTCGCAAACGGTTCCCTACCAATAATTGTCAATCCCCGTCCTTTAAATAACACGCATAATCGGCACCGTTAAGTGTTTCAACGCTTTATTCTCAACTATGTTTGAATTTGTGTTTGTTAAACTTTCACGAATGAGGTGTGAAATGTACCGCTATTCTCACAGCTGAAGTATGTTCTTTGAAAAAAAACGGAAGAAAGTTGACTGTTCGGCAACGAAGTATGAGATATCGAGCAGCGCTAGCGGGAGCTAACGATATTGCGGCACACACCGCGAACACTGCTATCCTGTAGGGATCTGGAGAACTTTAAAGAGAATTGTTACACCACGCGGAGAAAAAAACGAGTTCACTTTCACTGTTACGAAAAATTGTAGGGCGTGGTGACGTACTCCTCTCCCCGTCCAGGTCGGACGTGAGCAAATTGTAAAACTCAGTCCCTGACACAGAGATTGTTTCTGTCCCTGTTTACACGGGAGATTAGACCGGCCGGGTTCACGGCTGTCTCCGCCCGATGTCTGGCTCACACCCTGAAATATGAGGACTCACAATTTAAAGTCACGCAGGACAGCCAGGCCTGCGCAGAATTTGAGATTAAAAGTGTAGATTTGTATATCATGGAGATTTTAAAAACAACTACGGTCGATCCTATTGAATGACAACCGAAAATGAGAGTTGAATTATGCTGAAGTTGAAATGTTGAAACATGTCCGAGCATGAGCTGTTTGTTTTGTTTTGTTTGATGACTTTAAGCATTACAGTAAACACACAAAGCGTCAGCAACACTCAAGATGTGCTTGAATCGTTCGAACAAGTACGCAAAGTTCCACTGCCTCCTTTGACAAATGCTTATGATATAGGTGGGCTGCTTATCTGTGTTAAAATACTGAAATAAAACGGATGTAATTCGGTCACAAAGCGTAGGGGAAAGCAGAAAAGCCATTCAGCTACTCGCGCTGGCATTTCTCTCTGTACTGTTGTCAGAAAATGTGAACTTTAAAATTTCTAAGCAAATTCTATTACTTAAACCCTCAGAGTGTAAACGGTGCATCAATCATCGAAATACCCAACAGGTATTTCTCAGGCACTCCTGTCAGTTGCTCAACTTCTTAACCGAGCAGCAAGCTTGAACGATATGTCGGCGGTTTGTTATGTTGACCTATTTTTGCGCCGACTATTTATTCTTACTTTCTTTTTCTCTTATTCCTTATTTCTATTTGTATAGGAAATTGGCAGAATGCTTATTATCTGACAAACCCAGTCATTAGTTTGAGCCTAGAACAACTCCATACTAAAGTCAACAAAGTGCTAAGTCACACTGTTTCTTCAACTAACGGGTTTATGATGTCTCCACTTCGCTGTCAGTTTAATACATTTGTGATTTTAGTAAATGAGAGAAACGGTGTTAGAGAAACCAAAATTAGCAGACTTCCATTACAGTCCTCTCGTTACTTTTCAATGTTTTAGTTAGCCTGACAGAGAAAGGGATATATTTGAAGACTGATGTGTGTGAGGAGAGTGATGGGAATGGGTGTTGGGGCTAAGAGGGGAGTTTGAATGATCGGCTGTGTGCCTGCAGACCACAGGAGCCTACGACTGTGACTCGGCATCTGGTCCAGGGCGGACGATGCTTGTAGTGTTGGATGAAACGGGTTGAGAGTGGAACGAGTGCGAAATTCCCAGCTCCTTACTCTCACGCAATACAGCATTCCGTAGCCTCATCATTGAATTGTGAATTCCTTCAACATTATAATCAGCATTGAAAATTTCTCGTCTCGGAGAATGCGAGATTCAGTGTGTCCAGCCCCCTCCTTTCAGCCCACTGGTATGTTTGATAAACATGCTCCTTGGCTGAGTTTGAAGTCTGCACACTGTTCGACCTTCCAGCACGGCCCAGTCAGAACTGAGCTTCACATAGCATCAGCCAGTTCGGAAATTCACCAGCTCAGAGTAAGCTGGCTTTTAACTCGACCTCTCGGGTAATAAACAAAATGGTATGGAGGGGATAAATGTTTAATTCAATAAAAAGGAAATGTTCGCGTCGTTTAATTGTCGAAATGATGCTATCTGCTGGGTGCTTACGTGAGTCATTCAAACAACCTGAGAGCGCCTTATTGAATTCCGCAGAATTTTACAACCGCCACTTATCGATAATTTGGAAATTGTTCTCTTAAATTGTTACTCGGCCTCGTAGCTTGCGCATGGACTCTATGTACATACCTCATGGATCATGTTCCGTGTTTATTTTATAGCTACACAATCATGCAATTACATTTGATTCACAAATATAATTCAACAAGTCTCAGTCCATATTCTTTTCGTTTTGAATGCGTTTTAATAATTTGCATTGAAAAGAAACTGTAGCTATTTATTTCCTGGTTTTCCTTGCCTTTGTTATTGCTTGTGACGAACTGTCATGGAATGAAATGAACTGACCCTTGACCTGTTTAATATGGAGTTGGGCGATCACAGTGAACTAATTTCTCTGTCCACAGTAATTATCTTCGACATGGTTAATTAAACCTATCAATTCCTTGCCACTTTGCAGTTGTCATACACAAGCGCTTCGCCGCACGCAACTTCCCCTTTCCTGGTGGGAATACGAGTGCCGGCCGAGGGGAGGGTGAAAAGGGTCTTGCCTCCAGCTATCAGTGACTGGCAACTATATACAGTATGATAATATGCCCACACCAGAATACGCGCCTGCCTCAAAATCCTGACCGAAGCTTCAATTTGCAAAACAGCTCCAAAGGGACTAAAGAAAAGGAGCCCTACATTGGCAATCTCCTGCCTCAGCGGCAATTTCAGTCCTTCGTCCACGGTCCATAGTGGGATTTTGGGGAATCAAAACTAGGGAAAGGCCCATTCACTTGGCGAAAGCTTCTGTTGGTGTTTAAAAATCCCTGATACAGCTGAACCATGGAGCGGATCTCATGGGGAGTAACTCCCATCCACCCCACCGCCCATCCCCATCCCATATTGCCAAGTTGAGACGTGTTCGGTTTCATTCTCATAGTGAAGTTGCAGCTTTGGAAAATAAACCGAACCTTCCCTGTCAACCCGAATAACTGGAGGTCGTGGATGATCTTATCACTTTGTTGCTTTTCTTAAAGGTGGATGGTAATAAAGAGTGAGATCCCAGCCGGATTGGTTTGATAGCGGCATTGCCACTTTTTACATATGTCAGACACAGAAACAACCTGTTTCCCTGAATGCGGTGAATACCAAAAGAACTGTCTCTGCTGCTGTCTCCTTTCTCGAAACAAAAGTGCAGAGGGCAGTCAGAGTAGAAAAGCCGGTATTAATTCACCGTTTATTCCCCGCCGCCCCCACTACTCCCATCGCCACCACAACTCCCCACCCCCCATTTCACTCACTCCCTTCCTTTTTCTTTTCTACCGCAGACGTAGAAAACGGATCTGAAAGGAACTTTCGTTTGGCGCGTTTATCCAGTCGAGGAGGTTTTGTGCTCGAACAAACCCCTGGGTTGGGAGGTTTTGTGAGAGTGTTGTTTGTTGAAGTGGACAAAGAAAAAACGGCGGCTTTTGCCTCATTGTGTGGAAACCAATCAGTGGTATTTGGAAAACTGTTAGTATTGTGCAGTCATTCTCGTCTTTTGTAAGGGGCTTTCTTTTCACAAGGTTTTTTTTACAGCCCATCCAGCTGGCCAGAGTGAAAAGCAGTGCAATGTGTACATGCTTTGTCCCGCTACCTCTTCAAGTAGCCCGTATTGAATAGAGTGAGTTGACACTGCATGACAGTGAAACAACATAATCAAAAATACATGAGCGCTGAATAGAAGCAGGCGCATAAATAAATAAATGGGTGACCAAAACTGGATAAACTGAATAACAAAACGGTGAAAGGAGGACAAAAAGATATTTAACACGCTAGATTAACATGAGAATGCAATCTACAAGGCAGAACAATTGATGAATAGGTTTACCGGCCGAGAGAGAAATGGGACTAAATGCCTTCTGAATGGATCTGCTTTGCTGGATTGAATGAGAAAAGGCGGAGTTCGAGTTATGCAAATGTTTGAATGAGGGAACTTTTTTCTAATCAAATATAAAGGACAGGGAAAGCTCTGCTTCAAGAGGTTTGCTAAAGAACTAACCACAGAACAACGGAATAAAGTGCTGTAAATTCAGCAATTCTCGCGGGATAACTAATCTTTCACCAAAATATAATGTTAATCATTCAAATAAAACAAAGAACTTCGGACACTGGACGTCTGAAACAAAAACAAATTTCTGTAGAAACTCAGCCGTCTGGTGACGGTCTAAATCTGCTTTCTTTCCACAGATGCTGTCAGACCTGCAGAGTTTCTCCCGCCATTTCTGATGATGTTAATCACTCCAATTTGGTTATGGAAGACAAAAAAGAGCGTTTATTCCCATCACGGTTACAAGAAAGTTGCATTATTAAACGCGCTGGAAAGATGGTCAAACATTAGCCTCAAAACGCCATTGGAAAATGCCAGCTAGAGTTGAATTCTCTCATTGCAACTACAGATTTTATTGAAATGTCCCAGTCAGCAGGACATGATACCGAACAAATACAACGGGCAAGTGTGTTAATTATCCTGTATTTAACAGGTATCACAATTTCACTGAGATCGGGAGGGATATGAAGGAAGCTAACGAAGCTTTGGTTAACCGCTCATTTCTGCTGCAAATTCATTACACAGATTTACAACAAATGTGGGCCAGTGAGACCTGTGGAATTAAAAGACGGCCACAATTGTACCTGGTTAATTTCTCATTAGGATTCCTGGCACAGAGACGAGGTGCTGGAGGAGGACAGTATCTGAGAGAGAACGGTTGACGGAGGATGGGGGCGGGGGTCGAGCCAGCAGGACAATTAGCTAATATGTCGTTTAATCAAGATGTTTTATACAAAGGCAGCTGGACTAGTGCGTTGGAACAAAATGTTATGATAAATCTTTAAACGTCGCGGAAGTGTTAAGAAGTTGGAAGAAAATTTGTCAAGATCCTTTTCAAGCGTTCCTGAGAATTTGCGAACAAACAGTACCTCGGTTTTGCATGAACACGCCATGCCTTCAAACAGGAGGCAGGAATGCGATGTAAAAGCAGCTACCGATATAGGACAGATTGAGCTCCCACTCTTATAGGGCAGGTTACTTCCCGTTTCAATTTTTGGAATGGTTCGTGCCCAAAACAGCAAATTAAAACCACGATAAAATAAGCTCCCTTCGCTCCCCTCATCAGACTGGGAACGGCTGGAATTCCCGTGCGGGCAACAAATCAGTTAGACATAAACATTGAGAAGGTAGAAATATTGCTTCAGTCATGTGGTGCTGGTCATTTGCATTTTAAAACTGTTTTTAAAATGTAGGTGGGTGACTCAAACTTCCAGGTCAATAATAAATGCAGATAAAATATTAGCCAACGCTGATGTTATAGCTTGGGTCATTTTCTGCTTTAAACACAGATTTGTTTCTGTAAATTGATACACCACATCAAGCTCTTGTTACATTTAAAGGTGTATTTTCTCATGCGAACTGAACTGTGCATGTGTTGTGCACGTTCCTAGTCTGTGCTAAATTTATCACAACGGCACCATGAAGACAAGATTGTCTTGTTCATTGCCATTAGGAACATGCATTAAAATTATAGGGCATAACTTATTTGTGCTGTTTAACACATTGGGAGATATTGGCGGCTAAGTCACTTAAGATCACGGTTGAGCAACTTATTCCGTCCACTTGTTGTATTCCACAGGCATTGCACCTACTTAGAAACACCTGATTATAAATTCAGAATCACCCACTCTCGACTGATCTCCAGCATCTGCAGTCCTCACTTTGATTTTAACTATCTGTAAGCCTCTTCCAAGGATGCCTACCTTGAAGATGATTACCTCCGCTCTCTACAAGGATCTCAGGGAGTCCCACTCTCACTGCACCCTCTAGGTCAACTCCTCTGCTCTGAAGCTCTTCAGATCTGTCCATCTTCCTTTTTACCTATCTGCTCCACCCTCCTCTCCGACCTCTCACCTTCCCCCGTCCCCATCTTCATCTACCTATCACATTCTTAGCTACCTTCCCTCGCCCCCAGCCCCGCCCCCTCCCATTTATTTCTCAGCCCCAGGCCCACAAGCCTCATTCCTGGTTGAAGGGCTTATGCCTGTATCCTCCTGCTCCTTAGATACTGCCTGACCTGCTGTGCTTTTCCAGCATTATAGTCTCGATTCTGATCTCCAGTATCTGCAGTCCTCACTTTCTCCTAATTACGAACCCCTCCTGCTCTGACTATCTGCTGTGAGGTATCACGGAGAGTCAATCAAACTCTCTGAAGACAGGCGGATGACAGGAGGAAATCAAATTGAAATATCCAGTTGGCAGTGAAGATTGTTGTAAATGCCTTATCTTTTGCACTGAACTCCCCTATATTTTGTGGAGCCTGTAACTTCTGTTAGTTGCTACTTGTCCATCACCATTCAGAGTAGATATGGCAGAACTGTAGAGCCTAGATCTGAATAGTTGGTTGTGGAATTGCTTATTTCTATCACCAGATCCTGCCAGTCTGGTCCAAAGTTGACACCCAGCACTTCCCCTAAGGTCAGTTGGCATCCACTGTTTAGAGAAAAGTGCAGTAATATTGTAAGATGTTACAATGATCTTCTACAGCCTCCTGAGGGTAAGTGCTACCATTTTTTCTCTGCTGGTTTACATGCAGTCTATCTCTGCTACTATACCCCATTTCCCACCAAGGCTCATGGTCTACTACTCTCACTATGGTAGATAGCATCTTACTTCAGACACTTCGATCACATTTTCTCAAGACTCAATCTTTCCTGCCTTCTGTATTCATTCACTTGGGACACTTCATTACCTTTCCCTCGGTGCCACACAAGTATTAGCATCTATGGCAGCTACTTTCATATCACTCAATTTCTCCCTTTGTTGTATTCCAGGACAAAACAGGCTATAATGGATGGTGGGGTATGTACAAGTTTTGTTTCTTCAGCCCCTACAAAAGTAAACAATACTTGTCTTAGCTGGAAAGGACCATGACCCCTCATGGTAATGTCAAAACCTTCATGTCTCAACAGTACGATTCATTGTGAAGTACTGTGCTGATCGCACATTACCACTATGCATGTATTCTAAACATGCCTAAACATTTACCTCAATTTTTCAGCTAATACTCTCTCGTCTCCTGCACAATCTCTGCCATTTAAAGGGTGATCTTGAAAGGCATCACCTTCTCCATCTTGGAGGAAGAAACGACAGATCTGTCACAGGAAGCAGTGGCAAAACTGTCTCCTGCATCCTCCCCGCAGCTCAGATAATGACACCAGTAGGGGCACTTTATCTAGATTAGACTCAGGAACATTTTCTGGAGAGCACATTACTGATATGTGCCCACAACTGACTGGGGGAGAAATGCCTCAGTTACTGACACTCAGAGGACTGTCAGAGGTGAGGCACCTGCTCCACATCAGATAGGAGACCTTGTGGTGTTGACCACATGGAAATGCATGATCAATGGGCAGGATGTTTGAACTCACATGGTAAACTGGATCAATGTTTGGGAAGTCCATCACTGTCATCTGTACCATGCTCACATTTGATCATATATGCATCTGACAGTCATACAGTCACAGAGATGTACGGTATGGAAACGGAATCCTCAGTCCAATTCATCCATGCAGACCAGATATTCTAAACTAATCCAATTCCATTTGCCTGCACTTGGCCCATATCCCTCTAAACCATTCCAATTCAGATACTCATCCACATATCTTTCAAATGTTGTAATTTTACCAGCCTCTACCACTTCCTCTTGCAGCTCATTCCATACATGCACCACCCTCTGTGTGAAAAAGTTATCCCTTAGGTCCCTTTTAAATTTTTCCTCCTCCCACCCTAAATCTATGCCATCCAGTTCTGGACTCCACACCCCTTGGAAAAGACCTCATCTGTTTACCCTATCCATGCCCCTCCTGAGTTTATAAACATCTATAAAGTCACTCCTTAGCCTCTGATGTTCCAGCATAAAAACCCCAGCCTATTCAGTCTTTTCCTATAGCTCAAAACCTACAACTGAAAAATGTGTTGCTGGAAAAGCACAGCAGGTCAGACAGCATCCAAGGAGCAGGAGAATCGACGTTTCAGGTATAACCTACAACCCTGGCAACATTCATGTAAATCTTCTCTGAACCCTTTCAAGTTTCACATGTAGAGGAGAAAAATGAGATATGAGATATTAGACTAGAAAGGATCAAGGTTAGTAAGGAAGAGGTGTTATCGTTTCCAGAAGGAATGAAAGTAGACAAGTCCCCTGGGTCAGATGGGATTTATCTGAGGATTCTCTGGAAAGCTAGGGAGGAGGTGTTGGAGCTTTTGGCTTTGAGTCGTCATTGTCTACAGGTTGAGCAGCCCAGAACTGGAGGATTACAAATGTTGTGCCCTTGTTCAAGAAGGGCAGTAGAGATGACCCAGGTAATTATAGACCACTGAGCCTTACGTCTTTTGTAGGAAAAGTTTTGGAAAGGATTATAAGAGATAGGATTTATGATCATCGAGCAAGCAACAATTTAATTGCAGACAGTAAACATGGTTTCGTTAAGGGCAGATTATGTCTCACAAAACTCACTGAGTTTTTTGAGAAGGTGATCAAGCATGTGGATAAGGGTAGGGCAGTTGACATGGTGTACATGGACTTCAGTAAAGCCTTTGATAAGGTTTCACATGGTAGGCTGTTGGAGAAAATGCAGAGGCATGGGATTGAGGGTGATTTAGCAGTTTGAATTAGAAACTGGCATATGCTTCTTTCTTTGTCTTAAACAAAACTTCAATTTGTCTAGTCATCCAGCATTCCCTCCACCTACCAGCCTTGCCTAATAGGAACAATTTTCCAGCCATCCCTTAATCTTTGGACTGTGGGAGGAAACTGGAGCACCCGGAGGAAACCCACGCAGGCACGGGAGAATGTGCAAACTCCACACAGAAAATCACCTGAGGAATCGAACCTGGGACCCTGGTGAGGTGAGGCAGCAGTGCTAACCACTGAGCCACCGTGCCATTCCTTTCTTGCCTAATACTGTCAAAATTGGCCTTCCTCCAATTTAAAACTTTAGCTTTTAGATCCGGTCTATCACTATTTTAAAATTAACAGAATTGTGGTTGCTGGCCTCAAAGTGCTCCTCCATTGACACTTCAGTCACTTGCCCTGCCTTATGTCTTAAGAGTACGTAAAGATTTGCATCTTCTCTCATAGTTATATCCACATACTGAATCAGAACATCTTCTTGTACATACTTAACAAATTCCTTTCTATCTAAACCCTTTACATTATGACAATCCAAGTCTATATTTAGAAAGTTAAAAGCACCTACCATAAAAACTTACCACGAGCGCGGGAGTCCTCCATTTCTGTTTCAGCGACAACAGCAATTCGAAGGGCGGGAGCTTGCACCAGGGGCCTGCCATGAGCGGTGAGTCACTATTGTGATTTAAATTTGATGTCAGAGAGCAGAGGTTTCTGGGAAAGGAGGGACTTCTTAAGTTTATTTCCATCCTGATATATAAGTCAGAATCTTCTCAACTCGAGACCCTACCTTTGTAGGGCCTCCCATCCAACCACCTCCTCTAACCTTAAAGAACTTTTATTAAAAATGGGCAAGGTGGTAAAAGAGGTGGAGGCAGTTGACGTGGTTTGCATTGAATTCAGAAAGGCCTTAACAAGGTCCCACAGGAATGGCTGCCCCCAAGAGCAAGAGCCCTTGGGATTCAAGGAAAGTTGGCAAACTGGATCTAAAATTGGCTTGCAAATAGGAGATAAGGGATAATGGGGGAGGAAACCTGTGATCAGCAGTGTACTATAGGGATTGATGCCGGACCTCTTGCTGTTTGTTATGTACATTAATAACTTGGATGTCTTACTAATTAGAATTAGTAAGTTTGTAGATGACATGAAAAGTGGTGGCATTGTATTTTCAATAGTGAGGAGGATGGTCTGATATTCATCAGTTGGTAAATGTTGCAGAGCAATGGCAGATGGAATTTAATCCTGATGTGTGAGATGATGAATTTTGAAAGGTCTGTTAAGGGGAAGGTTTACACAATGAATGTTAGGTTCCAATGGAATACTGAGGAATTAAGGGACCTTGGTGTACAAGGTTTCAGCACAGGTAGATAAGGTGGTAAAGAAGGCATATGGAATGCTTGCCTTCATTAGCCAGGGTGTAGAGTATGGGACTGGTGAAGTCTTGTTGCAACATTATAGAACATCTGGTTAGGCCACAGAAGGAATACTGTATGCAGTTCTGGTCACCATACAATTGGAAGCATGTGATTACACTGGAAAGGGTGAAGATGAGTTTCACCAGGATGTTGCCTTGAATGGAAAGACTCAGTTATGATGAGAGACTGGATAGGCTGGGAAGTTGGTGGTGATCTGATTGAGGTATACAAAATTATGAGAGGCATAGATAGAGTAGATCATGAGAATCTTTTCCCCTGGCAGACATGTCTAAGAACAGGGGCTAATAGTTGAAGGTGAATGAAAGTCACTGAAATGCTGTCCCATTGTTACTTCCACCACTGTTCCCGAAAATTAAGCCCAGTACTAAATAAAAACTGAAAGAACTGTGGATGCTGTAAATTATAAACACAAAAATAAATTGCTGGAAAAGCTCAGCAGGTCTGGCAGCATCTATGTACAGAAATCGGAGTTAACGTTTCGGGTTGAATTACGCATCCTCAGAACCTGAAACATTAAGTCTGATTTATTTCCACAGGTGCTGCCAAATCTGCTGAGCTTTTCCAGCAATTTCTGTTTAGTCCAGTACTGCTGTGGCTTTTATTGCACTTCTTACATGCTGGCTTGAGAACCTCTCCTCTGTGTGTTTTCAGAATTCCACCCCCTCTAAACCTTGGTTTGACAGCACAGTCAAACTGTCCATGATTCCAGAAAGGCATAATAATCTTATCCTCATAAAGGTTCACTTATTGCACTGTAAGTATAGAGTCATGGAGGTCTACAGCACAGAAAAAAATGGCCCTTAAGTCCATCAAGTCTGTGCCAGTCTAAAACTACATGACTACCCTAAAGCCATTTTCCAGTACTTGGCCCATAGCCTTGTATGTCTTGGCATCCCCACAAACAGAAGTTACTCTTTAGCATAACTATAATTTCTGAGCAGCTAATTATCCTTACTTTTAGTCACTGCAAGGTAAGTTAGTATCGTCTACATTGAATTTAATTTAGGACCTATTGAAGTTAATGTTAACAGGTCAAAGTCTGCTGAGTTCAAGGTCCAGCATGAAGGGACATTGTGCGACCTAATTCATTCTGCTAAGCATCAGGCCCATACGCACAGCCCCCACTTTGATACCCAAGCTTGCTACAGTGCAACACAAGTTAATATCAAAATGTCGTGGGAAATCTAAGATACCAGCGTCATTATTGTTCTATTGCTGAACAGAAAGCATACTGCTGAAGAAAGATTTGCAAAAACCTTGCTTTGCATCCAAACAACTTCTGATGTGTATGAGCTTGACGCTGACTGGAGATACCAAAAGTGGAAAAATGTTTCCTGTTCCCTAGCGATGATGTTTATCATTTCAATAAACACACAAAAAACAAACAATTAAACTATGGTGCTGACTCTTAGTTAATTCAAGAAGGCATTCAGACATGTAAAAGCTGCTCTGCATCTACTTGAACAGAACTTGCTGACAAGGTTACATTCATAGGGATAAAAAAAGAAAACAAAGTACAAATCCTCAGCTACTTATTTTGAAGGTATCCAATAATTACTCTTGAAGAAAAGGTGACATTTTGTCTGTGCAAATTTTATTTTCAGAACATTTTACAGAACACTAAATTAATTTCAACACTTGAACCAAAATTTCATGGAGCGGGGTATTGTTAGTTAAACTTTTTCTCTCACCTCTGCAATGTTAGAATTATAAATTAATTTTAGGTGAGAGTGTATGTGGGAGCTTGGTAAATTATGAGACTATAATAGCTATTTCCTTCATTGATGGTGTTAGAGGATTGAGAAGGAACTGGACAGATGATTGACAAAGATAGATTGTAAATTAGATTAGATAAATGCCAAAACAGGCAGAGGAGAAGAAGATTGAATTAACAGAGTGAGAAAGAAAAGACAGAAAGAAAGCATGAAAAGAATATCTGATAGTTTACTACCTACAGCAGTTCGAGACATTTTAAAGCAACCTGTTCAGAGGTGTTATTACACACTTTAGAGCAGGTGAAATTTGGATTTATGCTTCCTGGATCAGAGGTAGGGACACTACCACTGCAACACAAAGGCCTTCCTCTTGGAGTTAGATGCTGTAGTTTAAATTGCCACTTTTTTGGGTTAGAAAAGCTGATTTTTTTTCTTCTACTCAGAATTGCAACCACACACAACTGGATACCTTTCGAACACCAATTCACTGACATTTTCACACTATTTTTAAAACTACTCATCACCACCAATAAAAACTACTCACCTATTGAGTATCCAATTGAGTATTTACAAGCAAAGCAATTATGGACAATGAACACCATCAAAGCTGTGGTCAGAATAGCAGGAAGGAATTAAATCAAAATGGAGTCGGAGGAGGAAATAAAACACTGTAACCCCCCCCCCCCCTGGTGCCCACTTCCCTCGAAAGGCATCAAGAGCATCTGTGCAGCTGGATAAATGACACGGAAGTGCATGCTTAGGCCCTAAAGTTATTGATGTTGAGTCCTGAAGGCTGCAGTGTCCCCAAGTGTCAAATGAGATGTTGTTCTTCCAGTTTGTTATCTTAGCAAATTGATTGGCTCTGAATATTCATTGTGGTTGATTAATAACCTTCAGTTTCTAAATCTGAGGCAGATAATATAACAATGAAAATTCCAGGTAACTGATTTAGCAGTTTAAATCATTCAAGTACTTGTACTTGCTGCAAAGAATGTACAAAATTGGAAGTAATAATCAAGTCAATTTGGCAATTTAAAACAAGCTATGAAGCCCTCCCTGGTTACAGTTCTGGGTGAAATCTGACAGTCATAAAGTCACAATTTAAAATGCTCATTTAAAATGAAATTCTTGCCACATGCACATCATCAGGCAGGTCAGCACTTGTTGCCTATCCTGGGTTAAAGCAGCTCAGTACGAGCACTCTCACTTCAGTGATGAATATTCCAAGTTCCACTCCAGAGATTTAAGGACATAATCTAGGCTGAGCTTTTAGTGTTGACCAAGGGAATGTCGTGCTGACAGTCTTTCAGATGAGACTGACATCTCAGAAGAACATAAAGCATCAAGAAACAATAAAGAGCTAGGAGTCTTGCCTGGTGTCTTAGCTAATACATATCCCTCAATCAACATCACAAAATCTGGCCATTTCCACATAGCTGTTTGTAGGTTGTTGCTACACTCAAGGATTAGCTGTCATGTTTACGACATTTCAGTCAATCTGAAGTGTAGTCCTTATTGTAAGGTTGAAAAGTATTTATGGGAAGTGATGAAGGTGGATACAATTACAACATTTAAACAGCACCTGGATGGGTATATGAATCAGAAGGGTTTAGAGGGATATGGGCCAAATGCTGGCAAATGGGACTCGACCAAGATTGGGATGTCTAGTTGGCGCAGTTGAGTTGGATCTATTTCTGAGCTATGTGACTACGATATATTGATACTATAAATTACGTCATATGAATGGACTTCTTTATTCAGTGGAGAATTGGAATACGCTGTGATAAGAGCGTATTCCAATTCAGCTTCTTGCTTCTTGGGTAAATGATTGTTTGTCTGCTAAAATTAATTCAGCTGTCTCACAGTCTTGAACTGGAACTCAACAAAGCCAATTATTTTGTGGAGCTTATCAAATATTAACAATTAATAAGAATTAATCAAAAGCTAGATCAGCTAATGTTTTAAAACATTGAACCAACTACTGGCAGCTAAAATGTATTTAGAAACCTGTGCTGAACAATCAGACATTAACTGTGACTCTTCTCAAAAATGTTTCAATGTGAAAGATGTCTCGACTGTTTGTTTGACGATAATGCTCATTCAGAGAGACAGTGCAAACACGAATGGGCCAAACTGCCTCCTTCTGCTTCAAAACATTTTTACATTTTGTGATAATGTATTTGCATCAGTAAACCATACAGACCTCAATTCAGTATTCGGCCCAGACTGATTGATTTAGTTGACCTCAGCCAGGCCAGCAGATGGGAGTGATGTTCTAGGTTCCCATGGGTTTAGGCCGATAATGAATAAATCAGCCAGAGCTCCTGTTTCTGTTTGCTATTCCAGTGTCCTCAACTAAATATAGGAAGATAATTTTTGGGAGAGTTTAGACTTGACTCCATTGCCTAAATGGCCATTCCTCAATGGCCTCTATTCCACTTGCTATCAAAGTCCCTCTCCAATGTGAAGCCATAGCCTAACACAAATTGGCATTTTCAGGAGGGGAGAGAAAAGGTGACACTAAAATGAGAATTCATTTTAAACTTACATGAGACACACTTAATATCAAAGAAAAATTACACGTTCTAGGCTTTAAAATAAGATGAAGTTAAATATGTTTGCCATACGGGGCTTGGGAATCAAACAGTCTCAAATAAATTCTGGGAGAAGTTAATTCTTCTGCTGGTAACATAAACTAGTTTCCTTACATAATTATTCTGATGAAGTAGTGCAGTCACAATGCACAAAAACACATTGTGGGTAATCGCCACACATCAGGACAATTATTAATAGTGCAGCAGACAAATTTTTTTTGCAAATCTAACCAGAAGCGTGCACACAGTTTCATAAGAAAAAGTGGCAACTCACCTCATCTGCACCCAACTGTGGTCTGTTTAATATCGACATTGGCTTTTTCAACTTTAGTTAGTTAAAGGGAGTGTAATGTAAACAAATCTCAGAAGCGTAAAAATAATAGGGTAATAATAGTAAGGGAGTTCAACTTCCCCAACTTTAATGGTTATAGACAAAGTATAAAGGATTAGAAAGCTGTATTTAAAAATATTCTTTACTCAAAAAATATTATGTACATACAGTTAAAAACAAAAACAAAAATTGCTGAAAAAGCTCAGAAAGTCTGGCAGCATCTATGGAGAGAAATCAGAGCTAATGTTTCAGGTCCAGTGATCCTTCGTCACAGAATCTACCTCTAAGGAAGGGTCATTCAACCCGAAACTAACTCCAGTTTCTCTCCACTGATGCTGCCAGGATTGCTGAGCTTTTCCAACAATTTTTGCTTTTGTTTCATTTCCAGCATCTGCAGCTCTTTCAGTTTTTATTCAGTTATTAAAGCAGTTTGGTTCTTTACAGTCTTTGCATGTGGAGAACATGTTGGACTTTCTATAGTTGCAGACCCAAAAGCATTTCTGAATTATGAAAAATACTATTGAACCAACTATGTTATATGCATGATTTATTTGATTTGATTTCTTATTGTCACACGTACTGAGATATAGTGAAATGTATTGTTTTGTGTGCTAACCAGACAAATCACACCTTACATAAGTACTGAGAATGTATGCTAAAAAACCACAGCAGGTCAGGCAGCATCCAAGGAGCAGGAGAACTGATGTTTCTCATGAAGGGCTCATGCCTGAAACATCGATTTTCCATCGATCTTGACTCTGATCTCCAGCATCTGCAGTGTCCACTTTTTCCATTACATAAGTACATCAGGGTAATAGAACAGAATGCAGAATACAGTATTACAGCTACAGAGAAGGTGCAGAGAAAGACCAACGATTATATGAGCAGTCCATTCATACGTATGATAACAGTGGAGAAGAAGCTGATTTTAAATCTGTTGATACATATTTTCAAAATTTTGTAGCATCTACCTGATTAAAGAGATTAAAAGTGGGATGGGAGAGGGTCTTTGATTGTGTTGGTTATAAGTGGGATAAGGGTCATACAGTCAGAGAGTCAGAGATATACAGCATGGAAATGGATCCTTTGGACCAAATTGTCCATGCCATCCCAACCCAATCTGGTCCCACCTGCTAGCACCCGACCCATATTCTTCCAAACCCTTCCTACTCATATACACACCCAGATGCCTTTTAAATGTTGCAATTGTACTAGTTTTCACCACTTCCTCTGGCAGCTCATTCCATACATGTACCACCCTCTGTGTGAAAAAGTTGCCCCTTACATCTCTTTTATATCTTTCCCCTCTCACCCTAAACCTATGCCCTCTAATTCTGGACTCGCCACCCCAGGGAAAACACTTTGCCTATTTACCCTATCCATACCCCTCATGGTTATATAAACCTCTATAAGGTCACCCCTCAACCTCTGACCTCCATGGAAAACAGCCCCAGCCTCTTCAATGTCTCCCTTTAGCTCAAATCCTCCAACCCTGGCAACATCCTTGTAAATCTTTTCTGAACTCCTTCACATTTCCGATAGGAAGGAGACCAAAATTGCATGCAATATTTCAACAGTGGCCTAACCAATGTCCTGTACAGCCGCAACATGACCTCCCAATTCCTGTACTCAATATGTTGACCAATAATGGAAAGCATACCAAATGCCTTCGTCACTATCCTATCTACCTGTGACTCCACTTTCAAGGAGCTATGAACCTTCACTCCAAGGTCTCTTTGTTCAGCAATACTCCCTAGGGTCTTACCATTAAGTGTGTAAGTCCTGCTAAGATTTGCTTTCCCAAAATGCAGCACCTCACATTTATCTAAATTAAACTCCATCTGCCTCTTCTCAGCTGATTGGGCCATCTGATCAAGATCCCGTTGTAATCTGAGGTAACCCTCTTCGCTGTCCACTACACCCCCAATTTTAGTGTCATCTGCAAACTTATTAACTTTACCTCTTATGCTCACAGCCAAATCATTTATATAAATGACGAAAAGTAATGGACCCAGCATCATCCTTGTGACACTGCACTGGTCACAGGCCTCCAGTCTGAAAAAGAACCATTTACCACCACCCTCTGTCTTCTATCTTTGAGCCACTTCTGTATCCAGGCTAGTTCTCCCTGTATTCCGTGAGATCTAACCTTGCTAATCAGTCTCCCATGGGGAACCTTGTCGAACGCCTTACTGAAGTCCATATAGATCACATCTAGTGTTCTGCCCTCATCAATCCTCTTTGTTACTTCTTTAAAAAACTCAATCAAGTTTGTGAGACATGACTTCCCACACACAAAGCCATGTTGATTATCCCTAATCAGTCCTTGCCTTTCCAAATACATGCACATCCTGTTCCTCAGGATTCCCTCCAACAACTTGCCCACCACTGACGTCAGGCTCACTGGTCTATAGTTCACTGGCTTGTCCTTACCATCTTTCTTCTACAGTGGCACCATGTTAGCCAACCTCCAGTCTTCTGGCACCTCACCTTTGACTATTGATGGTACAAATATCCCAGTAAGCTTCCCACAGAGTTCTAGGGTACACCTGATCAGGTCCTGGGGATTTATCCACATTTATATGTTTCAAGATATCCAGCACTTCCTCCTCTGTAATACGGACATTTTTCAAGATGTCACCATCTATTTCCCTACATTCTATATCTTTCATGTCCTTTTTCACAGTAAACACTGATGCAAAATACTTGTTTTGTATCTCCCCTACCTCCTGTGGCTCCACACAAAGGCCTCCTTTGTGATCTTTGAGGGGCCCAATTCTCTCTCTAGTTACCCTTTTGCCCTTAATGTATTTGTAAAAATCCTTTGGACTCTCCTTAACTCTATTTGCCAAATGTCCCCATTTTGCCCTCCTGATTTCTCTCTTATGTATACTCCTACTGCCTTTATACTTTTCTAAGGATTCACTCTATCTATCCTGTCCATACCTGACATATGCTTCCTTCTTTTTCTTAGCCAAACCTTCACTTTCTTTAGTCATCCAGCATTCCCTATACCTAGCAGCCTTTCCTTTCACCCTGACAGGAATATACTTTCTCTGGATTCTCATTATCTCATTTCTGAACGTTTCCCATTTCCAGTCTTCCCTTTACCTGCGAACATTTGCCCCCAATCAGCTTTTGAAAGTTCTTGCCTAATACCATAAAAATTGGCCTTTCTCCAATTTAGAACTTCAACTTTTAGATTTGGTCTATCCTTTTCCATCAATATTTTAAATCTAATAGAGTTATGGTCACTGGCCCCAACATGCTCCCCCACTGACACCTCAGTCACCTGCCCTGCCTTATTTCCCAAGAGTAGGTCAAGTTTTGCATCTTCTCCAGTAGGTACATCAACATACTGAATCAAAACATTTCCTTGTACACATTTAACAAATTCCTCTCCATCTAACCCTTTAACACTATGGCAATCCCAGTCTATGTTTGGAAAGTTAAAATCCCCGACCATAATCACCCTGTTATTCTTACAGATAACTGAGATCTCCTTACAAATTCGTCTCTAAATATTCCTCTGACTATTGGGGGTCTATAAAACAATCCCAATAAGGTGATCACCTCTTTCTTATTTCTCAGTTCCATCCAAATAACTTCCCTGGATGTATTTCTGGGAATATCTTCCCTCAGCACAGCTGTAATGCTATTCCTGATTAAAAATGCCACTCCCCCTCCTCTCTTGCCTCCCTTTCTGTCCTTTCTGTAGCATTTGTATCCTAGAACATTAAGTTGCCAGTCCTGTCCATCCCTGAGTCACGTTTCTGTAATTGCTATGATATCCCAGTCCCATGTTCCTAACCATGCCCTGAGTTCATCTGTTTTCCTGTTAGGCCTCTTGCATTGAAATAAATGCAGTTTAATTTATTAGTTCTTTGTCCCTGTATGCTTTGTATGCTTTGTCCCTGCCTGCCCTGACTGTTTGACTCACCTTTGTTCTCAACTGTACCAGTCTCAGATTGATCCTTTTCCTTACTATCTCCCTGGATCCCCGCCACCACTGAACATCCCCCCACCCCCACACTGCTCCGACTTTACTCGTTGAAATCTTTTGAGCAACTCTTGCAAATCTGCCTGCTAGTATATTAGTCCCCTTCCAATTTAGGTGCAATCCGTCCTTCTTGTACATGTCACTTCTACCCCATAAGAGCTTCCAATGATCCAAAAATGTGAATCCTTCTCCCATACACCAACTCCTCAGCCATGCATTCATTGCTCTATCCTCCTTTTCCTGCCCTCACTCACTAGTAGCACCGGGAGTAATCCAGATATTACTACTCTCGAGGACCTCCATTTTAAATTCCTGCCTAACTCACTGTAATCTCCCTTCAGAATCTCAACCTTTTCCCTTCCTATGTCTTGGTTCCAATGTCTACAATGACCTCCTGCTGGCCCCTCTCCCTCTTGAGAACAATCTGCACCCTCTCTGAGACATCCTTGATCCTGGCACCAGTGAAGCAACACACCATTCTGATTTTTCACTGCTGGCCACAGAAATGTCTGTCTGTACCTCGGACTAGAGAGTCCCCTAACATAATCGATCTCTTGGAACCTGACATACCCCTCATTGCATTAGAGCCAGTCTCAGTACCAGAAACTTGGCTGTTCCCCTGACAATCCATCACCCCCTACACTTTCCAAAACAGCATACTTGTTTGAAATGGGGATAGCCACAAAAGATTCTGCAACTAACTCTTACTTTTCCTGGAGTTCACCCATCTATGTGACTGTATCTGTGATTTTTCTCCCCCTTCCTATAATTGCCATCCATCACATCCCCTTGCTCTTGTAAATTCCTCATTGCCGATCCATTCGATCTAATAGGATTCGCAACCAATGGCATTTATTGCAGATATAATCCTCAGTAACCCGTAAACTCTCCCTAAACTCCTACATCCGACAAGAAGAGCATATCACTCTACTAAAGGCCATTTTTGCTTCTTTCAATTCACAAACGCAGAAACTAGCACTGTCTTATTCCTCTACAAAACAAGTTAAATTAATACTTATGGCTTATATTTTAAGTTTAATCAAGAGACATAGCTCAATAAAATATATAATCAAGAAAGAAACCACTCTACTCACTACTGCGGAGATATTGTGAGGCATGGATGAGTTGGACCAAAGGGTCAGTTTCCATGCTACACAGCTCCATGACTCTATCTATGACCCTAAGTTTAAAATCTCTACTTATCAGTTTCTGTGCTGTAACCTCTCCCAAACAGATTCCTCCATGATTAGTTGTGAATTTCAATGTTAATTTTCACAGAGACGCACCCCGATGTCCAGTGATTCATGAATTCAAACAGCAAAGGCAGTAACTGTGCAGGTTCACTGCTGTGTCAGTTCTTTGATTATATTGAATATAAGCAGGATGAGAGAGGGTGTTTGATTATATTGATTATAAGCAGGATGAGAGAGGGTGTTTGATTATATTGATTATAAGCGGAATGGGAGAGGGTCTTTGATTATATTGATTGTTAGCAGGATGGGAAAGAGTCTTTGATTATGTTGATTATAAGCAACATGAAAGAGGGTCTTTGATTATGTTGATTATAAATGGGATGGCAGAGGGTCTTTGATTATGTTGACTGCATTTGAGGCAGCAGGAACTGCAGACAGAGTCATGTATTTGAGGTATTGGCAATGTCGGGGCAGGTGGGAGGGAGTGTGGGAGGGGTGGCATCCAATACATGAACTGATCCCCATTTAACTTTGGCAGAAAGAACCCAGACACTGGTCTAGTGATCTATTCCCACTGTACCTTGGCGGCAGGTGCCCCATGCATTAGTGTGTCCGTCAGCACATAGCCCTGTTAGAATGTGCCAGTCTGCAACAATCTCAATGTCAACTCTTTCCTCTGGAAGACCAACATGTTTTGGACACACCAAGGAGTGTCTTTCACTGAGTTGATGGTCTTCCAGGAACAGTCAATTTTTGTTTTGGTGTGCATCCTGGGTAATAGGCTGTGGAGCAGATTCCTGCAGCATGGAATTGCTCAGGACAAACCTTGACAAGAACAATTGCATCCTGCTTTACATTGGCATGTTGTAGATGGGTTGTGTGGCTGTCTCATTCCCCCCTCCCCAACGTGGAGGCACTTTTAGGGCAGTGTGCGGTGGCACACAGAGACTGGGTGTGCATGAAGGTTTTCACAGATATTGCCCTTCTCACTACCAGACAATTGAAGTACTTTTTGGAAAGTTCTGGCAATAAGGCATTCTGCCAAATGACTGAGTCAGTTAGAATCATAGAATACCTACAGTGCGGAAGCAGGCCATTTGACCCATCGAATCCACACTGAGGAACCCCTCAACTGGAGCCACCCTCTTGTTCACCTGCAGAATCTTAAGGACACTACATGCAAACAACTGCTTGATGGGCACAGAGTCAAATGTGTTTTCCAGTCATAGAGTTCTACAGCATGGAGACAGGCTCTGCAGCCCAAACTGGTCCATGAAGACCAAAATGTCCATCCATAGTAACCACATTTCTCTACACTTGACCCAAAAAAGAACAAAGAAAGAACAAAGAAAATTTACAGCCCAAGAACAGGCCCTTTGGCCCTCCAAGCCTGAGCCGATCCAAATGTACTGTCTAAACCAGTCGGTCAATTCCTAAGCATCTGTATGCCTCTATTCCCCACATACTCATGAATTGTCCAGATGCATCTTAAATGAATCTACCGTGCCTGCTTCTACCACCTCTGCTGGCAACGTGTTCCAAACGTCCACCACCCTCTGTGTGAAGCACTTACCGCGTGTACCCCCCTTAAACTTTCTACCTCTCACCTTGAAAGCATGTCCTCTCATTAGTGAATCCTTCACCCTGGGAAAAAGCTGGTCTCTATCCATCCTGTCTATACCCTTCATGATTTTGTAAACCTCAATCAGGTCCCCTTCTCAATCTCCTTTTTCTCTAAGGAAAATAAACCTAACCTACTCAACCTTTCTTCATAGCTAGCACCTTCCATACCAGGCAACATCTTCGTAAGCCTTCTCTGCACCCTCTCCAAAGTGTCCACATCCTTTTGGTAATGCGGCGACCAGAACTGTACACAATATTCTAAATGTGGCCAAACCAAAGTCTGGTACAATTTTAACATGACTTGCCAGCTCTTATACTCAATACCCCGTCTAATGAAGGCAAGCATACTATATGCCTTCTTGACCACTCTATCCACCTGTGCAGCAACCTTCAGGGTAGAGTGGACCTGCACTCCCAAATCTCTCTGCCCATCAACTTTTCCCAAGGCTCTTCTGTTCATTGTATAATTCCCTCTAGAATTAGTCTTGCCTAAATACCTCACATTTTTCTGGATTGAAAACCATCTGCCATTTTTCCGCCTAACTCTCCAGTCTATCTATATCCTCCTGTATTCTCTGAAAGTCCCTTATACTTTCTGCTACTCCACCAATCTTCGTGTCATCTGCAAACTTATGACCATACCAACAGTGCCCCCAACACTGACCCCTGTGGAACATCACTGGTCACCGTTCTCCATTTCGAGAAACTCCCTTCAACTACGACCCTCTGTTTCCTGTTGCTCAACCAGTTCTTTATCCACCTAGCTAGAACACCCTGTACACCATGTGACTTCACTTTCTCCATTAGTCCACCTTATCAAACGCCTTACTAAAGTCCATGTATATGACATCAACAGCTCTTCCTTCATCTATCAACTTGGTCACTTTCTGAATCTTACACCTAAATAAATTCAAGTAGACAACCCCAACTGCAAAAACAATAAAAATAAAAATGAGCTAGCCAGGAATGGAATGCAGTGTCAAGTGTTGTAGTGCTGGAAATGCACAGCAGGTCAGGAAGCATCCAAGGAGCAGGAGGGTCTATGTTTTGGGCATAAACCCTTCATCAGTATTGAGGTTAGTGGTTCAGGGCTGAGAGATAAATGGGAGAGGTGGTGGGGTTGGGGGAAGGTAGCTGGGAAAGCGATAGGGAGGGTGAAGGTGAGGGAGAGGGTGATAGTTCAGAGGGGGAGTGACTCAGACTTCTGATATAATCCACTGAGTCCTAAGAATCAAAGGGGGGATGAAGAAACTGGTGAAGTCCAAGTTCATCCCCTGTGGTTGGAGGGTTCCCAGTCGGAAGATAAGACGCTCCTCCTCCGACCGTCGCGTTGTTGTGATTTGGCGGTGGATGAGTCCAATGACCTGCATATCCTCGGTGGAGTGGGAGGGGGAGTTGAAATGCTGTGCTACAGGGTGGTTGGGTTGGTTCGTCCGGGTGGCCCAGAGGTGCTCTCTGAACTTGGACTTCACCAGTTTCTTCATCCCCCCTCCCCCCACCTTGTCTCAGCCGAATCCCTCCAGCCCGGCACCGCCTTCCTGACCTGCAGTCTTCTTCTTGACCTCTCCGCCTCCATCCTACTCCGACCTATCACCCTCACCTTGACCTCTTTCCACCTATCACATTTCCAACGCCCCTCCTCCAAGTCCCTCCTCCCTACCTTTTATCTTCTCCTGCTGAACACTCTCTGCTCATTCCTGAAGAAGGGCCTGTGCCCGAAACGTCGAATCTCCTGTTCCCTGGATGCTGCCTGACCTGCTGTGCTGTTCCAGCAATAAAGTTTCAACTCATTCAAAGAACTCTGCCAACTGTATAAAATGTAATCTTTCTAGGACTTACTAAAGATAACGGTATTGTCCAAACAGACTGCACAGTTTGTTAACCCAGCCACAACTCTGTTCATGAGTCTTTGGAATGTGACGGGTGCGTTCTTCATTTCAAAGGACATCACTTTAAACTGATATAATCCATTTGAGGTTACAAAAGCAGAAATTTCTTTCACCTTCTCTGATAAAGTTACCTGCCAGTAACCATGCATTAAGTCCAACTTGGTGATGTAACTGGTTTGTCTGACTTTCTCAATACAGTCCTCCAATCTAAGTATTGGATATGAGTCTGATTTTGTAATGGCGTTGACCTTCTGATAATCCATGCGGAATCATTGAGTCCCATCCAATTTGCGAGTTAAGATGATCAGCGAATTCCACTCGTTCTGGCTTGGTTCGATGATATCCCCATCAAGCATGGCCTCCACCTCCTTCTGAATCTGTCTGGCTTTGAAAACATTAAGCTGATAGGGGTGTTGATTTATTGCAGCAGTATTCCCATTGTCTACTTCATGTACAATAACATTAGTCCTCCTCAACTGATTCTTACATCTATCCTTATGCTGCAGTAACAAGTCTTTCAACCACGTTCTATGCTCATAAGGTAGTTAACGTATCCCACTCCTCAAGGACTTCTTCATTTTTAAATCTATTTTGAGGCACATCAAAATCCACATCAAATGAATTTGATTCCTCAGTCTGCGGGGCGGTAACTAACACCTGTTTCTTCATTTAATTCTGTCTCGTATAATATAGTTTCAACATGTTCACACAACAAACCCTAGATAGTTCACCTGACTCAACATTTTTCTCAATTTGATAGGGACCACTAAACCTGGCTTTGAAGGGATCTCCTATCACTGGTAACAGTACTAACACGTCATCCCCTCAGGAAAACGTCTGAGTTTCAGAGTTTTTATCTGCCACCTGCTTCATTCTATACTGTTCCCTCTTTAGGTGATGCTTAGCTAACTCATCTATTTGATTTAATCTCTTCCTCATCTCTGAAACATAATCCAAGTTTGAGGTCTCCAACTTTGGTCCCATCAATTTTTCTTTAATTAATTTCAAAGGGCCTCTCACCTCGTGCCCGAATATTAACTCGAAGGGAGTGAACTGAGTAGATTCATTTGGGGCATTTCTAATGGCAAACAAATAGGATACTTTTATCCCAAACAAATAGGATTTAAACAAATAGGATACCTTTAATCCTGACAGTATGCTCTCAACATGGTCTTCAAGGTCTGATGCCACCTTTCTAAAGCTCCCTGGGATTCAGCATGATACGCACTGGATTTAAAGTGCTGCATATCTAAGTTATCCATAACCTCCCTAAACAGCCTAGCAGTAAAATTGGACCCTTGGTCTGACTGCATTTCTCTTGGTAGCCCATACTGTGTGAAGAAAGCTATTAACTCCTCTACCATCTTTTTTGCCTTGATATTCCGTAATGGATTTGCCTCTGGAAATCTATTAGGCACATCATTATGGTTAACAATTACTGTTTCCCACTTATAGTTCTCGGGAGGGGACATACACATCAATTATAAACCATGTGAAAGGTTCTTCAAATGTGGGAATTGGCAACAAAGGTGCTGGTTTTATTATGCTTGTGGCTTACCTACCATTTAGCATGTATGACATGTATGGCAAAAGGCAACCATATCCTTATGCATTCCAGGCCGATAAGAATGATTTTGTACCTTAACCTGAGTCTTTTGTACCCCTAGCAACCACTTACAGGTAGTTCTGCCTGTAACTCTTCCTGTCTGTGTGCTACTGGCAACACAATCTGGTGCACTTCAGCCCATTTCTTCTCTGCACCAACCTGCCATGGTCTCCATTTCCATTTTAGGATTTTTTTCTTTCAAGTAATAACCCTAAAGAATATTCTCTGCCTTCTTTTCAGAGTATGCATCCTCATATATATCTTTTATTGTCTTGTCTTGCTGTTGCAAATCCCTTAGTCTTTCAGGACACTTCGGTCTGACTCTCTGCCTGTTCAGGTTTTTCCTGCACCATTACATCAAACAGGGAATCCACTAACGGAACCTCAACTACTTCACTACTCTTTACTTTTTGCTTTGTGCTGTGACATATGATAGTGGGATCGATTACTATACAGTCTGGGAAAATACCAAGATATTTCTGTTTTAACTCCTCAGTTTCTTGGTCTTTCTGCGGCTTCTCCACAACAAGGGGTTTCATTCCCACCTTGGACCCTGCTAAATCATTCCCAAGAACAAACTGAATTCCTGGAACTGACACTCTGTCAATCACCCCCATTGTAACTTGCTCAGTCTTCAGTTGGCACTCCAACTTTATCTTACGTAGGGGAATGCTAAATTTCTGTCCATCTATCCCACAAATTACCACACTCTAGGGTAACAGATCAGAAAGAGTACATGGAACATAGACAATACAGCGCAGATCATGCCCTTCAGCCCTCGATGTTGTACCAACCTATGAACTGATCTAAGCTCATCATCCTACACTATTCCATCATCATCCATGTGCTTATCCAAGGACTGTTTAAATGTCCCTAATGTGGCTGACTTAACTACATTGGCAGGCAGGGCATTCCAAGCCCTCACCACTCTCTGAGTAAAGAACCAGCCTCTGACATCTGTCTTAAATCTATCCCCTCAATTTGCAGCTACGCCCCATTGTATAAGCAGATGTCATCATCCTAAGAAAAAGATTTCCACTGTCTACCCTATCTAATCCTCTGATCATCTTGTATGTCTCTATCAAATCCCCCTTGGCCTTCTTCTTTCCACTCTCTGTGTAAAGAACCTGCCTCTGACATGTGTCTTAAATCTATCACCGCTCAATTTGTAATGATGTCCTCTCGTACAAGCTGATGTCATCATCCTAGGACAAAGTCGTTCACTGTCTATCCTATCTAATCCTCTGATCATCTTGTATGTCTCCATCAAATCTCCCCTTAGCCTTCTTCTTTCCAATGAGAACAGACCCAAGTCTCTCAGCCTTTCCTCATAAGAGCTTCCCTCCAGACCAGGCAACATCCTGGTAAATCTCCTCGGCACCTTTTCCAATGCTTCCACATCCTTCCTGTAATGGGGCGACCAGAACTGTACACAATATTCCAATAGTGGCCGCACCAGCATTTTGTATAGTTGCAGCATGATATTGTGGTTCCAGAACTCAATCCCTCTACCAATGGAACCTAACACACCTGATGCTTTCTTAACAGCACTATCCACCTGGGTGGCAACTTTCAGGGATCTATGCACATGGACTCCAAGATCCCTCTGCACATCCACACTACCAAGAATCTTTCCATTGATCAGTACTCTGCCTTCCTATTATGCTTCCCAAAGTGCATCACCTCACATTTAGCTGCATTGAACTCCATTTGCCACATCTCAGCCCAATTCTGCAGTTTATTCAAGTCCCCCTGCAACCTTTAACATTCTTCCAAACTGTCCACTACTCCACCGACTTTAGTGTCATCTGCAAATTTACTAATCCATCCCACTTATGCCTGCATCTAAGTCATTTATAAAAATGACAAACAGCAGTGGTCCCAAAACAAATCCTTGTGGCACACCACTAGTAACTGGACTCCAAACTGAATATTTTCCAACAACCACCACTCGCTGCCTTCTTTCAGAAAGCCAGTTTCTAATTCAAACTGCTAAATCACCCTCAATTCCATGCTTCTGCATTTTCTCCATCAGCCTAACATGTGTAAACTTATCAATGGCTATGCTGAAGTCCATGTACATCACGTCAACTGCCCTACCCTCATCCATATGCTTGGTCACCATCTCAAAAAACTCAGAGGTTTGTGAGACACGATCTGCCCTTGATGAATCCATGTTGACTGTTTCCAATTAAATTGCTGCTTGCTAGATGATTATAAATCCTATCTCTTATAATCTGTTCCAAAATATTTCCTATAACTCCTGTCCTGTGGCATGTACCTATCCCTTTCTAACACTAAACTATATGAATTATGATCACGCTGTCCAAAGTGCTTACCTACGGCGAAATCAAACATCTGGCCTGATTCATTACCAAGTGCCAGGTCCAGTGTGGCTTCCCCTCTTGTTAGCCCTTCCATATACTGTGTCAGGAAACCGTCCTGCACACATTGAACAAAAACTGATCCATCCAACGTACTAGAGCTATAGATTTCCAGTCAATGTTTGGGAAGTTAAAGTCCCCCATAATGACCACCCTGTTCCTTTCACTCCCACCCAGAATCGAATTGTCAATCCTCTCTTCCACATCTCTGGAACTTTTCAGAGGTCTATAAAAAACTCCCAGCAATGTGACTTCTCCTCTCCTGTTTCTAACCACAGTCTATACCACCTTAGTAGACGAGTCCTTGTCAAATGTTCTTTCAGCCATCGTTTTCTCGTCCTTAACTAACAAAGCCACACCTCCCCCTCTTTTACCACCTTCCCTGATCTTAATGAAAACTCTGGAACCTGAAAAATCCATTCCTGACCTTGCTCTAACTATGTCTCAGTAATGGCCACACCATCGAAGTCCCAGGTGCCTATCCGTGGTGCAAGCTCACCTACCTTACTCCAGACATCCTGGCATTGAAGTAGACACACTTCAAACCAGCTTCCTGTCTGCTAGCATACTCCTGTGACTGAGAAATCCTGTCCATGTCATCTGTACTCACATCCCCATGTACACTGGAACCACAACACAGGTTCCTACCCCCCTGCTAAGCTAGTTTAAACCTAGCCGAACAGCACTAGCAGATTTCCCACCCAGGATATTAGTACCCCTCTGGTTCAAGTGAAGATGGTCCTGTTTGTAGAGATCCCACCTTCCCCAAAATGAGCCCCAATTATTCTTATACCTGAAACCTACCCTCCTGCACCATCCCTGCAGCCAAGTGTTCAGCTGATGTCTCTCCCTGTTCTTCACCTCACTATCACATGGCATGGGTAACAATCCAAAGATAACAACTCTGTTTGTTCTCACTCTTAGTTTTCACCCTAGCTCCCTGAAATCCTGCCTTACATCCCTATCCCTCTTTCTACCTATGTCATTGGTACCTATGTGGACCACAACTTGGGGCTGGTCACCCTTTCCCTTCAGGACCCCAAAGACATGATCCGAGATATCACGGACCTTGGCACCTGGGAGGCAACACACCAACTGTGAGTCTTTTGTTCCCAACAAACATTCTATCTGTCCCTCTCACTATTGAATCACCAATGACTAACACTCTCTTCCTTTCCCCACCTTCCCTTCTGTGCAAAAGAGACAGACTCTGTGCCAGAGATCTGCACCCCAGTGCAAGCCTCTCGTAAGTTGACCCCCCCAACAGTATCCAAAATGGTATATTTGTTTTTCAGGGGATCGACCACAGGGAATCCCTGCACTGGCTGTTTTTACTCCCTTCTAATTGTTACCCAGCATTCTTCGTGCCTAGGAGTAACTACTTCTCTATAACTCTATCACAGACTTTGCCTCTCGAATGATCCGAAGTTCATCCAGCTCCCGCTCCAGATCCCTAACGTGATCTTGGAGGAGCGAGAGTTGGGTGGACTTCCTGCAGGTGTACTTGGATGGGACACTAATGGCGTCCCTCACCTCACCATCATGCAGGAAGAACATTCTTCTCCCTGCATTGCCATCCCTGTTAGTCCCCTTGTCAGAAAATAGAAAAGAAGTTACCTGATGTGTCCCTGGTGTTTAAGATTAGAGGAGGTGGATGGGTGGGAGGCCCTATAAGAGTAGGGACTCGGGTTTAGAAAACACTCACTTATATAGCTGAGGGGAAAAAGAGTCGCTCCTTTCCCAGAAACCTCTGCTCTCCGAGGTGCTGCCGCTGCCGTAGGTAGCTCGAGGTAAGCTTTTAAAGTTTGTACATCAGTGGCTCACCTTTCTCAACAGACCTCTGGTCCAAGCTCCCACTCTTCCAGTTGCTGGCAACTGAAACCATATATTCACCCATCTCTTACTATCAGCCACTGGTTAGATCCTGTATCTCTCAAAATTATAACTTCTTGTCCTTCTCCCCATGTTCTTTCTGAGTAAACTTTACCCACAGAGGCAAATTCTTTGTAGAGATCAGGTAGTAACTCCATACCCAACCTCTGCCTAGGCTGTGCACTCTCCTGCAGCTCCTTGCTCTTCTTGGTGTATCCTTTACTATCTTCACTAATGCCACTGGCGTAGCTTCTTTTACATCTTTTTTCAACAGTGCCTTTCTTTAACAACCAGCATGGTGACTTTATGTGTCCCACTTTACAACAGTGGAAACACCTGAGGCCTTTCACCTCTTTTCCACCCTCTTGGGCTTCCTTTTTAACCTGTGGTAAACATTTACCATGTTCTTTGCTCTTGGTTTCATCATGTAGGATTTCCCCTTCTCCCAACTTCTATCCCTCACAGGACAAAATTCTGGCTGGAAGCTTGTCTAATGCACCAACATGTACTTATCTGCTAATTCTGCTGCCATTCTCACTTCCTAAACTTTCTGTTCCTTCTGTTCTTACCATTTCTGGAAGTAAGTTTTTAAATTCCTCCAGCAGAATAATTTCTTTTAGAGCCTCAGTGGTCCTACCTGTCTTTAAAACATGCCCCCATCAATCAAAATAACTATGTTTAATTCTTTCAAACTCAACATAAGTCTGACCTGGTTCATTCTTTGTGTTTCTGTACCCCTGTCTATATGCTTCTTGTACCAATTCATAAGCTCTTAAAATAACCTATCTAGCATCTTCATAACCTGTTGACCCCTCATCTGACAGTGTGGCAAATACCTCACTAGCTCTGCACACCAGTTTTGTCTGAACCAGCATTACCCATAAATCCTCAGACCACGCGATCTGCCTAGCCAATGTTTCAAATAAAATAAAGAATGCTTCAACATCTTTCTTATCAAAATCTGGTAGAATTTTGACATGTTAGTATATAGCACTACCTTCTCTTTTAAGCTCTATCCTGTTAACTTGACTTTGCTGACTAAATCGTAACTTCTCAAATTCAAATTCTCTCTCTTTTTGTCTCTCCCTTTCTTCCCTCTGTGCTCAGCTAAGAGCCTTCTCTCTCTTCTTTTCCCCCCTCTCTCTTTTTCTCTCTCTCTTTTTTTATTTCTCTCTTTATTTATCTTCTGACTCCATTTTCCTCAATTGTAATTTAGGTTTTTCTACCTCTCCTGCACTTGTATGTTTCTGTGATACACCTAAGTGTTTGAGTAACTCCATTACAATTTCAGCTTTACTTTTGTCCTTGGTTAAACCCAAATCTAACTTCTTTGCTAATTTGAAAATTATGGCCTTTTTCTTTCCTTCTAAACTTTCTTGGCAAATTTGAGGTCTTCAAATCCCAAAACCTCTTTAGCAATTTTCAGAACCATTTCTCTCACTTTTAATTTAATCAACCACAAGTCACGAAATTAAACAAATTGTCGCACCTATGTTTTATTTAAAGATCTAGGAGTCTAACCTGCAAGTGTTAAATCTTGGATTTTTCATTCCCCAAATCTATTCAAATCTGTCTAAGCCAGTTCAAATCTCAGACGAAACTCCCCAAACTGTTAGGACACCCCTTTGCTATTTTAAACCTGACACACAGAAATAATTCATTCCGTGTTATAATCTGTGAAAACTTGAGAGGCAAATAACTACTCTAAAGGTCAGTATTTAAAGTAAAAATTAACAACTTTAATTTTTTTTTTGTCCAACAGAGAATAATTAACTAACAAGCATTTACAACTCATTTATCAAAACCTATCTTTTACCATCCCTCCTGCAATACTGGTCCAATAAAACCCCTGATTCAGATTTGCAGAAAAACTCAAATTTCAAAACCAGCCAGCTATCAAATCTTCTCCTGGTGTCTCCCTCTGTATATTTGCTCTCCAGGTTGGTGTCAATTTTTTTCCTGTGCAAACTCCTTCTCCAGACAGGTACCTCTCAGAGAGTTCTTACCAGCAGCCTACATCAGTTGGTCGTTTGGCAGTTCTCCCCCACCTGCTCAATTTTGTTTTCGGTTTTATACCCCAAAGCATTGGATCGTTTCATTGGTAAACTTGACTGGAGTTTGGCATTTTGGAGCATAATTTAAACTGATTGGCTGAATTTGCATTTTTTTTTGTCTCCAGGCAACCCAGCTAATCTAACTGTTTGACCAATATTACACTGTTATCTTGTTCAGAAGACTTGGTGCTATGTCAGGTAGTTCTGCTAGCTTTTAATGCTCTTAAAAGGTACAGTATCCCTTACAACATTGATTTGATTTTCCAAAATGCAAGACCTCACACTTATCTATATTAAACTTTGTTTGCCATTTCTTGTCCCACTCCCCAGTTGATCAAAGTCCTGCTGCAAATTCTGATAACCTTCCTCACTGTCCACAATACCACCTATTTTAGTGTCATCTGCAAACTTACTAATCATGCCCTGTACACTCTCATCCAAATAATTGATATAGATAACAAACAGCAATGGGCCCAGGGTCGACTTCTGAGGCACTCCATTAGTCATAGCCCTCCAGTCCAATAAGCATCCTTCTACCATTATCTTCTTTTTCCAACCATCTAGCCAATTGTTTATCCAGTTTGCCAGGTCTCTGTGGATTCCCAGTGATCTAACCTTCCAAGCAGCCTACCTTATGGAACTTTATCAAAGGCCTTACTGAAATCCATATAGACTATGTCTACTGTCCTGCCCTCAACAACTTTCCTAGTCACTTCAAAGAATTCAAACAAAGTTTTGAGGCATGACCTCCCATACACAAAACCATGCTGACTACTCCTCATCAAACCATGTCTTTCCAAATGCCTGTACATTATCCCTCAGAATCTTCTCAAGCAACTTGCCTTCCACAGATGTTGGTCTTACTGGTCTATGGTTCCTAGTTTTTCTTTGCAGCCCTTAAATAAGGGCACAACATTCACTATCTTCCAGTCATCTGGGACCTCACCCTTGGTTAACAATGATGTAAAAATATCAGCCAGGGCCCCCGCAATTTCTTCTCCAACTTCTTGCTATGTTCTTGGATATATCTAGTCAGGACCAAGAGATTTATTCACCTTCATACATTCTAATATGTCTAACACATCCTCTACAGTGATATGGACTGTCCCCGAGATATCACCACTAACTTCCCCAAGTCTTCATATCTTTCTCCATGGCAAACACAGAGGAGAAATATTCATTGAGGACTTTGCCCATCTCCTATGGTTCCACATAGACATGTCCATTTTGGTCCTTGAGGCGTCCTATTCTCTCTTCAGAGATTCTTTTTTCCTTAATACACTTAAAGAATCTTTCAAGAGAAAGTCAGGACTGCAGATGCTGGAGAGCAGAGTTGAAGAATATGGTGCTGGAAAAGCACTGCCAGTCAGGCAGTATCCAATGAACAGGAGAGTTGACATTCCTGAAGAATCTGAAGCATTGATTCTGCTGCTCCTTGGATTAAAGAATCCCTCAGCCAAAGCTAATCTCATGACCTCTTTTCACCCTCCAGATTTCCTTCTTCAGTAAACTCCTGTATCTCCTATATGCTCCAGGGATTCCTTTGATCCCAGCTGCCTGTACCTGAGCCATGTTTCCCTCTTTTTCCTCTACTTCTGTCCTGCCTAAAGCACCTGTATCCTGGTACATTAAGCTGCCAGTCCTGTTCCTCCCTTAGCCATGTTTTCTGTAATGGCTATAATATCCCAGTCCACTGTACCTCCTCATGCCCTGAATCCATTGGCCTTACTTTTCAGCCTCTTGCATTGAAATAGATGCAATGTAATCCAACAGGCATTCCTCACTCCCTATCGTGTTCAAGCTTGACCTGTCTCTTCAAGTTGCTATTTCTGATTACTGTATCTCCTTCCAGTCTCCCACTTGCCTCCCTGCTGTTGAGGATCCACCCCCTCTTCCAATCTAGTTTAAATCCTCCCTTGCCTGCCAGGATATTGGTCTCCCTTCAGTTCAGGTGCAACAGGTGAACTCTGCCCCAGAAAAGATACCAATGATCAATGAATCTGAATTTCTGTCCCCTGCACCAAGTCTTTAGCCATGCATGCATGGCTCAAAACTTTTTCCATGAGGGACAGGTGATGTGGAATAGTCCAATGGCTCGTGTGTTCTGGGGCAACAAGGCCAGGCCTATCTTTCATAAACTGGGGACAGGTAGAACCTCAGTGCATGTCAAGGGACTATGCAACAGTTTGATGCAACCACACCAGAAATTGGCCTTCAGGGTGAGAGTAATATTGGGTACATTCTTCCTGCCCTATCTGAACTTTATATATGGTCTTCCTTCAGACTCGGCACACCTTTGATCTCCAGCTGAAGTGGAAGATGGCTCTGGTGACTGCAATGGTGCAGGCTTGAGAAATAGGCCAGATCTGCACGACATTCAATACTGGAGAAACAGAAAGGTTTACCACTGTGTCATAACAGTACCCCACATCTAATGACTAGGTTTTTACTAACAACAGAGGGGAAATAATGCTCCCATCTTCCCCATTTCTGCTTAAACATGGTGATAGCTTCCTCCTACATTTTGACTCACGGCCCAGACCCTTGAAATCATATGAGAGAAAGTGAGGACTGCAGATGCTGGAGAGTCTGAATCGAAAAATGTAGCACTGGAAAAGCACAGCAGGTCAGGTAGCATCCAAGGAGCAGGACAGTCAACGTTTCAAGCATAAGCCCTGCATCAGCCCTCCAAGCCATATATTCAGCACCTTCAGATAATCTGTCCAGACAGTGAAGGGGACAAAGGATCAATTGCCCAGTTCCCAAAGAATATGGCATTGCTCATGCCTTTATTTACCCTGGTATTCAAGGCCAGTTCAAACTGGTCACAGATGCTCATGAGTGAATGAACTGGCAGTGGATCTGAGCAGGGAGGCCTTGACCAGCAGCTCAGCTGCCTGGAACAGTCACCCCTCTCAAACTCGAATCATTACTGGTGGATTTAGCAAAAGAGTCTATACAAAAAATAACAAGGTCGGAGAGAGTGGGCAACCCTGCCTGACTCCAGATCTGATTGGGATGCTTTGATGCCCACCTGCTGAAGTCTCAATCAATAATGATGTTGGCATAGAGCAGACAGATCCATTTGCAGATACCTTCCCCAAAGCCTGGTTTGGAGACCACATCTCTTGCGTAGGTGTGTGATATCCTGTCAAGGGCCATCTCCTGATCCAGGCTGATGAGGCAAGTATCCACTCCTCTGTCCTGCACATAGGCATTTGTATTGGAGGAATGCAAGGCTCTCAGATCTTTCTGCCCAATACAACACAGATTTGGTTGGGGTGAATCACTGATCCAGAGCAGACCTGATCCAGTTGGTCATAACTTTAGACAGGATTTTATAATCTATGTTGTAAAATTGGTTGTCATATTCTAATTTCTTCCCTGTTCCCTCTTCCATTTGTAGTGGAGAGTGATGATAACTTTCCTCATGGATTCACACATGATGTCTGCCTGAAGCATAATGTATCTCCAGCATCTTAGCTGATCTTAGGGGGATGGGATCCGGACTTGTAGTCCAGCAAGTAGGCTAGCTGTTTGTCAGGATGTCCAAGAATGTAGGGAGGCTGTGAAGAAGGTAGCACAGACAGGGAATACTTGCGGACACAGAGATGGGTTCAAGTATATTTCAACGCAAGGAGTAACAGAAATAAGGTGGGTGAACGTAAGGCGTGGATCGGTACCTGGGACTACGATGTTGTGGCCATCACGGAAACATGGATAGAAGAGGGACAGGAATGGTTGTTGGAGGTTCCTGGTTACAGATGTTTCAGTACAATTAGGGAGGGTGGTAAAAAAGGAGGGGGGGGGGGGGTGGCGTTGCTAATTAGAAATGGTATAACGGCTGCAGAAAGGCAGTTCGAGGGGGATCTGCCTTTGGAAGTAGTATGGGCTGAAGTCAGAAATAGGCCCCCCAATAGCAGCAGAGATGTGGAGAAACAGATTGGGAAACAGATTTTGGAAAGGTGCAGAAGCCACAGGGTAGTAGTCATGGGCGATTTCAACTTCCCAAATATTGATTGGAAGCTCTTTAGATCAAGTAGACTGGATGGGGCGGTGTTTGCGCAGTGTGTCCAGGAAGCTTTTCTCACTCAGTATGTAGATTGTCCGACCAGAGGGGAGGCCATATTGGATTTGGTACTCGGTAATGAACCGGGACAAGTGATGGGCTTGTTAGTGGGTGAACATTTTGGTGGTGGTGACCACAATTCTGTGTCTTTCACCTTGGTTATGGAGAGAGATAGGTGCGTGCAACAGGGTAGGTTTTACAATTGGGGGAAGGGTAATTACGATGCTGTAAGACAGGATCTGAGGAGCATAAGTTGGGAGCATAGGCTGTCAGGGAAGGATGTCGTGGAAATGTGGAACTTTTTCAAGGAACAGATACGACGTGTCCTTGATATGTATGTACCTGTCAGGCAGGAAAGAAATGGTCGTGTGAGGGAACCTTGGTTGACAGGGGAGGTTGAATGTCTTGTAAAGAGGAAGAAGGAGGCTTACATCAGGTTGAGGAAACAGGGTTCAGACAGAGCAGTGGAGGGATACAGGATAGCCAGAAGGAACCTGAAGAAAGGGAATAGGAGAGCTAAGGGAGGGCATGAAAAATCTTTGGCGGATAGGATCAAGGATAACCCAAAGGCATTTTATGCGTATGTGAGAAACATGAGAATGACGAGAACGAGGGTAGGTCCGATCAAGGACAGTAGTGGGAGACTGTGTATTGAGTCGGAAGAGATAGGAGAGGTCTTGAATGAGTACTTTTCTTCAGTATTTACAAATGAGAGGGACCGTATTGTTGAAGAGGAGAATGTGAAACGGACTGGTAAGCTAGAGGAGATACTTGTTAGGAAGGAAGACGTGTTGGACATTTTGAACAACTTGAGGATAGACAAGTCCCCCGGGCCTGACGGGATATATCCTAGGATTATGTGGGAAGCAAGAGAGGAAATTGCAGAGCCATTGGCAATGATATTTTCGTCTTCACTGTCAATGGGGGTGGTACCAGTGGACTGGAGAGTGGCGAATGTTGTGCCCCTGTTCAAAAAAGGGAATAGGGATAACCCCGGGAATTACAGGCCAGTTAGTCTTACTTCGGTGGTAGGCAAAGTAATGGAAAGGGTACTGAGGGATAGGATTTATGAGTATCTGGAAAGACACTGCTTGATTAGGGACAGCCAGCACGGATTTGTGAAGGGTAGATCTTGCCTTACAAGTCTTATTGAATTCTTTGAGGAGGTGACCAAGCATGTGGATGAGGGTAGAGCCGTGGATGTAGTATACATGGATTTTAGTAAGGCATTTGATAAGGTTCCCCATGGTAGGCTTATGCGGAAAGTCAGGAGGCATGGGATAGAGGGAAATTTGGCCAATTGGATAGAAAACTGGCTAACCAGTCGAAGTCAGAGAGTGGTGGTAGATGGCAAATATTCAGCCTGGAGCCCAGTTACAAGTGGAGTTCCGCAGGGATCAGTTCTGGGTCCTCTGCTGTTTGTAATTTTTATTAATGACTTGGATGAGGGAGTCGAAGGGTGGGTCAGTAAATTTTCAGATGATACGAAGATTGGTGGAGTTGTGGATAGTGAGGAGGGCTGTTGTCGGCTGCAAAGAGACTTAGATATGATGCAGAGCTGGGCTGAGGAGTGGCATATGGAGTTCTACCCTGCCAAGTGTGAGGTTGTCCATTTTGGAAAGATAAATAAGAATGCAGAATACAGGGTTAACGGTAGGGTTCTTAGTGAGGTGGAGGAACAGAGGGATCTTGGGGTCTATGTTTATAGATCTTTGAAAGTTGCCAATCAGGTGGATAGAGCTTGTAAGAAGGCCTATGGTGTATTAGCGTTCATTAGCAGAGGGATTGAATTCAAGAGTCGTGAAGTGATGTTGCAACTGTACAGGACTTTGGTTAGGCCACATTTGGAGTACTGTGTGCAGTTCTGGTCGCCTCACTTTAGGAAAGATGTGGAAGCTTTGGAGAGGGTGCAGAGAAGATTTACCAGGATGTTGCCTGGAATGGAGAATAGGTCATACGAGGATAGGTTGAGAGTGCTAGGCCTTTACTCGTTGGAACGGCGAAGGATGAGGGGTGACTTGATAGAGGTTTATAAGATGATCAGAGGAATAGATAAAGTAGATAGTCAGAAACTTTTTCCCCGGGTGCAACAGAGTGTTACAAGGGGACATAAATTTAAGGTGAATGGTGGAAGGTATAGGGGAGATGTCAGGGGTGGGTTCTTTACCCAGAGAGTGGTGGGGGCATGGAATGCGCTGCCTGTGGGAGTGGTAGAGTCAGAATCTTTGGTGACCTTTAAGTGGCAATTGGATAGGTACATGAATGGGTGCTTAAGCTAGGACAAATGTTCGGCACAACATCGTGGGCTGAAGGGCCTGTTCTGTGCTGTATTGTTCTATGTTCTATGTTCTATGAGCACTGTGCATCTATATTCATTGTAGAGAAGGACAATGAAGGTATAGAAATCAGTGAGGAGGACTGAGATATACTTCAACAAATTAACATTGAGAGGGAGAAGGTATTAACAGTTTTAACAGTAATTAAAATAGATAAATATCCAGGCCAGGATGAGATGGATCTTAGGCTGCTGTGGGAGGTAAGGAAGAAGTTTGCAGGAGCTCCGATATTAATTTACAAATCCTCTCTGGCCAAGGGAGAGTTGCCAGATGGCTGGAGGATAGCTAATTATTCAAGACCAGTTGTAGGGATAAAACAGGAAAGTATAGGCCAGCTAGGGAAACCATTGGAAAAACTTCTGAGGTACAGAATTAACATCCACTTGAAGAGTCAAAGATAATCAGCATGTCTTTGTAAGGGAGAAATCATGTCTACAAAAATTGATTGAATGTTGAGGTGATCAGGTGTGCAGAGGAGGGTAGTGCAGAGGCCATAGTCTGCATAGACCTCAGTAAGGCTTTTGACAAGATTCTGCAAGGCAGCCTGGTTAAGAACCCAGGGGACCCAAGGCAACATGACAAATTGTATGCAAAATTGTCTTAGTGGAAGAAAGAAGAGTGTAATGGTGGAAGGTTGGAAGTCTGTGCTCAGTGGTGTACGATAGCGTTCAGTGCTGGGTTCCATGCTATTTGTTGTATACATTAATGATCTCGACATGAATGTAGGAGGCATGATCAGAAAGTTTGTGGATGACCACAAACTGGTGGCATGTTACATAGTGGGCGGCATGGTGGCACAGTGGTTAGCACTGCTGCCTCACAGCGCCAGAGACCCGGGTTCAATTCCCTCAGGCGACTGACTGTGTGGAGTTTGCACGTTCTCCCCGTGTCTGCGTGGGTTTCCTCCGGGTGCTCTGGTTTCCTCCCACAGTCCAAAGATGTGCAGGTCAGGTGAATTGGCCATGCTAAATTGCCCGTAGTGTTAGGTAAGGGGTATGGGTGGGTTACGCTTCGGCGGATTGGTGTGGACTTGTTGGGCCGAAGGGCCTGTTTCCACACTGTAATGTAATGTAATCTAATCTAGTGAAGAGTTAGACTAGCCTTAGCCTGCAGATGGGCTGAACAGGGTGTTATGAAGGTGTAGGTGTGTACTGTACCTTTAAGAGAGAGTGAAAGCTGGCAAGGACTGACTGAAAGCACAGAGTTTGCTGAATAATTTGAAAATGTAACATTTGGTTGTGAAACAAATAGCTGGAGCTGCATTGCCATAGTACACAACAAATTCAAATTCGGCCAATCAGTTTAAATTATGCCTCAAGATACCAAAATCCAATCGAATTTGAATTTTAATATTTTGATGACATCAAATCAATGAGATGGTCCAATCTTTTGGGGTATATAAAATCAGGTATTTTGAACAGTTAGAGAGAACAGCAAAGAGCAGCCAAGCACCAACAGACTGCTTGCAGAATAGCTCTCTGAAAGATACCTGCCCACAAGAAATTTATGCAGCAGAAAACTGAAGAAAAGATGACCCAGGAAAATCTACAAAGGATAATTGACACAATTGGCTGGTTTTGAAATGTGATTTTTTTTTGTAAATCTTAATCGGGGTTTTTAATTGGACCAGTATTGTAGACTGGGAGGTAAAAGATAGGTTTAACAAAAAGGTGTTGTAAATAATTGTTGTCTAATGTTCTCTTTTGGACTTAAAGAATAAAATTGTTAATTTTTTTAATTTAAATAGTGATATTTGGGATAGTTCTTTGCTATTCAAAATTTAACAGATTACGGCACGTGGTGAGCTTTACTGTGTATCTGGTTTAAGTTAGTTTACCCCATGTCATGACAAGTGACAATGAAATCGAATCCTGAAAAGTGTAAGGTGACAAATTTTGGGAGGACTAAGAAGGCAAGGGAGCACACGTTGAATGTGCTGCCCTACGAAGTTCACAGGACATCTATAGGTCATTGAAGGCAACAGGTGTACAAGATGGCTAAGGTGGCACATGGGATTCTTGCCTTTATTGCTCAAGATATTGAATATAAGAGCAAAGAAGTTATCATGGAGCTGTATATGATATTAGTTAGGTTAACGCTGGAGTCCTGTGTGCAGTTCTGGTCACCGTATTGTAGGAAAGATGCGCTTGCACTGGAGGGAATGCAGAGGAGATTCCCCAGGATTCACCAGCCTACTTTGACTCAAATTTTTCTCCTCTTGTCCAGTCCCTTCTCATTTATATCCATGAATCCTCTTATATTTACATCAGTTTCAGAATTTCCAGTTTGTAGGCTCTAGCTGCCTCCTCTTTATTATGGGCATTCAATCCCTTTACGCATCCATTCCCCATCAGGATGGCCTCAGGGCTCTCTGCTTCTTCCTGGGAAAAAAAAGATTTGAACAGTTCCCACCCAAACCCATACTCCTCTGCCTGGCTGAGCTTGTCCTCACCCTGAACAACTCCTCTTTTAACTCTTCTCACTCTCTTTGGGTCGGAGGGGTGGCCATAGGTACCCACATGGGTCGTGGTTATGCCAGTCTCTTTGCGGGGTACATGAGATGTTCTTTGTTCTAGTCCTATTCCGGCACCCATCCACAACTTTCTCTGGTAATATCAATGATATCATCGGTGCTGCTTCCCTCTCTCATCTGGCATTGGAAAAGTTTATCAATTTCACTTCTAATTTCTACCCTGCTCTCACCTTCACTTGGTCCATCTAACTTCTCCTGTCCTTGACATCTATTTCCATTTCTGGAGATAGATTGGCTACCAATTTCCATGACAAATCAACTGAATCCCACAACTACCATGACTATACATCCTCATACCTGCTTCCTCTAAAGACTCTATTCCATTTTTCCAGTTCTTCTATCACATCAGTTCTGATGATGCCAACTTTGACAAGGGGATGTCCAAAGTCTCCACCTTTTTCCTCAACTGAGGATTCCCCAGCATTGTAGTTGACAGGAATCTCAGCTGGGTCTGATCCATCTCCCACATTTCAGCTCCTCTTCCTCCCACACCAGCGACAGGATTCCCTTGTCCTCACCTATCATCTCACCAGCATCCACATCTTGAGGATCATTAGTTGTCTTTTCTGCCATCTCCACTGGGATGTCACCACCATACACACATTCCCCTCCCTTGTCCACCTTCTGCAAGGACCCTACACTCCAGGAAACCCTATCCACTCCTCCTTCACTCCCAACACCTTCCCATGCAACTGCAGAAGGTGTTATTGTTTACTTCTTCCCTCCTCAGTATCCAAGCTCCCAAACACACCTCCAGGTGAAGCAATGCTTTACCTGCACTTCACTCAATCTATTCTACTGCATTTATTGCTCACAGTGTGGTCTCCTCTACACTGGGAAAACCAAGCATTGACCGGGTGACCATTTCACAGAACATCTACATTCTGTCTGTAAAAATGACCCTGAGCTTCCAGATGCCTATCACTTCAACACATCACCTTGACTCCTGGCCAATATTTGTCTCAGGCTTGCTGTAGTGCTCCAGTGCAGGTCAGCACCATCTGGAAGGATAGCACCTCTGCAGCCTTCTTGATCCAATATTTCAAGTTCAACAATTTTAGGGCTGGAGGCATCGTCTCCCATGTCATTACCCCAATCCCATCACACCAGGCCTTGTTATCACATGGTCTGCTATTACACACAATCCATTGTTAGTGACTAATTGTCCCCATTATTAGTTTTCCCAGGCTGACCATTATCCACTCCTTTGTCTGTCCAACTGTTCTTTTATCTCTTTGGGCTTTATCTCCACCTATTAGTTACTCCTTACACATCTGCCCCACCCCCCCCCCCCCCCCCCCCCTACCTCCCACCCCATCTTCTGTATAATAACTAGCCTTTCCCAAGCTCCAAAAATAAAAACTAAAAGAACTGTGGATGCTGTAAATCAAACAAAAACCAAAGGTCACTTGACCTGAAATGTTAACGGATTTCACTCCACAGATGATGCCAGACCTACTGAGCTTGTCCAGCAATTTTTGGTTTTGTTTCTAATTTCCAGCATCCACAATTCATTCGGTTTTTATTAGAAAATTGAGTTTTGGATTGATGACAGGTGCAGTTACAACATGCCAAAGTGCCTACGTTTGTGCTGTACAACTATGACTCTGATCTCTCTTGCCTTCCTTTCGAGGAAAGGCCTTCCCTTTTCTTCTTGCTGGCCCACCTCCAACCTTGCTGTTGACAGGTTTAAAAGCCCTAGCTCTATCTTCCTTCAACTCTGATGAAAGATCTTGACCTGAAACTGAGTGGATGTTTCCCAGCTTCTCAATAAAATAGATATGGCAAGACAGTTGGGAAAATGTGGAGAATGAAAACAAAACATTCTCAATGTCAAGGAAAAGAAGTCTGATTTTCTCTTTAAGATTTTAATGGCCAGATGAAAATCTTACTGATGGGACAATTTTTATGCACAATGCTCACCTCATTTACATGTAGGGTACTATTTTACCAGGCAGTGGACAAAAACAAAATAGACAGAAATTTGTCACTGAGCAGCAGCTGCAGTTTACTTGCTTCTTCTCCAAGCCTTCATCCTTACCAGCATTGCACAACATCGCAATGCACACTCCAGGAGCTGTGACTACCCACATCCTTTATCCATGGACATTGGCATTAGTAAAACAGCAGCCTCACCACATCATCATGGACAACTCTGACCAACTTGGAATCTGCTTCAATACTTTACTTTGGAGCTTTACATTTCAATACAGCTGCAAGGCCACTCTGCAGGCAGGCACTTGTCTCATGCATCCAAATGAGGTGAACCTCAGGTCTATTAGCTTTCAAATGTTCATTCAGTTTGCATTTCGGCAACTACGCAGTATTCCAAATGTAGATATCCAAAGCCTTATACAAGTTTTGACATGACTTGCCACCTTCTATACTCAATGGTCCAACTGTAAATTGAACTGAATTGAATTTATTGTCATGCATACCAAGGCACAGTTTTGACAGCAATGTGGGCAGATCACATAATTAAGTAGTATATTAGATTTAGATTACTTACAGTGGAAACAGGCCCTTTGGCCCAACAAGTCCACACCGACCCTTCGAAGAGCAACCCACCCAAACCCATTCTCCTACATTTACCCCTTCACCTAACACTATGGGAATTTAGCATGGCCAATCCACCTGACCTGCACATCTTTGGACTGTGGGAGGAAACTGGAGCACCTGGAGGAAACCCACACAGACATAGGGAGAATGTGCAAACTCCACACAGACAGTTGCCCAAGGCGGGAATTGAACCCAGGTCTCTGGCGCTGTGAGGCAGCCGTGCTAACCACAGTGCCATCATGCTACATAGATAGCAAATAACAGGTAAACAGCGGCAAAAATAAAAACACAGTTACAGGCGAATGTTAAGGGTTTGTGAGTCCATTCAGTATTCCAATGAGGAGCGGCATGGTAACTCAGTCTGTGTGGAGTTTGCACATTCTCCCCATGTCTGCATGGGTTTCCTCCGGGTCCTCCGGTTTCCTCCCACATTCCAAAGATGTGCAGGTTAGGTGAATTGGTCATGCTAAATTGTTCGTAGAGTTAGGTGCATTAGTTAGGGGGAATAGGTCTGGGTGGGTTACTCTTCGGAGGGTCAGTGTGGACGAGTTGTGCCAAAGGGCCTGTTTCCACACTGTAGGGAATCTAAAAAAAAATGTCGGGTAGAAACTGTTGTTAATTTGGCTGGTGCGTGTGTTCCGGCTTCAGTACCTTCTCCCTGATGATAGAGGTTGTAGACAAGCATTGCCAGGGTGGGATGGATCTTTAAGAATGCTGACGGCCTTTCCTTGACAGCGAGCCTGGTAGATGGATTCTACAGAAGGGACGTTGGCCTTTCTGATTGTCTGGGCCGAGTTCATCGCTCTCTATAATTGTCTCCGATCTCTTGAATGGTACAGTTGCCATACCATGTAGTGATACATCCAGACAGAATGGTCTCGATGGTGGACCTATAAAAGTTGCCGTCATGCTTGTTAATCACCACTCCCAGGAGCTTGACATTCTCCACTTGTTCCACCTTTGTGCTGTTAATGTGTAGGGGGGGCATGGGTAACATCCCACTGAAAATCAATAATGAGTTCCTTGGTTTTGCTGGCATTGAGAGCTAGGTTGTTCTCAGTGCACCATTTTTCCAGGTCTTCCACCTCCTGTCTGTAGTCTGTTTCGACACCATCTGAGATTTGATCAGCTATGGTGGTGTCATCAGCAAACTTGTAAATGCCATTAGTCTGGTATTTAGCGATACAGTCATGGGTATACAGTGAGTACAGTAGGAGGCCGAGTACGCATCTCTTGGGGGCTCCAGTGTTAAGTGTTAGTGAGGATGAAATATTGTCCACAATCTTCACTGATTGTGGCCTGTGGGTCAGGAAACTGAGGATCCAGTTGCAGAGAGGGCTTAGTCCAAGATCACTAAGTTTAGTAATCAGTCTCAAGGGGATAATAGTGTTGAAGGCTGAGTAGGATTCTTATGTGGTTGTTCTTGGTGTCAAGATGTTCTAGGGAGGAGTGAAGGGCAAGTGATATGGAATCTGAAGTGGATCTGTTGTTCCGATAGGCAAATTGGAGTGGGTCAAGAGTAGTAGGGAGGCTGGAGTTGATTAATGCCATGACCAGCCTTTCAAAGCACTTCATGATCACCACAGTTAGGGGCACTCGGCGATAGTCATTGAGACATGCTGCATGAGCCTTCTTAGGCACAGGGATGATGTTGGCCCTCTTGAAGTAGGCAGGGGCAGTGGCCTGCTGCAGGGAGAGGTTGAAGATGTCCGAGAAGACCTCTGCCAGTTGATCTGCGCATGCTCTGAGTGCACGGCCTGGTATTCTGTCTGGTCCCATCACTTGGATTCACACGCAGGAAAACTAATCTGACCTCTGACTGTTGGGATAGGTTCGTCAGGACTTGTTGGAATAGGTGTTACCTCTCCACTGAAATTCTGCTCAAAGCAAGTATAGAATGCGTTGAGGCGATCTGGGAGGGATATGTCACCGTCTGCTACCTTGCACTGTCTTTTTTTAGAACCTGTGATGTCATTCAGTCTTTGCTATTGTCGCTGGGTGTCTGTCTGTGTCTCTAGTTCGGATCAGTATTGGTCCTTGGCTGTCTAATGGCTGATCCATATCCTACTGCATCTTTAAATACTCTTCCTCACTATCCACAGTTCCACCAATTAACATGCAAACTACTGGTCACAGATCTCCAGTCAGAAAAATACCCACAACTGTCCATGGCCAAGTCAATATTGTATCCAACTTGCCATGGATTGCATGCAATTTGATCTTCTAGAATAGCCTCCCATGAGGGACCTTGTCCAAATGCTTTAGTAAGATTCATATAGAAAACATCTACTGTCTTACCTTCAATTATCTTTGTCATCTCAAGAAAAAACCTCAAGTTAGAGAGACAAAACCTCCATTGCATAAAGCAATGCTGACTATACTTGAGAAGTTCATTGTTCTCCAAATGCAAGAAAAGTCTGTCCCTCAGAATCTTCTTCACCAAGTTCTCTACCACTGATGTAAAGCTCACAAGCCTATAATTTCCTGGATTATCCCTGTTGTTCTATCGAACAAAGGAACTATTCTCCAATCTTCCAGGACCTTGCTTGTGGCTAAAGAGGATACAAAAGATCTCTCTCAAGGTCTCAGCAATCTCTTCCTTTGCCTCTTTAGCATGTTGGGAAAAATACCGACAGACCCTCGGAATTTATTTACCTAAATGTTTTTCAAGACATTTGTCTGATTTGTCTGGACAACATGCAAACAATACTGTATCTCAGCATACATAGCAATAAATCAAACAAAATTTTAAAATCGACATGCTATCATATTGTAGTCCCATGTACTCATCCAGGTTTCTAGGTTCATCTACCTTAACTGTTGTACTCCTTGCATTAAAATAAATATACTTCAGACCACTAGTCCTGCCATGTTCATTAACCTGGCCCAACCTGTTCTTCCTACTAGACTTGTTTTAGCCACTCTCTTCTCTTCTTTCAAATGCTGACCTACTGTTCTGGTTCCCATCCCTATATCCCTTACTAGACAAGTTTCAGTTCTCCCAAGTGGCATCAGCAAATTTCCTGCAAGACCCTCCAGTTCATCCTTGGCTCATTCTTATCAATCTTCTCTGGACCACTTCAAGGCCTGCACATCCTTCCTTTGATAGAGGACCAAAACTTCTCAATATTCTAAATACAGTCTGACCAGAGTCTTATACAGCCTGACCACTACATCTCTGCTCTGGTATTCTAACCCTCTTGAAATGAATGCTAACATTGCATTTGCCTTCCTATCTGCCAACTGAACTTGTACGTTAATCTTATGAGAATCCTAAACTGGGACCCCAAATTGCTTTGTGATTCAAATTTCTGAAACATCTTCCCATTTAGAAAAAAAATCTCTTCTCCTATTCTTCCTACCAAGAAGAGTATAATCTCATACTTTGGCACATTATATTCCATCTGCCACTTTGCCCTCTCTCCTAGCTTGTGCAAGTTCTTCTTCAGTCTACCTACTTCCTCAACGGAACCTGTCCCTCCACCTATGTTTGTGTCACTTAGCAACAATGCCCTCAGTTCCTTTGACCAGATCGTTAGTATATAAAGTGCATATTGTGGTCCCAATACTGACCCCTGCAGAATTCACTGGGTGACATCCTGAAAAAGATCCCTTTATCTCCACTCTCTGCCTTTGCTAGTCAGCCAGTCGTCTATCCATGCCAGCACCTTGCCCCTAACCAGGGACTTATTTAGGTATACAATAGGCCTGGATTCAGGGGGGCTAAATTGGGGAGATGAACTGTTAAATAAAAGGGTTGGGTGGGAACATGTTGTGGTCTGGTGATTAATGACCTTCAAGGTTGTTACACGAAGTGACATTTTTTCATTAACAGGGATAATGACAAAATGTGGAACCCAAGTTTAATCCTAGCCGATTCTGTAATTGGCAAACTAGCAAGCTGAATCAGGCATTATTCATGCAACCATCCCCTGTATAATCAACTTTCTGTTGAAAACAGATAGGTCCTGGAACTGTCTGGCCAGGTACTAATGGCTACATTGTTTCAGAATGAATCTGCTTTGTCAGATGAATGCTACACAGACTTGTTGGCACCCAGCTCAGTACAAAGCCAGCGGCATAGCATGACAAGGTCAGCACTTGACAGTTTAAGGTTCCAAACCTCTAAATATGGAAAGTAGTCACCTCATTAGATCTTCCTGGCTGATGCTATTATTGGACATAATCTTTGAGAAAAGCGTAAAAGGGGGATAAAAGGAGCAACATGGAACTAAAGGTCTCTGCTTTTGCATCTTTTTCAGAGAGTACCTTCAACTGGCAGCCGAGCTGCATAGCATTGTCAGCTGCTTGCACCTTGTAGACAGCATCATCATATGAACCTAGAAAAGCACTTCAGAGAGACAAGCTGAAGATCAGAGATAGGGTGGGAAGAGGTGTAATCCAGGTAGCTGTGGGAGTCGGTGGGTTTGTAAAAAATGTCAGTGTCAAGTCGGTCGTCACTAATGGAGATGGAGAGGTCCAGGAAGGGGAGGGAGGTGTCAGAGATGGTCCAGGTAAATTTAAGGTCAGGGTGGAATGTGTTGGTGAAGTTGATGAATTGCTCAACCTCCTCGTGGGAGCACGAGGTGGCGCCAATGCAGTCATCAATGTAGCGGAGGAAGAGGTGGGGAGTGGTGCCGGTGTAATTACGGAAGATCAACTGTTAGCAGAGCGCTTTAGGGAACATCTCCGAGACACCCACACCAATCAACCAAACCGCCCCGTGGCCCAACATTTCAACTCTCCCTCCCACTCTGCCGAGGACATGGAGGTCCTGGGCCTCCTTCACCGCCGCTCCATCACCACCAGACGCCTGGAGGAAGAACACCTCATCTTCTGCCTCGGAACACTTCAACCCCAGGGCATCAATGTGGACTTCAACAGCTTCCTCATTTCCCCTTCCCCCACCTCATCCTAGTTTCAAACTTCCAGCCCGCACTGCCCCCTTGACCTGTTCGGACTTGTCCGACCTGCCTAGCTCCTTTTCCACCTATCCACTCCACCCTCTCCTCCCTGACCTATCACCTTCATCTCCTCCCCCATTCACCTATTGTACTCTATGCTACTTTCTCCCCACCCCCACCCTCCTCTAGCTTATCTCTCCACGCTTCAGGCTCTCTGCCTTTATTCCTGATGAAGGGCTTTTGCCCGAAACGTCGATTTTGCTGCTCGTTGGATGCTGCCTGAATTGCTATGCTCTTCCAGCACCACTGATCAGGAGTTGTGGCAACTGTATAAATACCTGAGGAACAGTGACATCAGCCAGAGCAGCAGAGAGAAGAAAATCAAACCTGGGGTGAACAGCAGCAGCAAGGAGCTGAATTTATGGGCTGAGCTCTGGAAGTGATGTCACAAAAGTGACATCAGCTTGGCTGCTCAGGAAACAGATTGAAGACTGAGTGAGTAGTGCCTGGAGAGAGATAAAGTACTGCAATTGGATAAAGTAGTTGTAGTCTGCTAGGAATAAAAGTAATAGAATGACACTTCACGTCAGCTCTAAGAGCCATCTAGAATCAAAACATAAGCTTGCTCTCTTTCTGCAGATGGCTGCCAAACTTGCTGCAATTTCCAGCATGTTTGGTTTTCAGATCAGATTCCAGCATCTGTATAATTTGCTCCTGCTAGGAATAGAGATGGAAGTGAGAAACCTGAGTTTGGTGATGAATGGGTAAGGTTGCATAATCAATTCCTGGATTATTATCTGTAGTTGATAAGGTTGATGTAGCAGTCAAACAGGATGCTGTGGAATGCTCTTCCTGCAACGTGAGAAATCAGGCATGCTTCCAATGTTTATGATGACTATATAAACAGGATGTGTTTTTACCTGCTTCTCATTTGCCACATGGAGCACCTGGATTTGTGGATGGACTCGCTATGGAGTGTCCATGAGACTGTGAATGCTATGGATGGATTTAGTGAACTTGACACACCACCAGTAAGGACTACACAGATAGAAGAGTTGGGTGACCACCAGAAAGATGAGTAAGTGTGAACAGGCAGTTTAGAAATCCCTTGTGGCCACTCCTCTCATAAAAAAGATACAGTCTGTTCTGATATAATGCAATAGACCTGTTTCCTAGCGATCCCACATTTTAAGAAAATTATGTAACAGCAGCAACATTTAAATCAATTGGGTTAGAATCACATTATAGACAATACAGGTATGGAAAGTCCATGTTCTACAAATAATGCTCTACATTCTTCAATCGAGTTATAGCCAAATCACGTTGACGAAACGCATGTTATAGCAGAACCGACGGTATACCACTTTAGATACTGTTAAGGATTGGTGCGTTGGGGGCGGAATGCAAGGTGGAGAATGGCCTGTCAGTGAAAAGCAGCAGACAGATCAATGGCACCATAGCTGGCACTATGGGCATATGGGTCAAAGTGTAAGCAAGTAGTAGTGATCAGGAACTCAATTGTCAGAGGCACGGATAGGTCTTTCTGTGACCACAAGCAAGATTCCAGGATGTGTGTTGCCTCCCTGGTGCCAGGGTAATGGATCTCTGAGCAGGCACAGGATAGTTTGAAGAGGAGGGTGAGCAGCCAGAAACTGTGGTCCATATGGGCAGAAAGAGAGAAAAGATCCTGCAAAGGAAATTTAGGTCGTTAGGAAGTTGAAACTTAGGATCTCCAGGGTAATACTCTCAGGATGACTCCCTTGCCATGTGTCAATGAAGCTAGAAAAAGGAATAGGAAGACAGTATAGTTAAATACGTGGCTCAAGAGCTGGTACAGGAGTGAACTCCTCAAGTATGTGAAACATTGGAAGGTCTTTCAGGGCATGTGGGACCCGTGCAAGAAGGGCAGCTTGCATCTAAACTGCAGTGGCACCATCATCCTGGCAGGAAGGTGTGCTAGGATCACTCGGCAGACTTTAAACTAGTGTGGCGGGGGGGAGGGATGTTATCAGCACATAAAATGACAGGATGAATCTGGGACAAAGGCCAATAAGACTAAGAGAAAGAACACAGAAGGAGAGATTATTCAACACAGGACTGAGGGTCTGAGGTGTATGTGTTTTAAAACAGGTAGTATGACAAGTACAGCTGTAGATTCATAGAGATGCACAGCACAGAAACAGCCCCTTCGGTGCAACTCATCCATGTCAACCAATTATCCTAACCTGATCTAGTCTCGTTTGCTTACCTAGTCTCATCCATTCTCAAAAGCATATTAAGAGATAAGCTTATTCCCAGAGTGAATGCTTCAATAACGAGAGGTCACGCTTTCAAGGTGAGAGGTGAAAAGTTTAAGGGGGATACATGCGGCATGTACTTTACACAGTACTTTAGGTGTCTGGAACGCATTGCCAGCAGAGATAGTAGAGGCAGGCATGGCAGATTCATTTAAGATGCATCTGGACAGATGCATGATAGGTGGGGAGCAGAGGGATAAGATGTTTAGGAATTGGGTGACAGGTTTAGACAGTGGATTTGGATCAGTTCAGGCTTGGAGGGATGAAGGGCCCATTCCTGGGCTGTAAACTTTCTTTGTTCTTGTGTTCCTTGTCAGCACTTAATCCATAGCCTTCTAAACCTTCCTATTCATATACCCATCCCGATGCCTTTTAAATGTTGTAATTGTACTAGCCTCCACCACTTCCTCTGGCAGCTCAGTCCATGCACACACCACCATCTGTGTGAAAAATTTGCCTGTTATGCCCCTTTTAAATTTCCCCCTCTCACCATAAACCTATGCACTCCAGGGAAAAGACCTTATCTATTTACCCTATCCATGCCCCTCATGACTTTAGGCTGATAAACTGGATTAATACATCTAACTATGTTGTTGTAGCTATTACAAGATTTGGTTGAGAGGGCAGTCCGGTAGCTTAACATTCTAGAACTTAGATGTTTCAGACAGGAGATGAGAGGCAAGTTTTTTTTTAAAACGCTGAAGATGTCAAGTGACTGGAATGTGCTGCCAGAGGAGGTAGTGGAGATGGATACAACAGTGACAATTCAAAAGCATCCTGACAGATATATGTATAGGCAGGGAACAGAGGGATGTGCATTGCATAGAGGCAAAAGTTTTGATTAGAAATACATCATGTATTGGCATAGTCTCAGTGAGCTGAAGAATCTTCTTCTGTTATGATGATGCTGTGGCTTTAAGAGGTACATTTTGTACAGGTTTATTTTAAGAAAGTGAATGAAAGAAAGATGCTGAGTGGTCTGTGGCCGTGTAGACAGCTTGTAAGGCCCTGGACCTTTTTTAAAAAGTTGAAACAATAAAAGCAGCATGGATGGGCATGGTCAGCTCTCAGACCAGGATTTCTAATTTTTCTTAAGGTTTTCGATTTGGCAGAAGCTGCTAGTCTTAAAGAAGTAGAAGCTGTGGTTTCCCTTTCTAATGTAGGCATTGCATGTGATAAAATCTGATTTCTGAATTTGCCTTTTTGCCAAAGGGCATGTTTATGGGATGTCACTATATTGGAACAATTAATCAGTAATAGTTACATTATCTACTATTCTGATAAGGTTTCCAACAGAGTTGCTATTCTAAGTTATTCTTTCTTTTGTTGTATTTTAACTATATTGTGTGAATAAATTGTGTTTTGCTTAACATTAAGTAGTTTGATTAGTTGAATTGCATCTGGAACACGACATTGCATTTGTCATTAAAAATAATAAAAATGTTAGGTCTAGGCTATCTCCTTAAAATATTTTGAGGGGTTGGTCTGGTCCATAACAATGTGATGTACTATTCTTTGTTCTCACTTTGTTCCATACTACACTTGTAGAATTATAGAAATGGCACAGCACAGAAGGGGGGCATTTAGCCCATTTTATCCATTTCAACCTAAAGACACCCAGATGCCCTTTCAAATCATACATTCCTGCATACAGCCCATAGCTCTGCAGCTTTTAGCACTAAAGGTGCAAATCCAGGAACTTTTAAAAAGACTTTTGGATCTCAGTTGTGGTCTCACTAGTATCTAATGCAGTTTCATCAGTATATCCCGACTGTTGTAGTGTTAACCTCTGCCAGTGAAGGAGGGCTTTTGCCCGAAACATCGATTTTCCAGCTCCTTGGATGCTGCCTGACCTGCTGTGCTTTGCCAGCACCACTCTAATCAGAACATTTAATATGCCTGCTGTACAACTTTATCTACTTGTATTGCTATCTTTAGTGACCTGTGCACTTGCATGCTAAGATCTCTCGATTCACCTATTCCTCAGTACATTCCTATTTATTCTATAACTCCTTTTGTTGTTTGACCTCTCTAAATGCATTAGCTCACACCTAACAAAGTTGAACTCCAACTGCCACTTTCCTTCCCACTTCACCAACCCATCTATATCATTTTGGAGCTTACAGCTATTCTCTACAGTATCCATTACGCATTCAATTTGTGTTGTCTGCAAATTTTCCAGTTGTGTTTCCCACATCCAAGTCCAAATCATTCACTTTGAAACAAATAGCAGGGGTCTCAACACTGATTCCTATGGAACACCACTTGATGCAGCTTTCCATTTGCAAGGGCTTCCATTGACCATTATCCTTTGTTTCCTGTTACTCAGCCAACTTTGAATCCTATTCAACTCATTACCCTGTTTCCCATGAGCATTTTTGACCAGTCTGTCATGTTGGGACCTTGTCAAATGCCTTACTGAAATCTATGTCAATAACATCCACTGCACTACCCTCAATCCTCAGTCAATTCCTCAAAGCATTGAACCAAATTTGTAGGGCATGACCTTCCCTTAAAGCCATGTTGACTGCCACCTTTCTGAGGTGACAGATTATCCAATCTCAGGAATGATTTTAACATTTTTCCCCACCACCAAAAAAAGATGAATGTCGTTGCCTTCTTTAAGTAGCCCTAGCAGGAGTTTGTAGTCTGTTACAGGTGAGGTGCTGGAGAGCTGCAAATGTGGTTGCATTGTTTAAAAAGGAGACAAAGGAAATTGTTTGACATTTCCTTTGTCTCCTTTTTAAACAATGCAACCACATTTGCAGCTCTCCAGCACCTCACCTGTAACAGAGTACAAACCCCTGCTAGGGTTACTTAAAGAAGGCAATGACATGCCACCTATAGCTTCTGGTTGAATTCAGTGGTGGGCTCTTATTCTCAATGAGTACAATTACGAGTTGGAACACTGTCCAGGAAGCCAAGTGCTTTGAAATATCTCCCAATAGCAGATACACCTGGAAGAATCCATTCTGGTTTTAAACTTCCTGGACACCCTTCCGGTGACTGCTGGCAATATTAGACTGTGGACGCAAAAAGATCCTATTCTGGCAAAACAAATACCTGGTGGTGATGAGGGAAACAAAGGCCATCACAAGCTGAACTGAAATCTTTTCTGGTCCCAATGAGACCAGATCACTGCAGAGGATGGCATAATATTATGGGGATCAAGAGTGCTTGTCCTAACTAAAGGTCACTGACAGATATTGGCTGAACTCCAACAGGGTTATCCTGGGGTTTCCAAAATGAAAATGTTAGCAAGCAGTTCTGTCTAGTGGCCAGAATTGCTTCCAGCATAGCTGTGTTGGTGGGGCAGTGCTCAGAGTCCCAACAAGGAGAAAATTTATCACCAGCAGCTACCCCACCTTTGTGGGAATGACCAGCTAAACTCTGGACCTGGTTACACATTGATGATACTGGTCCTTTCATGGGCTCAGCGTTCTTGGTTATTGTGGTTGCCCATTCAAAGTGGTTGGTTGTGCATAGTGTTCATTTATCAAACGTAGGGATGACTATTACAAATGATGCTCACAGCTTTTCAATACACTGACTCCTGGAAGTATTGTTCAGACAGTGGGACATCGTTTACCAGCAAGGATTTTGAGTATTTCCTAAAGTTGAATTGTCACATAAGGATTGCTCCATACCATCCATCGTCCAATGGCCGAGCAGAATGAGCAGTCCAAACATTGAAGGCAGGCTTAAAGAAGCAACCTGCAGCCTCATTCAATAACAGACTGCCCCAGTTCCTGTTTCATTATCGAACATCCTCCACACAACCACAGGAATAGCTTCAGCAGAGTTGTTGATGGGGAGAAGACTCCAGACCAGGTTAAACCTGATATTCCGTGGGGGGGGGGTTGGTGAAATCAGCATCAGGAACACCGATGCCAGCCATATGCTTCCTCTAAACTAGGGAGACAATTTACCACAGGAGTCAAAGTTTGATATCAAATCAATGGAGATGGCCATGCTTGGGTATGAGGTAAAGTCCCATGACATATAAACTTCAGGTGAGTGGTCCTGAACAAACATAAAAGCTACTACCTCACAAATGGGGCAGGAACAAAACATGCCTGGCCCCTCAGAACAGCCAGAAAGGTTGCCAGAAACAATGGGTACTCCCCCTGTCTAGCATCGAAGAAACCTCAGTATGAGACAAATGTAGCCTTGATACAATTACCGCCGGAAGAAGTGGAGGAATTTCTCCGAAGACTCTCTGGGCTCAAGAGATGGGCTACGGTCCAGCACATGGAGCCCATGTAGGAGTTTGAGGAACTGGACCTGGGGCAAAAATGCCCCAGGTGAAGCTACAAGAACGAACAAGCCTATATCCTTCAGGGTGGCACAATGGCTCAGTGCTTAGCACTGCTGCCTCACAGCGCCAGGGACCCAGGTTCAATTCCCGCCTCGGGCAACTGTCTGTGTGGAGTTTGCACATTCTCCTCGTGCCTGCGTGGGTTTCCTCCAGGTGCTCTGGTTTCCTCCCACTGTCCAGGTTAGGTGAATTGGCCATGCCAAATTGTCCATTGTGTTAAATGTAGAGGAATGGGTCTGGGTAGGTTGCTCTTCGGAGGGTCGGTGTGGACTGGTTGGGCCGAAGGACTTGTTTCCACACTGTAGGGAATCTAATCTAATCAAATCTAATCTAATCCCCAGATTTAGCAGTTGGCCCAGGTGGATCTCGTTAAATGAGATCCCTGACTGGATTGTTAACCTGGACCAATTAGGGAGCCCTGGCTGACAGATATAAACAGGAGTCTGGTTTCCTTTCTTCCTGGTGGTGGAAACCGAATAAATATTTGTGCACCCTGTGTCTTTCACTGTGTCCCACACCTGCACACACACAACATAGAAGAAGAAAAAAATAAATAAAATAAACAGGAGTGTCAGAGGCTCTGTTCACTCTGAGAGTGGGCTCTGAGGGAGCTGGATCAGTGTCAAGGACTCTCCACTTATAAATAAAAGGCAACTTGGTGATGGGTTACTGGCCTCTGTGGAGTTATTTCATATATGTATGGGAATTATGTAAAGGGTGTAACGATTATGTTATAGAGAGTTAGAAGTGTCTCAGTTAAATTGGATTTGGACTTTAGAAAAATAAATAAATAAATAAACAGGAGTCTGTTTCCTCACTCTAGGGACTGGTTCTCAGCTAGTCCATGTACTGTGCACTTGTAAATGAAGGATGACTTGGTGACTGGATACCAGAGGACTGGCAGAGAAGAACACATAAACCAGACCATGACAGACCCTGATTTGAGGTCATCAGCTGGATCAAGATCTTCACCATAGTGCAGAGGAATGGCCAGCAGTGCCACAATAAAGTAAATGACCTTTTCCATTATGCAGGGATACTGCCACACTCATTTCTCTGCCACCTGAAATTCACTCTGCTACTGCTCCCACCTCCCACTAAGACTCAATGCTCTACCACTCTTATTATTGCATTCAACATCTTCCCGAGCTCAATATCACATCCCCAAACTTCCACATCACTAATTCTGCTTGGCATCTGTGCTGCTCTGAATGCCTCACCATCTTTTGACCTGCTGCACCAGTACTAGCAACTGTGTTACCCACTTTCATCTCACTCCATCCCTCAATTTCTGAAGACAGGAGAAGATTACCTGTAAAAAGTCAGAAAAGGACAGACAGGTGTTGAGCTGCACAATATGAGGCTCCTAACCCCTGATGATGAGAGAATATTGTCCTTCGTAGAAGAAGACTGGGACCACTCATGTGGAGACCCAGAAACATAATTGTCCTGTCAACCAATTATTATTCTTAATTCCACTGCAACTCTCACAGGAATCTTGCAAGTGGTCACTGTCAGTGCCACAGTCAATGTCAGTGTCAAAGTTAGTATCATTCAAATTGCACACTAATTTTAACTATTGGCCCTGATGCCATCTTTTCAGGCAACAGTGGGATGTCCATGACCTCTGCAGACAAAAAGTGTGCTCCACCAGAAGCCACCTCCTCATCTCTAGGATGAGAGTACCATGGCCTTAGAGGAAGCATCAGCAAAATGTCTCCTACACCCCATCAGCTCAGATACCCTTACCTCAGTGCGAAACTCAGGCATAAAGAATGTAGGAGCACAATCTGGTGACCACCTCACACTGCAACACCTCCACTGCTGGCTGAAGAAAAGAATGCCCCAGGCCACTGGAACTTAGTATTTGCCAGAATCTGGGTTATCTGTTCAGCTACACAGGAGAGGACCATGTGGTGTTGGAAATCTAGCATTTTGTCCATATGCACAAGGAGGAACAGAAGTAGCAGATGGATATGTGGGAGGCAATGGCCCTCGTTGCCCAATAGCTGCAACAGTGCAGCTATGCTCTGTGATCAAGCATGTGGTCATCTGTCTGCCACCAGGACCAAGCAGGTAGTTGCCATGGAAAGCTAGGCCCAGCACCCTTAGAAGCTGCTGAAGAGGCACACACATCTGTATTCCATTACCCCAGCCACTGAATCTTAGGACTGAAGACATGGCAATAGGGAGCCTCGCAAGCACTGCAAGAGGTCTTTCTGCACAAGAAAACAAGGTGGCGACAGGAGGCACACAGCCAGAGAAGAAATTTCACACGGCCCCTCATATCTCTACAGTTTATTGGTCCCTCTAACTCTGTATGCCCTTCTCTGACCTTTGGAAGTTCGACTTGTGAGCTGAATGCACCAGGTTCCTGCTCTGATTTCCAGGTCAGGTGTTCTCAGCAACTAGTTTGCTCATTGTGGGCGCCATTGTGGGATGGGGTGAGGTGTGCTGCACTGTTAATAAGGCCATTCAGAAGCAATAATCCTATATCTCCTTAGCAAGAACTTTGCTTCAATGCCCAAAATTTAGTCAAAAGAAGTAGCGAGTTGTTCCTGAGTTAGAGAGAGGATTCACTAAGACTTCTCGCATGAATCTGTCATAAATCTCATTCAGGTCCCTTATAAGATTCTGCTGAGTGAGTCTTCAAAGTCTTCACAGCAATGAGTGAGTCTATTAATAACTGTGGCAGCTTAAAATCTTTTGACAGCTGTATTTGTGTTATTACTTAATGATAAGCATATTTAATGGAGAAAATGACATTACCTGTCATTTCAGCTGTAATTTCTACTAAAAGAAAGGATAACAGATAATTGTGAGTGTGTTAATGGCTGTAGCATATTGAAGAGTCAGTCATGTCAAGGGGATTATACCTGTAATGTGTTAAAGATACCAGAAACATTATTATTGAACTGCATAATTCAAATATCATCAACCATGGACAAGACCTTTCAAACATATCATTTTTCAAATTACGAAGATCACTCTGACAAAGAGCTAAAAGCTGGTCCAGTGTTAATGGCGAGTGAAATTTGTGGTTTTAATAACGAAGAAAGAAAATCTATTGTTTCCTATCTTTTAAGTTATTACATCCTTGAGACAATACTTTCGACGTGGGGTGAGGTGGAGGAGGAGATAGGATCAAATCCCACCAGGGGATGGTGGAATTTTAGGGTTGGTGACGATTCGCCGCCGGTTCGCCACCAGCGTTTCCCCACTGGGGTCGTTTGACCCCTGGAGACTATTCGCCACCGGAAATATATATATATATATGTATGGACTGATTGTTTTCCGCCCGCCTGTTCTTTCATACTTCTCAGTCCCCTTTATTTATACAACAACATTGTACATATTGATAAAAAAAAGAGGTGAAATAAATATCATTTTATTGGTTTATGCATAAAAATAAGTTGCAAACACTTGCGGTGGTGAATCGTCCTCAGCAGCCAATGGGCGGTGGCGAATGGTCCCATCCCGGGAATTTTAATTCAATTAACCAAATTGGAAATGCTTGCTCAGTGATAATAACATGACAATGATAATCAATTGCTGCAAAACCTAATGTCACTCATGTTTTTTAGTAAAGGAAATTTGTTGCCCTACCCTGGTCTGGCCCACATGTAATACCATATTCTTGACAGCCTTCTGAAATAGCCCAGCACGATACTCACTTCAAAGGCAATTAGTAATGGTAACAAATGCTGGCTTTGTCAGTAACATGAACGTCCCATTGAAAAAGAATGATAAAATGTGGGCCTTTTGCTAAAATATAATGCAACTATTGTTACTTGAATGTAACTATTAGTGTACATCATGACTTGTATTTATTGCTTGGCTTTATCTTTTGTTATTCTTCCATCTGAAATGTATAATAGTGTTAGAAAAGTTGAACCACACTACATGTTTCCATGTTTCATTTTCTTTCTGAGCAGTATGAGCAGCTCTGATTTTCTGTGTTTCTATGTGACTGTACAGATCCACACATTAACCTATTACAGAGTCAGAGGATGGTTAGAAGCAGATAAGTAAAAGGTACAGATAAAAAGCGCAGAAGATTCCATTGGAAATAACTGGAAAAGCTTTAATAGGGACAGGGCTTGTCTCCTATCTTATCTATTCTTCCTGCAGCATGAATTCAAACAGAGCACCAAAGGTTACTCCTTCTAAAACCTTTCCCTTTCTTGTTTTTTAAAGACATCTTTAACAGAGATTGTGTCAATGCCAGAATATTAAAGTTTCATTTTACTCCTTTTTGATTGCTTGCCACCTCCAAAAAAATCTGAGGCTAACATGGAACAGATGCAAAGCAAAAATGCGGAATGGGGTTTATTGAGTGTTTAACCAGCTAAAACTTCACACTTTATCAGCTTGTTCGGACAAACTTATGACAATATTGGCACAATTGATAGATTCTGTTCTACATCAAGAATGGAGAAAGTGAGGACTGCAGATGCTAGAGATCAGAATCGAGATTGGGTTGCTGACCTGCTGTGCTTTTCCAGCACCCCATACTTCAAGAATGGTTAGTTTCAGTAGTTTACGGATTTCCACATGATACAAAAAAAATTTCGGAACCACTCCATGGTATTTACTTTTTTTTATTGTAATGTCCACAGGTTTCTAAACGGGAATTGTTTGCTCCTCTCTACCATTTACAGCCCCTTACAAAATGAAAATGATTCGGCTGACAATGAAAACACAATACTCGAGCAAACTAAGTTGTTTCGGTTTTTAAGCGATATTGACGAATTAATATTAATCTGAGAAGAATTTTGGATTATTAATTTGACTCCAACAAAAGTTGTTCAAACGAATGTGCTTTGGAATATTTAATAGTCTTTCAGTATAAAAACACACTCACCCATTCTTCTGTCTGGACTAGATTTGAACCAAGGTCCCAGATCTGAAATTAGAGAGCATGCGCCCCCCACTTCATTTTCAAATGAAGAGCAAATTCAGCCTCTACTTTGATCTAAATTACATCAACTGCACGCAATCTCAAATCGAACTGAATGCTGTTCTATACAAGTCCAATGCTGCATAACAAATTGACGAAAGTAGAATTCCACTTCAACAGAATCATTGCAAAATTATATGCAGATTTTTATGCAGGTTACGATTTTGTCGATAATTTACTTCTAATTATAAGTGTGGACGTACGAATAGGGCTGTAGCCCAGTTTTAACTAAGCATTTCAAAACATAGAGAAAATAAATATTTTTTTAAGGGTATGGTGAATCAGTCCAACTTAAGACTGTTCTTGGGGGCGAGATCTATTGCGTTAATGAGGATGTTCGAACAGAAAACAAAATCCTCTCAATAAACCTTGTCCAACAACTGGATAAGCCTGAATCAGGATGGAAGGAAGAGGTAAATACACTTCTATATCTAGTGGTTTGTAACAAACACCTTGGTGTTTGAGACAAGTGCCTTTTTTTCCCCTTAATGCATCATTTGAGATAAAACGTTAGTGTAGCTGTGACACACTGGAAATTCCAGACATGGTAACTGCAATCATTTTGCATTTTAATCGAGGTTTAATAGGTCAGTTATATTGTCTTCCGCCTAACCTGCTTTTTTTTTCTCTGTTTAAGACACTTCCAACCGTATTTTGTTAAAAGTACATCGCTTTGCCCGAATGGAAGCCCGGTAAAACTCATCTCTTGCTGTCTCTTTGCTCATCTCTTGCTGTCTTTCTCTCTCTGCTTTTCGCCTCGCAGCACGCTAGGATAAGCTCGGCGATGTAATGTCATTAAATTGCAAATGCTTTTCATTTCCGACACACACTGTTTACTTATCTGGGGAAAACATATGTTCAGAGCAATCCGTTAAATTCTACCTCTTGCCTCGGGTAAAAAGTGCAATGGAAACGCATCCACTGAGCTTTCTTCTCTTTTTTTGGCACTTTCGTTATCTACAAGACTGCTTAGCAGAGAACTGAAAATAAAGATACAGTATTTGATTAGTCAGAACACTGAACAAAATTCACACTGTGAGGGTCACTTCATTGCAAATGATTTCCCTCCCTATATTTGCATAAATTACTATTTTAAGGCGTCAGGACAGCCTGTATATTTTTCTCACTCTGTCAAACATTTAATTTCACGCGGGATGTTCTGAATGTGCTGAATGCATATCTTGGATGCACTTTTAGCCAAAAGGAGGAATGCAAAATGAAAGATAAAATGATGCGATTTGTACTACAATCTCATTAGTGACGGTATTATCATATTCCTGTTTACTCTGGAAAAGTACATCGTCTGCCGCCTAGTATTTTCTTTTTTGCATGAGAAATTTGAACGTATGCACTTTTTTTTTAGTGGGAGCAATGCTCCTCAGATACTGAGAGAAATAATTATCTTTAAACCTGAAAAAAACAATTTTGTAGGATGGCCGAAATTCCACAGCGAACAAGTTTCAGAATTCAGAGTCGATAAGACGTGGAGCTGAAAAGGCACAGCAGGTCAGGAAGCATTGGAGGAGCGGGAAAGTCAACGTTTCGGGTCGGAACCCTTCACAATTCAAATGCCTCTGATACGAGCTACTTTCAATTTCTTTGCAATAAATTCAATCCCTTGATGCCAGACAAACTAAATCAGCTTATTCGCTGTATCACAGTTTGCAAAACTATGGACGTTTGTTACAAATTTGATTTTATTAAACTTTTTTTGCTTTCATTTTCTTTTCAAGGGCGTGTCCATGGCGGAATTAGTATCAATTATTAATTAGCCATTTGTATTTAACAGGTCCAGTTGCATAGGTGAATGATTTAGGTTGCTTCATTTCCACACGTTTTAACCTGTCACAAAAAAAATGCAAGTTATAACTGAGCCAACTGTCAGGGTCGCTGAGTCAGTGCCAGTTTATAATCAGACATGAGGGAAAGGGCAGGTCAGACAACTGTCATCAGTAGCTTGACGACAAAACATAGAACATAGAAGAATACAGCGCAGTACACGCCCTTTGGCCCTCGATGTTGCGCCGATCCAAGCCCACCTAACCTACACTAGCCCACTATCCTCCATATGCCTATCCAATGCCCGCTTAAATGCCCATAATGAGGGAGAGTCCACCACTGCTACTGGCAGGGCATTCCATGAACTCACGACTCGCTGAGTAAAGAACCTACCCCTAACATCTGTCCTATACCTACCCCCCCTTAATTTAAAGCTATGCCCCCTCGTAATAGCTGACTCCATACGTGGAAAAAGATTCTCACTGTCAACCCTATCTAAACCCCTAATCATCTTATACACCTCTATCAAGTAAACGGTCTTGAATTTAAGACCTGAAGAGGTTTGTCAGTCTCAACCCTCACGAAAATACCATGGTGTAAGATATGTGGGAAAACAGAAAACAATAGGAATTGAGAAATGCCTGTTGCTTCGGGTTGGACCAAATAAAAGCACCCTTTAGATGTCATCCTGGCACCTCAAAAACTAGTGCTTCCAAATAAACCTGTTGGACTATAACCTGGTGTTATGTGATTTTTAACTTTGTCCGCCCCAGTCTGACACCTCCAAATCATGTTCACCTCTTTAATGATTTGAATCTGGTATCAAGTTACCAGAACTAAACAATCACACTGAAGTATTCCCAAGCAAACAAGGCATCCCTTAATTTACTTCTTAAAAATGTTACTTATAACATAAAAGAGGTTTGGGACAATTGCATGGGAATAATGTAGAAATGTAAATATAATTTAAAGAAAAACTTTAAACAAATTCTAAATCTAATCAATGGATGAGTGTTTGGCATTTAACAAATATAACATTATTGTAGTGTTTCAAGACCAATGAGACCAGTCAGCTATAATCATGAACTTTGTATGATGTTAAAACCCAACTACAGCTCATTCAGCAGGGTATAACATTTTCAAGGATTGGTCCAGTGAGATGAAGGAAATAAGATTGAAATTCTCATCAATTCAATAATTTTGAATAGATTTTAATGTTGGATGGTTGTGTTGTTGGGGTGTGTGTGGATGGAGGGACCAGGGTGGGAGAGTTTGTGACTTCAACAGACCACCCCCGGACAAGCATAGAATTGTTGACAGTAACGTGCGGCTTTCTATAACTAACTGACCAAATGCAGACTTCAGAAATTGCTGTCAGTTTCCGAAGAGTAATGGTTGTCAATGGTGACTGTTTCACAATCATTATTACCAGAACATCCAGATTAATGTTACGGCATGTTCATCATTTGAGCACAACCTAGGTGGACACTGGAATTGAGCACCATATTCAAGTGAAAATTGATTGATGCCCCATCTCTTGCTCTGGACAATAAAGATTGCTGGCATTGCTATTCAAACCACTCATTACTGACATCAGATCCCAGAATCATAGCAATCAGTTGTCTAAGTTCAGGCAACTCAGGCTTACTTGTGCTGGTATTTCATCAAAGCATTTTAAAATTTTGGGAGTCTGGTGATTTAGAAAGAACTAGTTGAAGTACTGTTGGTGGATCTAATCTGAGCTAAATCCTAAATCAGAAATAGATGACCTGTTAGAAACTTAAGACAATATGCAAATTAAGGGAGCATTAATTTAAATTCCCACATTCCCACAATCTGAGAGATGCAGCTGTTTGACAACAATTCATCTACCTGCAACACTAATTCTTTCCACATTCATAATGCTGTAAGCTACTTCTTGTTTCCAGATTGGCAATGCTACCTTGTCTGTTTATATCTCAAATTTTCAACATTTACAGTACTTATTTTATTTTAAGCCTTTTAGTTTTTGCTAATAATCTTTGCTTACACAATTAATTGCAGGCTTCAAGGAAATCTCTCTCTTAATACTTCATTTTTGTATTCACTGAGGAGAAAGACATTGTAGCTAGGACATCAGTTGGGATGGTGAGGCACTAGAACACATTAAGATTAATAATGACAAAGTATCAGATGTTTTAATGGGCATACAGGTGCATAAATCCCCAGGGCCTGATGCAGTGTATCCCAGGCTGCTATGGGAGGTAAGGGAGGAGATTGCTGGGGCCCTGGCAGAGCTATTTAATACCTTGCAGGTCACACGTGAAGTCCTAGATGACTAGAAAGTAGCTAATATGTTTCCTTTGTTCAAGAAGGGCAGCAGGAATAGGCCAAGTAGTTAGTCTGCCATCAGTGGCAGAGAAATTATTGGAAACAATTCTGTGGGAGAAGATTAATCAATACTTGGAAAGATCGGGATTGAATAGGGATAGTCGACACAGATTGTTACCAAGGCAAAAGTATGTATGTTCACTTTACAATAGAGAATGTTTTCTGAATATTGAAGTAAACTTAAATTGCAGGCTCAGCTGCCCAAATGCAAAGGCTGGGAGATGGGTTGCTTCAAAATAGATATGTTTAACAATTGGTTGTTAAATGGATACCTGAGTTTTGGTTGCTATTTTGACAACAATTCAAATTTAACCAATTAGTTTAAATTATGCCTAAGATATTAAAACTTAATTAAGTTTGAATTTATTGTTTTGACAACATCAGACCAATGACGGGGAATGATGTTAGGGGGTATAAAACCAGGGCATTTTGAAAATTTGGTCAGAAAGAAACTACCACCAATCAATTGTGCAACCGCCACAGAGCTGGAGACCTAACTGTCGATCTAACTTACTTTCAAAGAAATTAGAAGACAATCTGTGTCAAAGGTACTTTTTCTTGTAAAACATATTCACAATACAAAGAAAGAATATGACCCAGGGAGATCATCAGATAGAAGACTGAAGATAGCAGAGAAGACAGAGAGTGTGTGGACTTGAGATTACATTAATGTAATTTTAATAAGTGTGTTATTGGAACAGCATTTTTATAGAGTTGGGGGTCAGATAGTAAGTAGTTAAGAAAAGGGGTGTTTGGATTTGTGAATAGTTTTTTTGTTTAGTCTTCACTATTAGAGTTAGGAAAATACATTGTAATTTTTCTTTAATAGTGGAAATTAGGAGTTCTTTGTTACTCAGTCACATTTTAACAGATTACAAGGTGAGGCAAGCTTTTCTGGGTTGAGAGTGTGGTGCCGGAAAAGCACAGCAGGTCAGGCAGAATCCGAGGAGCAGGAGAGTCAACGTTTCAGGCAAAAACCCTTCATCAGGAGGCCCTCTCCTGCTCCTTAGATGCTGCCTGTCCTGCTGTGCTTTTCCTAGCACCACATTCTCGACTCCATCTCCAGCATCTGCGGTCCTCACTTTTAGCAAGCTTTTCTGGATGTTTGGTTTAAATTAACAGGCAGGTACGACCTCCATGTCGTAACAAGATTTATTAAATTGTTTGACTAATTTAGATGTATGTTTTGAAAAGGTATCTCAATATATTGATGAGGGTAGTGCAGCCAATGTGGTTTACATGGATTTTGTCAAGGCCTTTGACAAGGTCTGATATGGAAGACTGGTCCGGAAGATAAGAGCCCATGAAATCCAAGGAAAGTCAGTAAAATTGGCTTACAAATAGGAGACAATGAGTGGTGAAGGGATGTTTTTGTAATTGGAAGTCTGTGATGGACAGTATACCACAGAGATCAGTGCTGAGACCCTTGCTGATGTTGTGCTAATGTTATATAAACAACTTGAATGTGAATGTAGAAGGTTTAATTAGTAAGTTTGCAGGAGACTTAAAAATTAGTGATGTTGTTAGTGAGGAAGATTGCCTCAGGCTACAGTCTGATATCGATGAGCTAGTACATTGGGCAGAGTGACGGCAGATGCAATTTAATTCTGAAAGTGCAAGGTGATGCATTGTTGGGGATCTAATAAGGGAAGGATTTATAGAATGAATGGTAGGTCCTGAGGGAGTACTGAGGAACAGGAGACCTTGGTGCACAAGTACATTGAACTGTGAAGGTGTCAGCAGAGGTAGACAGGGTGATGAAGAAGGCATACAGGAGTGTGTCTTCATTAGCTGGGATGTAGAATATTGGAGAAAGGAAGTCTTGTCACAATTTTGGAGTTGTGTTTTGGAGCTCAAGCAACAACTGGAGACACTGTGGCACATCCATGAGGCTGAGAGAAAAGTGGATAGCACATTTAGAGAGGTGGTCACACCTCAGCTGAAGTGACTAGAGGAAGTAAGGGAAAGGGTGACCACCAGACAGTCAAGATGAAACTGACAGATAGTGGCAGGAGTCCCTGTGGTCCCACACACAAATTGGGTTTTCTTTATGCAAGTTGAGGAGGGTGCTCATAGCTCAATTGATGCAGTCAGAGTCAAGCTTCTGGCACCACAAGTGGCCTGACTATACAGAAGGGGGGAACAAGAAAGCAGGAGCGATAGTGATTGGGGATTCATTAGGGGAACAGACAGATGTTTCTCCAGACTCAGATGTAACTTCAGTATCGTGTGTTGTGTCCTTGGTTACACACCCAGGAATGTCACTGAGTGGCTGCAGGGCATTCAGAAGGGGTGAGTGGTAAGACAGAGGTCATGGTACAGATTGGTACGAATAATATATGCAGAACAAGACTAGAGGTCTTGCTTCAAGAGTTCAGAGAGTGAAGCAATAGATTAAAATGCAGTACCTCAAAGGTTGTAATCTCAGGATTACTCCCAGTGCCACATGCTAGTGAGTACAAAAATAGGAGAAATGAACAGGTGAATGTGTGGCTCAAGAACTGGTGTAAGAGGGAGGATGTTTGATTCCTAGATCTAACTCCTACAGGGTGTTGGGACATCATATTGAGATTGTACAGGATATTGGTGAGACCCCTTCTGGAGGACTGTGTCCAGTTCCAGTCTCTCTGTTGTAAGAAGGATATTATGAAGAGGGTTCAGAAAAAATTTACTAGGATGTTGCTGGGAATGGGGAGTTTGAATTATAAGGAGAGGCTGAATAGGCTGGAGCATAGGAGGTTCTAAAATCATGAGGGGTGTAGATAAGGTGAATGGCAGATGTCTTTTCCCTAGGGAGGAGGACTTGAAAACTAGGGGGCATATTTTTTAAGGTGAGAGGAGAAAGACTTAAAAAAGACATGTGGGGCAAGTTATTACATAGTGATTCCTGTGTGGAAATGAACTTCCTGAGGAAGTGGTGGATGTGGGTACAATTACAATTTTATAAGATATTTGGATAAGTAGATGAATATGAAATGTTTGGATGGATATGGGCCAACAGCAGGCAGGTGGGGCTGGTTTAGTTTTGAATGCATTACAGGACAGCAGAGAGACTTCGCTGAGGAGCATTCTGTGAGAAGTTGTCGCAGTCACCATGATCAATTAGCTCTTAAACTCAATCGCCCTACTAATGAAAGCCAACACACCATACGCCTTCTTAACAACCCTGTCAACTTGGGTGGCAACTTTGAGGCATCTATGGGCATGGATCCCAAGATCCCTCTGTTCCTCCACACTGCCAAGAATCGTGCCTTTAATCCTATGTTCTGCATTCAACTTTGACCTTCCAAAGTGAATGACTTTTCTAGATTGAACTTCGTCTGAACTTATCAGCCCAGTTTTGCTACCTGTCAATGTCCTGTTGCAATCTACAACAGCCCATTACACTGTCCACAATTCCATCAACCTTCATGTCATTGGCAAACTCACTAACCCCACCCTCCATTTCCTCATCCAAGTCATTTATAAAAATCACAAAGAACAGAAGTCCCAGAACTGATCCCTGCAGAACACCACTGGTCAAGGAGCTCCAGGCTGAGTATGTTCCATCTACTACCACCCTCTGTCTCCTATGGGCCAGCTAATTCTGTATCCAGACAACCAGATTTCCCAGTATCACATGCCTCCTTACATTTTGAAAGAGCCTACCATGAGGAGCCTTATCAAATGCCTTGCTAAAATCCATGTACACCACATCCACTGCTCTACATTCACCAATGTGTTTTGTCACATCTCAAAGAATTCAATAACATTTGTGAGACATGACCTTCCCCTTACAAAGCCATGCTGACTATTTCTAATCAAACTATGGTTTTCCAAGTAATCATAAATCCTGTCTCTCAGAATCCTCTCCAATACACCACAAATGTAAGGCTGACTGACAGAAATGTAATTCCCAAGCTTATCCATATTCCCTTTCTTGAACAAGGGAATAATATTTGCCACCCTCCAATTGTCTGGCACTACTCCAGTGGACAGTAAGGATGCAAAGATCATCACCAAAGGTGCAGCAATCTCTTACCTCGCTTCACTACAACCCCGCCCCCACTCTATACCCCCTCCCGTTTCCCCAGGCCCCACTCTATCCCCCTCCACTGTTTCCCTTGCTCCCCACTCTATCCTTCTTCCCTGTTTCCCCTGCCCCCAACTCTATCCCCCTCCCCACTTCCCCTGCTCCTCCAACTCTATCCCCCTCCCCTGTTTCCCCTGCTCCCTACTCTATCACCCTCCCCTGTTTCACCTGCCAGCCACTCTATCCTCCTCCCCTCATATCCTCTCAAAGTCTTCGCACTCTATCCCCCTCACCCCAATAGAGTTCTCAGGAAGGGCCACTTGACTCTGATTTCTTTTCACAGATGCTGTCAGACCTGCTGAGCTTTTCCAGCAATTTCTGTTTTGATTTCTGATTTACCACATTCACAGTTCTTTCAATCTTCATTCCCTGCTAATAGTCTCACATCAGGTCGACAGGGTTGCACCAGCTTACCTCTACTTAATAAAAGAAAATCTACCAATGTGTTATGTACTGGAAATTTGCTCATCACTGAATACAGAATTACTATGTACAAAAGTAAAGACCACTAAGAAATTTCATTCACAGTAACTCAGCGATAGATTAGACTCATTCCAATGTACACCATCCACAAATGAAACTTCCCATTGCTTCATCGTATTTAGGAGGGACCATACTGGCTAATGATCCACTTCCTGGTCTACAGCGCTTGAACCCCACCCCTCCAAAATCAACAAGGATAGAATTCCCACCCTGGTCTTCTCCTTCCACCCACTAATCTCTGGATACAGCACATTATCCTCTGCCATTTACGCCATCTACAATCAAACACCACCACCAGATATATATTTCCCTCCCCACCCAATCGGTATTCCGCAGGGACCATTCCATCAGTGACTTCCACGTTAGGTCCACACACCCACCAACCCACCCTCCACTCCTGGCACTTTCCCTTGCTGCTGAAAGAGATATAGAACCTGTGCCCACACCTGCCCCCTCATTCTGTCTGAGGCCCCAAAGGATCCTTCCACATCTGGCAGAGATTTTCACATCCAACACCCCATCTACAATAGCCTTACCAGCTACCTCTCCCCCCCCCCGCCACCCCCAGCCTCCTATTTTTCTTCTCAGCCCTCTTACCCCTCCCCCTCATTCCTGAACGAGGGCTTATGCCCGAAATGTTGATTTTCCTCAAATACTCCTCAAATGCTGCCTGACCTGCTATGCTTTACCAACACCATGCTTTTCAACTCTGTTCTCCAGCATCCATAGTCCTCATTTTCTCCTGAATTTTTTGAGAGTGTGGCAAAGGTAACTGATGAAGGTACAGCTATGCATATTGTCTAAATGGATTTTATTAAGGCTTTCGGAAAGAGTCCTTCGTGGTAGGCTCATTCAGAAGATTAAAACGTATGGGATCCATTATGACTTGGCCACATGGATTCAGAATTAGCTTGCCCATAGAAGGCAGAGGGTAGTGATGGGGTGATTTCAGGCTGGAGGTCTGTGACTAGTGGTGTTCTGCATGGATCCGTGCTGGGAGCTCTGCTGTTTGTGATATACATATAAAAGACTTTCATGAAAATGAAGATGTGTGGGTTAGTAAATTTGCAGATGACACAAAGGTTAGCGAAAGTTTGGATAGTGTGGACTGTGGATATGGCAAAGAACACAGTGGAATATAGATTAGTTGCAGATATGGGCAAAGAAATGGCAGATGGAGTTTAATCCAGGCAAATGTGAGGTGCTGTTCTTTGGGAGACCAAAATGTTAAGGAAAAGTTTATAGTTAATGGGAGGACTCTGAACAGCACTGATGTAGACAGATCTTGGGGTTCAAGTCCATTGTTCCATGAAAGTGGCGACACAAATAGTTGGGGTAGGATAAAAGGCAAATGGCATACTTGCCTTTATTGGTCGGGAATTGAGTACATGACATGTTGCAGCTTTGTAAGACTTTGGTTAGGTCACACTTAGAGTATTGTGTTCAGTTCTGGTCACTACATTACAGGAAGGATGTGGAGGCTTTGGAGAGGCTGCAGATAATGTTTACCAGGATGCTGCCCGGATTAGAGGGTATGAGCTATAAGGAGAGGCTAGAAAATCTTGGGTTATTTCTCTGTAGCAGTGGAGGCTGAGTGGTGACTTGATAGAAGTTGATAAAATTATGAGATGCATAGATGGGATTTGATGGTCAGAATCATTTTCCCAGAGTTGAAATATTTAAAACCAGGGCCATGCATTTAAGGTGAGAGGGGGATAGTTCAAAGGATATGAGAGCAAGTTTTTTACGCAGAGTGGTCAGAGTCTGGAATGTGCTGCCAGGCATAGTGGTGGATGCAGATATGATAGGGGCATTTAAGGGACTTTTAGATAAGCACCTGAATATGCAAGGAATGGAGGAATATGGACTAAGGGCAGACAGAAGGCATTATTTTAATTTGGTGTGTTGTTGGCATAACATCGTGGGGCGAAGGGCCTGTTCTTGTGCTGTATTGTTCTGCGTTCTATTTTCTGTTATGATCGGCATGCACTGGTCGGACCAAAGAGTCTGTCGCTGTGCTGTATGATTCTATGACTCTTTGACCGTTTCTGAGGAAGTGGGATTTCTTGAGTGGCACGGTCTGCACCTAATCCAGAATGGGACTAACATTTTTGTGGGAGATTTTGGTAGTGCTGCTGGGAGGAGTTTAAGTTAGTTTAACAGGGGAAGGAGACATGGTACATTAGTTTAATAGTGAGACAGCATAACTTAGAAAAAGAACCAAGTCAAGTGCTTTAAGCATGTGGTGTCTAAAGGGAGAATGATGAGGTTGAATGGCTTCCATTTTAATGGCTGGCTTATTAGAGATAAGATAGTTAAGTTAAAGGTGTGGATTAACATGTGGAATTGCAATATTCTTTCCATCACAGTGATAACACTGGCAACTTAACATTCTGAGGCATAGGATCTTCATGCAGGACAGGAAAGGGTGCTGAAGTAGAAGTGGTGTCACATTATTAACTAGGGAGTCAGTTACTGCTGTAGGGAGGCATGATACATATACTGGTCATTAAATGAAGCTTAGCAGGTAGAACCTAAGGATACAATGGGGCATTCGTACTCTTAGAAGTGTATTATAGGTCCCTACAGACAGGAAATTGAAGTGCAGATATGTGAAAGTAATAGGGTAATTATATTAATTGGGATAATCATAGTATAAAAGATTTTAAGGGAGCAGATTTCTTGAAAAGGAGAGCTGTAGATGGGCCTGTAAAGAATGGTGCAATGTTGGACCTAATTCTGGGGAATTTGAGGTAAGAATGGGAGAGCATATTTGTAATAGCAAACAAAACACTGGGTTTTAAGCTTGATATGGAAAAGGAGAATGATGAGCTGCAAAAATAGTGTTTTGGATTGGGGTAAACTGAACTTTATTAAAATAAGGTGGAATCTGGACAAAATAAATTAGAAACAGCTATTTGAGGGTAAATCTACAGCGGAACAGTGGGAGGTGTTCAAAATGGAGGAGTACAGGTCCAATGTGTTCCTTTTAGGGTGAAATGTAGGAGTAACAATCCCAGAAAACCATGTGTGTCTCAGAATATTCAGGACTGGATGCAAAGGAAAAAAAAAATACATGACTACTACAAAAGGAGCAAAACAATGAATGGCCGAGAAGAATAAGGAACTGCTGGGGAAAAGTCAAGAAAGTAATTAAGAGAGCAAAGAGGGAGTATGAGAAAATGCTGGTGGGCAAGTTTAGAGAGAACCCCCAAAACTTCCCTATAAGTACATCAAAGGGAAGAGAAATGCCAGAGAAAGAATAAGAACTATTAGGGATCAAGAGGGGGCCATTGTATGTGCTTCCAGAAGTATTCGTAGCGCATTGAATTAGTACTTCAAGGGGGAGAAGGAGGATGCAAGTACAGAATTCAAAAAGATGGACAGTGAAGTTCTTGAGCAGATTCATATGAGAAGCAAAGTATTGGAGGTTTTGGCAGAATTAAAAGTGAACCAGACCCAAGATCCTGATGACTTGTATCCTGGACTACTGTGGGAGATGAAGGAAAGGATTGCAGAGAAGTTGAGATGTTAGGAAAGGACTTCCAGAGATTGCAGCCCAAATTACCATTTTGCTCTTTCTAATGAAAATAATCCTAGTCTACTCATCCTAGCTAGCACCCTCTGTAACATGCAATATCCTGGTAAACCTTCACTGCACTGGAGCAAAATTATCATTAGGGATGGGAGTTAGGCTGGAATTAGGGAGTGTAGATGTTACAGAACTAGAGGAGGTTATAACAGTAGGAAGAGACAATCCTATCAAGGGACCTGAAAACATGGATAAAGATTTAAAGACTTGAAGTATAACTTAGTTTTGGGCCAACATCACCACAGGTGTGATGGATGAACGGGATATCATGTGAGTTGGGTTTTGGTCACAGAGTTCTGGACGATCTTAAGCTTATGGAGGGTAGAAAGTGTAATGCTGACCAGGATGCATATCAATGACAAGATTTGGAGTTAAAGAAAGGTTTTCAGCAACAAATGAGCTCAGGCAGGTGTGGAGTCAGGTAATGTTGTGGATTTGGAAATGAATTGTCTTTCTTGAATGAAGAGAAACTACAGAGGCCTACAACACAAAGGGGTTTGGGGGTACTTATGCACAAAACACAGAAAGCTAGCACACAGATGCAGCAGGTAATCAGGAAGGATAATGGAATGTTGGCCCTTATTTTAAGTAGTTTGGGCTATGAGAGCAAGGAAGTCTTGGATGAAACAGAGCTGGGTGTTCAGGTCCACTGTACCCTGAAGGTGGCAACACAGGTCAGTAGAGTGGTCAAGAAAGCACTTTCCTTCATTGGATGGGGTATTAAGTACAAGAGTTGGCAGGTCATGTTACAGTTGTATTAGACTTTGGTTCGGCCACATTTAGAATACTGTATCCAGTTCTGGTTGCCACATTACCAGAAGGATTTTGATACTTTGGAGAGAGTGCAGTGAAGGTTCACCAGGATATTGCATGTTACGGAGGGTGCTAGCTAGGATGAGTAGACTAAGATTATTTTCATTAGAAAGACAGGTGTTGAGGGGGGGACATGATTAAGGTCTACAAAATCATGAGAGGTATAGACAGGGCGGAGAGCAAAAATCTTATTCCCAGAGTGGGGGGGGGGGGCTCAATTTCTAGTGGTCACGTGTTCAAGGTGAGAGGGGAAAAGTTTAAGGAAAATATGCATGGAAAGTTTTTTATGCAGAGTGTGGTGGGAACCTGGAATGCTTTACCAGTGGTGGTGGTACAGGTGGGCATGATAGTGTAATTTAAGATATATCTAGACAGATGCATGAATGGGCACGGAACATAGGTATACAGATCCTTGGAAAATAGGTGACAAGTTTGGATAGAGGATCTGGATTGTCACAGGCTTGGAGGCCCAAAGGCCTGTTCCTGTGCTGGGTAACTTTCTTTGTTCTTTGAAATTGTACAAGGTGCTGGTAAGACCACATCTGAAGTACTGTGAGCAGTTTTTGTCCCCTTATTTAAGGAAATATATCATTTCATAGGAATCTGTTCAGACAAGGTTATCTAGAATGATCCTCAGTATTGATCTTCACCAGCAACTGCTCCCAGTCGATCTTTGCCACATTCAGATATTGAAATTAGCTTTCCCCCAATGTAGACATTTAAGTTTAGCACTATCCTGATTCCTTTGCATAATGACTTTGAAACTTAGAGTTATGATCCCTCTAACCAAATTGATCGCCCACTGAAACTTTAACCACTTGACCAGCTTCATTCCCTAGAATTAGGATTAGCACTGCCTCATCTCTAGTAGAACTATCTACATACTGGTACAAGAAGCTCTCCTGGATGCACTTTAAAAATTCCATCTTTCTCATCCTTTCACACTGAGGCGATCCCATTCAATATTAGAAAAGTTGAATTCTATAACCTAACAACTATAATCTTGTTCCTCTTGAACCTTTCTGTGATTTGCTCACATAATTGCTCCTATATCTCTCTGATTGTTGAGATACCTGTAGGATAGCCCCAGTAAAGTTACCCCCCCACCACCACCATTTTATTTCTGTACTTCCTTTTACCATTTCTCAGCAATTGCATCAATATCATATTCCTTTGTACTCATCAGTGCTCTTAAATTCATCTGCCTTAAGCCAAGCACCTTGCATTAAAATAGTTGTAATTTAGCTTTCCAGATCTCTCATGTACCTTATCCTATCCATGTTTTCTCCATCCACTGGACTTCCTGGCATTCGTTTTACATTTCTTTGGGCCTTGCTTCCAATTTTACAAATGCTCTGTGCTCTACCCCACATTTAATACTGAACCTTGACAAACTATTGTCAACTTAAAAAAAGTACTTCTAATTCAGAAACAAACATAGTCAACTTTCCAAAGGTATAACCAGTCTAGAATACTGATAATCAACAAGAGAGACAACTGCGAACTAAGTAGGGAGCAGTGAAACAGACGCTTTGGCCTACCATGTCAATGCCGAGCAACCCCAAATGAGACTAATCTCATTTACGTGCACTTGGTCCCGACTATGTCCTGACATTTTAAGTAGTTATCTAGATGCATCTTAAATGTTGCAAGAGTACCTCCCTCCACTGTCCTCTCTGGTAGCACATTCCATATATCTACCACCGTCTGAGTGGAAAAAACCTTCTTGAATGTTCTCTAAATCACTTGCTCCTCACCTTGAATCTATGCTGTCTGGTCTTCGACACATCTGCCACAAGGAAGAGATTCTTATGATTGACTCTATCTTTGCCTTTCATAATTCTGTGCACTTCAATCAGATCTCCCTTCAGTCTTGTCTGCTCCAAGGAAACAAATCCAGCATATCCAGTCTCTCGTAAGAATTGAGATATTTCATTCCAGGCAACATCCGGGTGAATTTCCTCTGCGCCCTTCCAGTCACATCCTGAATGGAGGGTAGCTTGTTATTTTTGGGCAAATGCCCTTCCTCTGAAGTAATAATTAGGTCAGCTTGAATTTTGAACATACATATTCTGTTTTCTTTTCAGTAGCTTTGTTTTATTTTTAATCAACGTACTCAGACATTTACGAAACATCTCTGGAATAGGTAGGAATCGAACCTGGACCATCTCGGGTACACTACCAATGTGCCATAAGACACCTTGGGCGGCACGGTGGCACAGTGGTTAGCACTGCTGCCTCACAGCGCCTGATGTCCCGGGTTCAATTCCCGCCTCAGGTGACTGACTATGTGGAGTTTGCACATTCTCCCCGTGTCAGCGTGGGTTTCCTCCGGGTGCTCCGGTTTCCTCCCACAGTCCAAAGATGTGCAGGTCAGGTGAATTGGCCATGCTAAATTGCCCGTAGTGTTAGGTAAGGGGTAAATGTAGGGGTGGGTTGTGCTTCGGCGGGTCGGTGTGGACTTGTTGGGCCGAAGGGCCTGTTTCCACACTGTAATGTAACCTAACCTCTTCTAGTTTTATTTTATTGTGACTGTGTTCCTTTTAAATTTGCTACCATTAAGAACATTGGCTGACGAGAATATGTTTGATGGACAATTCTGTTTCATGTGCTAGAGGCAACATTCATTGGATTAACTAATTAAACAGAGTCCAGATCCTTATTGTCTTTATTCACTATGTTTACATTTCAACAACAGATGGAATCAAACTTGAAATATGTCCATATTTATTTAGCAATTATTTAAATATATGCCTTGAAGGTTCATGAGAACCAGTCCCACGATCAAACACATCAATTTAAGAAAGGTGTTAGAGAAAAGGATGTAGGTTTGCTCGCTGAGCTGGTAGGTACATTTTCAGGTGTTTCGTCACCATACTAGATAACATCTTCAGTGAGCTTCCGGATGAAGCACTGCTGGTGTTTCCTGCTTTATATTCATATGTTTGGGTTTCCTTGGGTTGGTGATGTCATTTCCTGTGGCGATGTCATGTCATATGGTGATGTCATTTCCTGTTCTTTTTCTCATGGGGGTGGTAAGTGGGGGTCCAAGTCAATGTGTTTTTTGATAGAGTTCCGGTTGGAATGCCATGCTTCTAGGAATTCTCATGCATGTCTCTATTTGGTTTGTCCTAGGATGGATATGTTTTCCCAGTCAAAGTGGTGTCCTTCTTTATCTGTATGTAAGGATACTAGTGAGAGAGGGTCATGTTGTTTTGTGACTAGTTGATGTTCATGTACCCTGGTAGCTAGTTTTCTGTCTGTTTGTCCAATGTAGTGTTTGTTACAATTCTTGCATGGCATTTTGTAAATGACATTAGTTTTGCTTGTTGTCTGGATAGGGTCTTTCAGGTTCATTAACTGCTGTTTTAGTGTGTTGTGGTTTGTGGGCTACCATGATGCCAATGGTTCTGAGTAGCCTGGCAGTCTTTTCCAAAATGTCTTTGATGTAGGGGAGAGTGGCTAGTGTTTCTGGATGCGTTTTGTCTGCTTGTTTGGGTTTATTGCTGAGAAATCAGTGGACTGTGTTCATTGGGTACCCATTCTTTTTGAATGCACTTTATAGGTGATTTTCCTCTGCTCTGCATAGTTCCTCTGTGCTGCAGTGTGTGGTGGCTCATTAAAATAACGTTCTGATTAGATTAGATTAGATTACTTACAGTGTGGAAACAGGCCTTTCGGCCCAACAAGTCCACACCGCCCCGCCGAAGCGCAACCCACCCATACCCCTACCCCTACATTTACCCCTTACCTAACACTATGGGCAATTTAGCATGGCCAATTCACCTGACCTGCACATCTTTTTTGGATTGTGGGAGGAAACCGGAGCACCCGGAGGAAACCCACACAGACACGGGGAGAACATGCAAACTCCACACAGTCAGTCGCCTGAGGCGGGAATTGAACCCGGGTCTCTGATGCTGTGAGGCAGCAGTGCTAACCACTGTGCCACCGTGCCGCCCACGATACAGTTCTGATACAGCTTTGTTTGTGGATGTTGGGATGATTGCTTCTGTAGTTCAATACTTGTTTTACATGTGTTGTTTTCCTGTACACGCTGGTTTGAAGTTCCCCGTTGGCTATTCACTGTACTGTGACATCTAGGCATGGCAGTTTGTTGTTGTTTTCCTCCTCTTTAGTGCATTTTATGCCAGTAAGGGTATTATTGATAGTCTTGAAGGTTTCCTCTAATTTGTTTCTTTTAGTGATGACAAAGGTGTCATCCACATAGCAGACCCAAAGTTTAGATTGGATGGTTGGCAGAGCTATTTGTTCGAGTCTCTGCATTACTGTCTCTGCTAAGAACACTAATATCGGAGTTCTCATGGATGTTCTGTTGGTTTGTCTGTAGGTTTTGTTGTTGAAAGTGAAGTGGGTGGTAAGCTAGGTCCACTAGCTTGACGATATTGTCCTTGCTGATGAAGTTGCCGTGCAAGAAGTGTAACAAATACTACATTGGACAAACAGGCAGAAAACTAGTCACTAGGATACATGAACATCAATGAGCCACCAACAACATGATCCTCTCTCACTAGTATCCTTACATACAAATAAGGAAGGACACCACTTCGACTGGGACAACATATCCATCCTAGGACAAGCACGAGAATTCCTAGAAGCATGGCATTTAAATCGGAACTCTATCAACAAACACATTGACTTGGACCCCATTTACCACCCCCTGAGGAAAAGAACAGGAAATGACATCACCAGCCCAAGAAAACCCAAACATATAAATAGAAAACAGGAAACACCAGCAGTGCTTCATTCAGAGGCTCACTGAAAATGTATGGTGACAAAACGTCTGAAAATGAACCTTTAGCTCAGTGAGCAAATCTACATCCAGTACCTCAAACTGAGCTACAAATCTTCTCAAAACATGGTAAGGAAAACCTAGGGAAAATAGACTGGTGAGCCAGACATCAATGGTGGGCAAGTTAGTGGAGGGAATCCTTAGGGACATGATTTACATGTATTTGGAAAGGCAATGTCTGATTAGGGATAGTCAACATGACTTTGTGTGTTTCGAAAATCATGTCTCTCTAATTTGATTGAGATTTTTGAAGAAATAACAAAGAGGATTGATGAGAACCGAGTGGTGGTCATGATCTATATGGATTTCAGTAAGGCGTTCGACAAGGTTTATACTTATATTCATTTAGATTACTTCCAGTGTGGAAACAGGCCCTTCGGCCCAACAAATGCACACAGACTCGCCGAAGCGCAACCCACCCAGACTCATTCCCCTACATTTACCCCTTCACCTAACACTATGGGCAATTTAGCATGGCCAATTTACCTAACCTGCACATCTTTAGACCGTGGGAGGAAACTGGAACATCAGAGGAAACCCATGCAGATATGGGGAGAATGTGCAAACTCTACACAGACAGTTGCCGGAGACGGGAATTGAACCTGTGTCGCTGGCGCTGTGAGGCAGCAGTGCTAACCACTGAGCCACCGTGCCGCCCCTAGGTTCCTCATGGTAGACGCATTAGCAAGGTTAGGTCTCATGGAATACAGGGAGAACTAGCCTTTTGGATATAGAACTGGCTTGAAGGTAGAAAACAGCAGGTGTTGGTGGAGGGTTGCCTTTCAGACTGGAGGCATGTGAACAGTGTGTGCCACAAGGATTAGTGCTGGGTCCACTGCTTTTCATCATTTATATAAATGATTTTGATGTGAACGTTGGAGGTACAGTTAGTAAGTTTGCAGGTGACACCAAATATTGGAAGTGTAGTGGACAGCGAAGAAGGTTACCTCAAATTACAACAGGATCTTGATCAGATGGAGCAATGGGCTGAGGAGTGGCAGATGGAATTTAACTTAGATATATGTGAGGGCACGCCTTTTGGAAAGCAAATATTAGCAGGACTTAGACACTTAATAGTAAGGTCTTTGGGAGTGTTGCTGAACAATCTTGGTTCATAGTTCTTTGAAAGTGGAATTGCAGATAGATAGGATAGTGAAGAAGACATTTGGTATGTTTTCCTTTATTGATCAGAGCATTGAGTACAGGAGCTGGGAGGTCATGTTTTGACTGTACAAGACATTGGTTAGTCCACGTTTGAGGATGAGTAGCGACATCTTTTTCCAGATAACATAGTGATTGGTAGTATAACTGAGAAAAGTGATAATGCTTCTCAGTAAGACTCCAAAAAATGAAGAGTGCGTACAAGATGCCCATGGAGATGGATTGATAGACAGTAACAGCAATAATGATAATCTGAGGACGAATGATATTTGATTTGTTCTTAAAATTAGTACTGCGATTTGTGAAGCTTTTACAATTTTCAAGACAGACCATTATCCTTTTTATAACATCAACAACAAACATTTACAGAAAATGCTAGGAATACTTAGCAGGTCAGGCATGGAGAAATGTGAATAGAGAAAGAGAGTTAATGCTGGAATTTTTAGAACCGAGCTGAGGAACAGCTGCTGGGGGTAGAAGGATTGGAATTCCTGACCTGAACCCTGAAGGGAGGGTAAAATAAAATTGCAGAAGTGGCTCAAAAAGCTGATGTAGGAAAAATGGGTTTTTATTGGTGGGACATGGCACTGGGTAAAGTAGGAGCTGTACTTCTGGGATGGGCTTCACTTGAATCTAAAAGGGAAACAACAATGCAATAGACCATCATAGTATTTGGGTATTAACAGGGTGGGACATGGAGGTACAGAGCATACAGACTTTAGTTGTGCACCAGCAGATGAAGCTAGGGATTGCTACAATGTTTCGAAAGATAGAGTTAAAGGCTCTGCATCTGAATGCACACAGCATGAATGAATTGTTAACAGAGATAAAAATTAACTTGTATGCACTGATGTTCATTTTAGAGACATGGTTGTAAAATAACCATGGATATGACTTACATATTGAGGGATATTTGACATTACAACAAGTAAAGAAACTAGGAAAAGGAGGTGTGTTAGCTCAGTTTTTAACTAAATATTGCATTATTCCAATAGCGACCACTGACCTCAGTTCAAAAGGATGACATGTCAAATCATTTAGCGTGTAATTAAGAAATAGGAAAGGTAAGAGGTCATTTTTGGGAGCAATTTATAGGCACCTTAACAGGACTAACAATCATAAATTCAGAGAATTTTACAATACATTATGAGGTCATTCGAACCCATCGTGTCTGTACCAGCTCCGACAATATAGGTCAAGTATATGGGAAGAGATAAATAGAGTGCACAAGAATGGGACCACAATCATCATGTACAACTTTACATGTGGATTGGGCAAATCATACTACAAAAATTAAACCCAGAAAATTACTCAGCATATTGAGAACAAGGTCTTTGAACAGTATATTCAAGGGCAATCTGGGAACAGGACGTAGGCCTGGTAATGAGCAAATGAGACTGAATTAAACAATAACCTCACGGTAAAAGAGCCTTCAGATGTCAGTGATCAAAGCCTTTGGAAAGGTTCCAGTGGATTGGAAAATAGCTCATGTAACACCATTTTTCAAGCAAGAAGGGAGACAAAAATCAGGAAAGTATAGAGTCATATAGTCATAGAGATATACAGCATGGAAACAGACCCTTTGGTCCAACTCGTCCATGCCAACCAGATATCCCAACCCAATCTAGTCCCACCTGCCAGCACCCGGCCCATATCCCTCCAAACACTTCCCATTCATATACCCATCCAAATTCCTCTTAAATGTTGCAATTGTACCAGCTTCCACCATGTCCTCTGGCAGCTAATTCCATGTACCACCCTTTGTGTGAAAAAGTTGTCCTGTAGGTCTCTTTTATATCTTTCCCCTCTCAACCTAAACCTACGCCCTCTGGTTCTGGACTCCCCGACACCAGGGAAAAGACTTTGCCTATTTACCCTATACATGCCTCTCATAATTTTGTAAACCTCTATAAGGACACTCCTCAGCCTCCGACACTCCAGAGAAAACAGCTCCAGCCTGTTCAGCCTCTCCCTATAGCTCAACTCCTCCAACCTTGGCAACATCCTTGTAAATCTTTTCTGAATCCTTTCAAGTTTCACATCTTTCTGATAGGAAGGACACTAGAATTGCACGCAATATTCCAACAGTGGCCTAACCAATGTCCTGTACAGCCGCAACATGACCTCCCAACTCCTGTTTTCAATACTCTGACCAATAAAGGAAAGCATACCAAATGCCTTCTTCACTATCCTATCTACCTGCGAATCCACTTTCAAGGAGCTATGAAGCTGCACTCCAAGGTCTCTTTGTTCAGCAACACTCCCTAGGACCTTACCATTAAGTGTATAAGTCCTGCTAAGATTTGCTTTCCAAAATGCAGCACCTCGCATTTATCTGAATTAAACTCCATCTGCCACTTCTCAGCCTATTGGCCCATTTGGTCAAGATCCTGCTGTGATCTGAGGTAACCCTCTTCGCTGCACTACACCTCCAATTTTGGTGTCATCTGCAAACTTACTAACTGTACCTCTTATGCTCGCATCCAAATCATTTATGTAAATGACAAAAAGTAGAGGACCCAGCACTGATCCTTGTGGTACTCCACTGGTCACAGGCCCCCAGTCTGGAAAACAGCCCTCCACCACCACCCTCTGTCTTCTACCTTTGAGCCAGTTCTGTATCCAAATGGCTAGTTCTCCCTGTATTCCATGAGATCTAACCTTGCTAATCAGTCTCCCATGGGGAACCTTGTCGAACGCCTAACTGAAGTCCATATAGATCACATCTGCCGCTCTGCCCTCATCAATCCCCTTATTACTTCCTCAAAAAACTCAATCAGATCTGTGAGACATGATTTACCACGCTCAAAGCCATGTTGACTATCCCGAATCAGTCCTTGCCTTTCCATATACATGTACATCCTGTCCCTCAGGATTCCCTCCAACAAATTGCCCACCACCGATGTCAGGCTCACTGGTGGAGAGTTCACTGGCTTGTCCTTACCACCCTTCTTAAACAGCAGCACCACGTTAGCCAACCTCCAGTCTTCCGGCACCTCACCTGTGACTATCGATGATACAAATATCTCAGCAAGAGGCCCAGCAATCACTTCTCTAGCTTCCCACAGAGTTCTAGGGTACACCTGATCAGTGCTGGGGATCTATCCACCTTTTCCCATTTCAAGACATCCAGCACTTCCTCCTCTATAATATGGGCATTCTGCAAGATGTCACCATCTATTTCCCTACAGTCTATACCTTCCATATCCTTTTCCATAGTAAATACTGATGCAAAATACTCATTTAGTATCTCCCCCATTTTCTGTGGCTCCATACAAAGGCGACCTTGTTGATCTTTGAGGGACCCTATTCTCTCTCTAGTCACTCTTTTGTTCTTAATGAACTTGTAAAAACTCTTCGGATGCTCCTTAATTCTATTTGCCAAAGCTATCTCATATCCCCTTTTTGCCCTCCTGATTTCCCTCTTAAGTATACTCCTACTTCCTTTATATTCTTCTAAGAATTCACTTGATCTATCCTGTCTATACCTGACATATGCTTCCTTCTTTTTCTTAACCAAACCCTTAATTTCTTTAGTCAGCCAGCATTCCCTATCTTCCAGCCTTTCCTTTCACCCTGACAGGAATATACTTTCTCTGGATTCTCATTATCTCATTTCTGAAGGCTTCCCATTTTCCAGCTGTCCCTTTACCTGCGAACATCTGACCCCAATCAGCTTTCAAAAGTTCTTGCCTAATCCAGTCAAAATTGGCCTTTCTCCAATTTAGAACTTCAGATCTGGTCTATCCCTTTCCATCATTATTTTAAATCTAATAGAATTATGGTCGCTGGCCCCAAAGTGCTCCCCCACTGACACCTCAGTCACCTGCCCTGCTTTATTTCTCAAGAGAGGTCAAGTTTTGCACCTTCTCTAGGAGGTACATCCACATACTGAATCAGAAAATTGTCTCGTACACACTGAACAAATTCCTCTCCATCTAAACCCATAACATGATGGCAATCCCAGTCTATGTTTGGATATTATTATTCTTACAGATAGCTGAGATCTCCTTACAAGTTTGTTTCTCAATTTCCCTCTGACTATTAGGGGGTCTATAATACAATCCCAATAAGGTTTGGGCGGCACGGTGGCACAGTGGTTAGCACTGTTTCCTCACAGTGCCGGAGACCCGGGTTCAATTCCCGCCTCAGGTGACTGACTGTGTGGAGTTTGCACGTTCTCCCCGTGTCTGCGTGGGTTTCCTCCGGGTGCTCCGGTTTCCTCCCACGGTCCAAAGATGTGCAGGTTAGGTGAATTGGCCATGCTAAATTGCCCGTAGTGTTAGGTAAGGGGTAAATGTAGGGGTATGGGTGGGTTGCGCTTCGGTGTGGACTTGTTGGGCCGAAGGGCCTGTTTCCATACTGTAATGTAATCTAATCTAATCTAAAAGGTTATCATCCCTTTCTTATTACTCAATTCCACCGAAATACGTTCCCTGGATGTATTTCCGATAATATCCTCCCTCAGCACAGCTGTAATGCTATCCCTTATCAGAAATGCCACCCCCCTCCTCTCTTGCCTCCCTTTCTATCCTTCCTGTCATATTTGTATCCTGGAACATTAAGCTGCCAGTCCTGCCCATCCCTGAGCCATGTTTCTGTAATTGCTATGATATCCCAGTCCCATGTTCCTAACCATGCCCTGAGTTCATCTGCCTTCCCTGTTGGGCCCCTTGTATTGAAATAAATGCTGGATCAATAGTACTGGAAGAGCACAGCAATTCAGGCAGCATCGAGGAGCTTCAGCAAAATCGACGTTTCGGGCAAAAGCCCTTTATCAGGAATAAAGGCAGAGAGCCTGAAGCGTGGAGAGATAAGCTAGGGGAGGGTGGGGGTGGGGAGAGAGTAGCATAGAGTACAATGGGTGAGTGGGGGAGGAGATGAAAGTGATAGGTCAGGGAGGAGAGGGTGGAGTGGATAGGTGGAAAAGGAGCTAGGCAGGTCGGACAAGTCCGGACAAGTCAAGGGGACTGGAAGTTTGAAACTAGGATGAGGTGGGGGAAGGGGAAATGAGGAAGCTGTTGAAGTCCACATTGATGCCCTGGGGTTGAAGTGTTCCGAGGCGGAAGATGAGGCGTTCTTCCTCCAGGCGTCTGGTGGTGAGGGAGCGGCGGTGAAGGAGGTCCAGCACCTCCATATCCTCGGCAGAGTGGGAGGGGGAGTTGAAATGTTGGGCCACGGGGCGGTTTGATTGATTGGGGAGGGTGTCTCGGAGATGTTCCCTAAAGCGCTCTGCTAGGAGGCGCCCAGTCTCCCCAATGTAGAGGAGACCGCATCGGGAGCAACGGATACAATAAATGATATTAGTGGATGTGCAGGTAAAATTTTGATGGATATGGAAGGCTCCTTTAGGGCCTTGGATAGAGGTGAGGGAGGAGGTGTGGGCACAGGTTGTACAGTTCCTGTGGTGGCAGGGGAAAGTGCCAGGATGTGAGGGTGGGTCGTAGGGGGGCGTGGACCTGACCAGGTAGTCACGGAGGGAACGGTCTTTGCGGAAGGCGGAAAGGGGTGGGGAGGGAAATATATCCCTGGTGGTGGAGTCATTTTGGAGGTGGCGAAAATGTCAGCGGATGATTTGGTTTATGCGGAGGTTTGTAGGGTGGAAGGTGAGTATCAGGGGCGTTCTGTCCTTGTTACGGTTGGAGGGGTGGGGTCTGAGGGCGGAGGTGCGGGATGTGGATAAGATGTGTTGGAGGGCACCTTTAACCACGTGGGAAGGGAAATTGCGGTCTCTAAAGAAGGAAGCCATCTGGTGTGTTTTGTGGTGGAACTGGTCCTCCTGGGAGCGCGGAGGCGGAGGAATTGGGAATACGGGATGGCATTTTTGCAAGAGATAGGGTGGGAAGAGGTGTAATCCAGGTAGCTGTGGGAGTCGGTGGGTTTGTAAAAAATGTCAGTGTCAAGTCGGTCTTCACTAATGGAGATGGAGAGGTCCAGGAAGGGGAGGGAGGTGTCAGAGATGGTCCAGGTAAATTTAAGGTCAGGGTGGAATGTGTTGGTGAAGTTGATGAATTGCTCAACCTCCTCGTGGGAGCACGAGGGGCAGGAGCATGCTGAGACAATGGGTCAGCCAGGGTGGTCAGGCTTGTGGATCTTGGGAAGGAGGTAGAACCGGGCAGTGCGGGGTTCCCGGACTATGAGGTTGGAAGCTGTGGGTGGGAGATCTCCTGAGGTGATGAGGTTCTGTATGGTCTGGGAGATGATGGTTTGGTGATGGGGGGTGGGGTCATGGTCGAGTGGGCAGTAGGAAGAGGTGTCCTTGAGTTGGCGTTTGGCTTCAGCGGTGTAGAGGTCAGTGCGCCAGACTACCACTGCGCCCTCTTTATCCGCTGGCTTGATGGTGAGGTTGGGATTAGAGCAGAGGGATTGGAGGGCTGCGCGTTGTGAGGGTGAGAGGTTGGAGTGGGGGTGGGGTTAGACAGGTTGAGGCGGTTAATGTCCCGGTGGCAGTTGGAAATGAAGAGGTCGAGGGCAGGTAATAGGCCAGCGCGGGGTGTCCAGGTGGATGCAGTGTGTTGGAGGTGGGCGAAGGGGTCCTCGGAAGGTGGGTGGTGGTCCTGATTGTGAAAGTAAGCTCGGAGGCAGAGGCAACGGAGAAGTGTTCGATGTCACGGCGTGTATTAAATTCATTGATGCGTGGACGGAGGGGGATGAATGTGAGTCCTTTGCTGAGGACTGATCGTTCGTCCTCAGTGAGTGGGAGGTCCTGGGGGATGGTGAAAACTCGGCAGGGCTGGGAGCTGGGATCTGGTGTGGGTGTGGAGCTGGGAGTGGGGTCAGAGCCAGTACCTGGAGTGGGTGTGATGGTGGGGGGAATGGGGGTGGAGGCATGAGCAGGGGTAGTGCTCCCCTCGGGGTTCTGGGGGGTGGGGATAGTCACAGTGGGGTCTGTGGGGGGCGTGTCAGCAGAATGCAGGTGAGTGGCGCTGGTGGGGGTGGAAGTGGTGGCAGACACGGCAGTAGGGGTGGCAGAAGTCACTGAGCATGTGGCATCGGCAATGATGTGAGGGCCGGAAGTGGCTGTGGGAGTGGCCATGATGGGGGCGGAAGTGACATCATCAATCAGCGTGGGGGTGGCAGCTGCATCAGCCGGCTAATGGCGTTTCCGAGGCCAGGGGAATCTTCTGGAATGTTTGAGGAGCGCTGGTTATGGAGGTGGGTGGATAAAAGTTTGTTGTACTTACAGTTTTTGATGTTTGAGTTGGAGTTGAAATACTGTTTGTTGAGAGTATGAATTCTCCTGAGGATGTAGTACAGAGTGGGTCCATTGCAATTCTGAGAGAGTGTGGCCCTCAGCTGAGGCAGGGCAAACTGTAGCGAGGTTAGGTGCCGGCACATTGCTGCGAGCGTGGAGCGGAGGATCTTAAAGGAGAACTGTTGCTGGTTTTGTTTGAATCTGTAGTCTGTACTGTTTGTCCTGTTCGGGTCCGAACTCTGCTGGTTTAAAGGTGGTCCGGAGTCCGTGTGGGATGAGTTGGTTACGGAGGCAGGCACTGAGGAAGCAAATGTGGCTGTAATAGCGGGTTTGTTTCAGGACATGGTTGAAGAGCTTCAGGGCAGAGGAAATGACCTGGGAGTTGCAGTGGGAGAGAGACTCCCTGAGATTCTTGTAGAGAGAGGAGGAAAACTTCTTCAAGGCAGGCATCCTTGCAAGAGGATTCGCAGTAGGGTTAAAATCAACGAGCTAAAAACAATGACTGCAAATGCTAGAAACCAGATTCTGGATCAATGGTGCTGGAAGAGCACAGCAATTCAGGCAGCATCGAGGAGCTTCAGCTTTGTTGGCTATGTAGAACAGTTGATCTTCCGTAATTACACCGGCACCACTCCCCACCTCTTCCTCCGCTACATTGATGACTGCATTGGAGCCACCTCGTGCTCCCACGAGGAGGTTGAGCAATTCATCAACTTCACCAACACATTCCACCCTGACCTTAAATTTACCTGGACCATCTCTGACACCTCCCTCCCCTTCCTGGACCTCTCCATCTCTATTAGTGAAGACTGACTTGACACTGACATTTTTTACAAACCCACCGACTCCCACAGCTACCTGGATTACATCTCTTCCCACCCTAGCTCTTGCAAAAATGCCATCCCGTATTCCCAATTCCTCCGCCTCCGCCGTATCTGCTCCCAGGAGGACCAGTTCCACCACAAAACACACCAGATGGCCTCCTTCTTTAGAGACCGCAATTTCCCTTCCCACGTGGTTAAAGGTGCCCTCCAACGCATCTCATCCACATCCCGCACCTCCGCCCTCAGACCCCACCCCTCCAACCGTAACAAGAACAGAACGCCCCTGATACTCACCTTCCACCCTACAAACCTCCGCATAAACCAAATCATTCGCTGACATTTTCGCCACCTCCAAAAAGACTCCACCACCAGGGATATATTTCCCTCCCCACCCCTTTCCGCCTTCCGCAAAGACCGTTCCCTCCGTGACTACCTGGTCAGGTCCACGCCCCCCTACGACCCACCCTCACATCCTGGCACTTTCCCCTGCCACCGCAGGAACTGTACAACCTGTGCCCACACCTCCTCCCTCACCTCTATCCAAGGCCCTAAAGGAGCCTTCCATATCCATCAAAATTTTACCTGCACATCCACTAATATCATTTATTGTATCCGTTGCTCCCGATGCGGTCTCCTCTACATTGGGGAGACTGGGCACCTCCTAGCAGAGCGCTTTAGGGAACATCTCCGAGACACCCGCACCAATCAACCAAACTGCCCCGTGGCCCAATATTTCAACTCCCCCTCCCACTCTACCGAGGACATGGAGGTCGTGGGCCTCCTTCACCACCGCTCCCTCACCACCAGACGCCTGGAGGAAGAACACCTCATCTTCCGCCTCGGAACACTTCAACCCCAGGGCATCAATGTGGACTTCAACAGCTTCCTCATTTCCCCTTCCCCCACCTCATCCTAGTTTCAAACTTCCAGTCCCCTTGACTTGTCCGGACTTGTCCGACCTGCCTAGCTCCTTTTCCACTTATCCACTCCACCCTCTCATCCCTGACCTATCACCTTCATCTCCTCCCCCACTCACCCATTGTACTCTATGCTACTCTCTCCCCACCCCCACCCTCTCCTAGCTTATCTCTCCACGCTTCAGGCTCACTGCCTTTATTCCTGATGAAGGGCTTTTGCCCGAAACGTCGATTTTGCTGAAGCTCCTCGATGCTGCCTGAACTGCTGTGCTCTTCCAGCACCATTGATCCAGAATCTGGTTTCCAGCATCTGCAGTCATTGTTTTTACCTTGAAATAAATGCTGTTTAATATATTTGTCCTACCTGCCCTGACTGTTTGACTCGCATCTATTCTCAACTGTACCAGTCTCAGATTGATCGCTTTCCTCACTATCTCCCTTGGTCCCACCTCCCCCCCCCTCCCCCCCTCCCCCCACCTTACTAGTTTAAATCCTCCTGAGCAGCTCGAGCAAATTTCCCTGCCAGTATATTAGTCCCCTTCCAATTTAGGTGCAATCCGTCCTTCTTGAACAGGTCACTTCTACCCCAAAAGAAATTCCAATGATCCAAAAATGTGAATCCTTCTCCCATATACCAGCTCCTCAGCCATGCATTCATCTGCTCTTTCCTCCTATTCCTGCCCTCACTAGCTCGTAGCACCGGGAGTAATCCAGATATTATTACTCTTGAGGACCTCCTTTTTAAATTTCTGCCTAACTCCTTGTAATCTCCCTTCAGAATCTCAACCTTTTCCCTTCCTATGTCATTGGTTCAAATGTGGACAATGACCTCTTGCTGGCCCCTCTCCCCAGTGAGAACATTCTGCACCCTCTCTGAGACATCCTTGATCCTGGCACCAGTGAAGCAACACACATTCTGCTTTTTCGCTGCTGGCCACAGAAATGTCTGTCTGTACCTCAGCCTAGAGAATCCCCTAACACAATTGATCTCTTGGAACTCAACATACCCCTTGATGTATTAGAGCCAGTCTCAATACTGGCTGTTCAAGCTATGTTCTCCTGAGAATCCATCACCCCCTACATTTTCCAAAGCAGCATACCTTTTTGAAATGGGTATATCCACAAAAGACTCCTGCATTAGCTACCTACTTCTCTTACCTTTCCTGGAGTCAGCCCATCTATGTGACTGTATCTGAGGCTTTCCCCCCTTCCTATAACTGCCATCCATCACATACTGTCACTGTTGCGAATTCCTCATTGCTTCTAACTGTCTCTCCAATCAATCCATTTGATCTGATAAGATTCGCAGCCAATAGCATTTATGGCAAATATAATACTCAGTAACCCTTAAACTCTCTTCAAACTCCCACATCCGTCAACAAGTACATATCACTCTATTAAAGGCCATTTTTGCTCCTTCACAATCTACAGACCCAGAAAATAACACCGTCTTATTCCTCTACAAACACTGCCCCAGGTTAAATTAATAGTTATGGCTTATATTTTAAGTTTAATCAAGAGACATATCTCCAAAAACACATAATCAAGAAAGAACCCACTCTACTCACTACTGCAGATTCTCTGTAGGCCACACTTAAAACAACGATTAACTTATCTGATTCTGTGCTGTGAACTTCGCCCAACAGTTCTGCCAAGATCAGTTGTGAATTTCATTGTTTGTTACTTTTCCCAGATGCACTCCGATGTCCAAAGATACATGAATTCAAGCAGCAAAGGTAGTAACTGTGCAGGTTTTCTCCCTCTCTCTCCTGCAATGACCTCACCATGTGCTTCCTTTGTCTGTTCTTCAACTTTTTAAAAATGCTGTTGTTTTGACTTTTTTTTCCCCTAAGTTCCAAAACAATGCAACAGCATATAAAACAGTAATTGTTGCTCCTGCAATTTGAGGAAATCACCTCCAGCACCTAAAATACCTCAAAAAAGGGAAAGCCTCAGATACAGTCACATAGCTGTTACAGCCAGAAATTTTTCCCATTCTCCATCTTGGATAGGCCATTTTGCTTTAATATTTGTCATTTGGAAACTGGTAGAATCTATTATTAAGGTGGTTACAATAGACTATGTAGAAAATCATTATGTACTCAAGCAGGGTCAACAATTTGTGTGAAAGGGAAATTGTAGTTAACTATAATGTATTAGAATTCTTTGAGGTGTAACAAGTAAAATGGATAAGGAGGAATCAATAAATGTTATGTACTTGGATTTGTAAAAGGCATTTGCTAAGGTGCAGTATCAAAGGTTATCACACAAAATTGTGATGTAAGTGGTAACATATCATATTAAAACCCTTTTACTGGAGAACCCAAGATGCGGTGATCTAGGAGGATCGCGTTGCAGAGCTCCGCATCGCAGTACAAGTGGGGTGAACTTTCAACCTGCCCAGCCTGGACCATTGCAATATCCTGGGACTCTGGAAAGGTCATGGAGTCCCAGGAAACTGTGAAAAATTAACTTACCTGCGTTTCTGCCATTCAGAGATGCCAAAGAAGAGAGGAGGAGCATCCGAGGCCGGGCCCAGGGCCCAGCCTGCAGGATCCTCCAACTCCATTACCAAACAGGACCTAGGGAACGAGCTAAATCTTGCGAGATGTTGGGTAAGCAAATAGAGGAGAAGCTGGCTCCGATCTCTATCATACTGCACAAACATGAACAGCAGCTGGAAACCTGGAGAAAAGGATGGAAGAGGTAAAACGCAGGGTCACGGTGGTGAAAGCTGATATCAGTTCCTCCATGGATAGGATCTAAACTCTGGAGACATAGGCCCATAGTTTGCGTGACCAAGTGGATGATCTTGAGAACAGAGGCAGGAGAAAAATTATTCAGATCGTCGGTCTGCTTGAGTGTAAGGAAGGTGAGCGGCTAGTGGAATTTATTGAGGACTGGTTGCCGAAATTCCTTAACTTGGAGGCTGGCATGAGAGGCTTGAAGATCGAGAGGGCTTACCGGGTCATGGCATGGAAATCAGGTCTGGGTCAATGTCCTCATCCTCTCCTGGTGTGGTTTCATCATTATAGGGATAAGGAGAGAATCATGGAAGCTTCCAGAATCCAGGGGAAGGATCTGAAGACCCTAATTTATGAGTGCTCAAAGATCATATTCTCCCAGGACTTCTCAGCAGCAATGATCCAGAAAAGAAAATCCTATGACAGTGTCAAGAGAAGACTGAGGGAGCGTGGGATTCAGTACTCCCTGAGGTATCTGGTGGTGCTTCGGAACATCTTAGATGGATCCGTACATTTCTTTGACATATTGGAGAAAGCAAGAAACTTTGTGGACAAATTAACCTAATCTGAACAATTTAGTATATACAAATAGTAGTGTTGTTTGGCTGTCTTTGTTTGTTTTAAAAACAGAGCAAGTCCAATTGGAGCTTACTTTTCCTTTTTTTATTGGTAATAATTTGGTTTAAAATATGTTTAGTGGCAGTTGAGATGTGTACTTTCAATTTCTAAGTTAAGTTATACCAAAGGATCAGTGGGGTATTCACCCCTTTTTTTCTTTAAAAAAAGAAAGTTTTCTTTATTCATATTGCTATTCCATGGTGTATTTACTTGCTTTTCTGCTTGTGTTTGCGGTGTGGCTCTACCTAGGAGGAGGGAAAATGGTTGGGATGGTTAGATGCCTACTTATGGGCAGTTTGGGATGAATAGTTGCTCCCTTTGGGCAGGGGGTGAGTTCCCCTATTCAGCGACATTGGTGCTTTACATTTTGGTTTGTTTTTTGTTTTTTGTTGTATATAATTTTTGATAACCCTGTCGGTTTGTTAAATGTAGGGTTTTAGTTTAGTTTATGTAGTTTTTATGTTTGATAGATCATGTGACACTAAGGTTCAGTGATTTGTGGTTCGGGTTCCTCCTCTCTGGAATTTAAATGTTACTGCAGAAGGTTATGACTAATGACTTGATTAAATGGTGTACCTGGAATATCATGAGGAGTCACTCACCAATTAAGTGGAAGAAGGTACTTTTGAGTCTTAGAAAGGAGAAGGTGGATATTGCTTTGTTACAGGAGACACCTTTGCTAGGGAGCATTTGAAACTACAGCAGAATGGCTTTGATCGGGTTTACTTTTCATCATTTAATTCCAGAAGTAGGGGAGTGGTGATATTGGTTAGGAGGAATCTCCCATTTCAGTTACTAGAGTGTGTTAAAGACACACATGGGAGGTTTGTAATTCTCAAAGCCCTAATAAATAGGGAATAATATGGTGTTTTAAATGTTTATTGCCCTCTAGCTCATTCCCTCAAATTTTTGGAAGATGTGTTTTCTAAACTGATCAATCTCAAGTCCCAGCACATCCTTATAGGGAGAGATTTTAACTGGCTCATGGATCCCACAGTAGACAGATTGCCCAAAGGCCCCTTGATATCCTCTATACAAACTAAACAACTGGTGGATCTGTGTGTGGAGTTAGGGTTGGTGGACGACTGGAGGTGTCTCCACCCTACAGGGAGGGATTTTATGTTTTTTTCCATCTGCACAGATATCACACCGGGATTGATATTTTTCTGATCCCCATGGCAGCCCTGGGCTTGGTGGCATCTTGTACAATTGGTAATATTACCATCGCCGATCATGCTCCAGTTTACCTGTTGGTTAAGATTAAGGATGTTGCAGTGGGTTCGAGCTACTGGCGAATGGATTCCTTTATCCTCAAGGATAATAAGGTTGTGGAGTATTTCTCTCGGGAATTTTGGGCATTCCTAGACATTAACTCAGGCTAGGTTAGTTGCCCATCCATCCTTTGGGAAACTGCCAAAGCCGATGCCAGGGGGTTAATTACTTCCAACTCTGCCAGTAGGAAGCAGCAGAAGGGTGAGCAGCAATGTCTCCTCAAAACACGATTGAAGGCAGCCGAGAAGGCTTACTTTGACAGGCTACAGAGGAATATGGTGCTGCGGTCTGCATTGGATTCCGTGCTTTCACAGACAGCAAAGAAGAAGCTTATCTTTGAAAAGCAAAGGCTATATGAGCGTTGTGAAAGGCCAGGCAAATACGTAGCATATCTTGCCAAGAAAAAGAGTACCCCACAAACCATTACATCGATTATGGAAGGCTCTGGGAACCTAACATGTGACTCCAAAAAGATTAATGTGGCAGTCCAGAGATTTTAATCTAAATTCTACCGATCTGAGGGTTGTGAGGAGGGATGGGCCAAAATGGTATCTTTTCTTAAAGATCTGGAGCTCCTGAGCGTGACCCCTGAATAAGAGTCTTTTCTCAATGCCCCCTCATCAGAGCAAGACGTGCAGGAAGCTGTGAAGCAGCTCCAGAGTGGAAAGGTGCCCAGTCCTGACAGTCTTCCCAGCGAATTTTATAAGGAATTTATAAACATACTGTCAGGACCAATGGTCAATATGTTTAATAACTCATACAGCCATGATTGTCTCTCGCCATCTTTGAGAGAAGCCAATATTTCACTTATTCTTAAAAAACAAAGGTCCCGGAGGACTGTGCTTCATATAGGCCCAGTTCCCTCTTAAATGTGGACTTTAAAATCCTCTCCAAGACTCTCACGTTAAGGCTGGAGACTGTGTTACCTTCTATTGTTAAAGAGGACCAGACGGGCTTCATGAAGGGCCACAGGTTCTCCAATAATGTTAGGAGGCTGCTTAATGTAATTCAAGCATGTCAACATTAGTAAATACAGGGGCTGGTGTTTTCTCTAGATGCAGAGAAGACATTTGACCGAGTTGAGTGGCCGTATCTTTTCTATTCTCTGGAGCGGTTTGGTTTGGGCGAAGTCTTTATAAGATGGGTAAAGGTTCTCTAAAGTGACCCTCTCGCTGCGGTCATCACCAATGGGGTACGATCCAGCAATTTTAACATTTTTAGGGGCAGCTGGCAGGGCTGTCCCCTTTCGCCATTGCTTTTTACATCGGTGATTGAACCATTGGTGGAGGCCATTCGTGGGGATCCTAAGATGTCAGCTCCACAAGTAAAGTCAAAATTACATAAGATTTTGTTGTACACGGATGATGTCCTAATTGTTTTGTCAAATCAAGCAGTTTAGGTGCCTCACCTGATATAATGCATCTGCGCGTTTGGCGCCTTGCAAAATCAGAGGCAGTGCCTATGGGTGGTCTTATGAAGGTGCTAGGTCTTGAGGGTGAATATTGATTCCCGTTTAAGGGGTCACAGGAGGGTTTTGTGTTTTTGGACATATTCGTTACTCCAGCTCTGGAATGGTTGTTCAAAGTCAATTTTGTTCAATTATTTGACAAAATCAAACAAGACCTTCAAAGATGGGAGGTGCTTCCGGTCTCGTGGTTGTGTTGGATAGCGCTTAAGATGAATATTCTCCCCCATTTATTGTACCCTATACGAATGCTTCCCTGATTTTCAATGAGCAAACTCTCAGGAGACTGAACGGCTGGTTCAGCTCCTTTATTTGGCATCGTAATTGGCCTCTCATTAAATTAGCTAAGCTACCAACTGAGTTTGCTTTTATCCTACATGAGTGTTTGGGTCTGTGGAGACCCTCTTTCAATATGGTTAGATATCAAAACCTCCCAAGCAAGGTGCCCCCTTACTAGCTTGCCGTTTCTGGACAAAATTAGGACAGTTAGGGAATATTGCCATAACCCAATGGTTATCAATACTGTTAAAGCATGGAGAGCAATTCGACAGAGGGTAAGCAATATTGGCAAAACATCTTCTCTTACACCTATGGTGAGTATGCAGGGTTTTCAACCGGGAATGATAGATTCAGGATTCAAAAATTGTCAACTAGGGGTGTGTCTTGCATGGGCGATTTATTTGACGGAGACACAATGATGTGCTTTGAACAGCTAACACGGAGATATGAGCTATCTAACAGGGACCTCTTTCATTTTTTTTCAAGTTAGGGATTTTAGTCAAAAAAAGACTACACTTCTGATTGATCCCTCCAAATCTGACCTAGAGAGGAGGATGCTCAGTGCTAAGAGTACACTTTCTGTGAGCACTTTATATCATCAGTTGGGGGAGTGTCCCCTTTGATCGACTCTGCAGGGTGTGGGAGAGAGCGCTGGGTGTTGAAGTCTCCTCAGAGGCATGGGAGGATATTTGGAAAAATGCAAGAAAGATATCAATTTGCAATAGGACACATGCTTTACAGTTGAAGATTCTCCACAGGGTCCACTTGGCTCCAGAATGTTTATCAAAATTTAAACCAGGGGTATTTTCAACATGTCCTAAGTGCAAGGTCTGTATGGGCACTCTTACCCATTGTCTCTGGTCTTGTGGTAGATTTCAAACATACTGGAGTGCTGTGGCGGGTGTAAGGACGGAGAAGGATCTGATTTCTCTACTTCTGGGCCTGCCCAGTGTGTTCCCTGCAGATGCACATAAGAAAAAACTTTTCAGTATCCTCACTTTCTGTGCAAGAAAGAATATCTTGCTGGGCTGGGAATTGAAAACCCCCCGAGCCTGTCAGGTTGGCGGAAGATTGTTATGGAACATATCCCTTTGCATTTTCTCACAAGTATGGTACACCACAAAACTGAGAATTTTTATAAGACATGGCAGCCCCTTTTTGGAATTCCTTGATGCAGATTTATCTGCCACATTAACAAGGGCTTTTATATAGCTCCAATGATTGTATTTTATGAGTCCAATATCCAGGGAGAAGGAACTGTGAATGTATGAGTGTCTTGTTTGGCTGAGTTGAATTATTAATATCTATTAATTTGTTATTGTTTATTATTTATTTAGTTAAAAGCTCTTTGGGTTTTTTATTATATATTTTTCTATATATATTTATACATTTGTGAATGAGGGCGGGTTAGTTTTTTAAAACATTTTTGCGTTCTTTCTTTGTATTGTTTTCAATTGTATTGTTTTGAATTTGTTGTAATATTTTAAACAATCTATTTTTTCAATAAAATATATTTAAAAAGATACTCCATTTGTCACTTGTCAGCCCACTTCCCCAGTTGATCAAGGTCCTCCTGCAATTTCAGATAACCTTCCTCACTGTCCATGATATCTCCCATTTTAGTGTTATCTGCCAACTTACAAATCATGCCTTGTATATTTTCATCCAAATCATTGATATAGATAACAAACAGCAATGGACCCAGCAATGACCCAAGGCACTCCAATAGTCACAGGTCTCCAGTCTGGCAAGCATCTTTCCACTATGACCACCTGCTTCCTAACAGCAAGTCAATTGTGTATCCAATTTGCCAGATCCCCCTGGATTCCAAGTGATTTAATGTGCCAAAGCAGCCTACCATGTAGAAGGCCTACCATGTAGGCCTTCTACATGGGCACGGTGGCCCAGTGGTTAGCACTGCTGCCTCACAGCGCCTGTAGACCCGGGTTCAATTCCCGACTCAGGCGACTGACTGTGTGGAGTTTGCACATTCTCCCCGTGTCTGCGTGGGTTTCCTCCGGGTGCTCCGGTTTCCTCCCACAGTCCAAAGATGTGCGGGTCAGGTGAATTGGCCATGCTAAATTGCCCGTAGTGTTAGGTTAAATGGGTAAAGGTAGGGGTATGGGTGGGTTGCGCTTCGGCGGGTCGGTGTGGACTTGTTGGGCCGAAGGGCCTGTTTCCACACTGTAAGTAATCTAATCTAATCTAATGTAGAAGGCCTTATCAAAGGCCTTTGAGTAGTCTGTATAGATTATGTCTATCACCCTGCCCTCATCAACCGTCCTGATCTGTTCATCAATTCCAGCCTTGGGAGACTGTCTGTGTGGAGTTTGTACATTCTCCCCGTGTCTGCGTGGGTTTCCTCCGGGTGCTCCAATTTCCCCTCACAGTCCAAAGACGTGCAGGTCAGGTGAATTGGCCATTCTAAATTGCCCATAGTATTCGGTGCATTAGTCGGGGGGGGGGGGCGGGGATCGAGGTGGGTTGCTCTTTGGAGGGTCGATGTGGACTTGTTGGGCCGAAGGGCCTGTTTCCACACTGTAGGGAATCTAATCATCTAATCAGAACTTTAACAAATTTGTGAGGCATGATCGCCCACACACAAAATCATGCTGACTATTTCTAATCAAACTCGGTCTTTCCAAATGCATGTACATCTTATCCCTCAGAAACTTCTCAAGTAATTGGCCTACCACGGATTTTAGGCTTACTGGTCTATAGCTTCCAGGTTTTTCTTTGTAGCCCTTCTTGAATAAGGCACAACATTCTCTACCCTCCAGTCTTCTGGGACCTCACCCATTGCTAACTATAATCAGTCAGAGCCCCTGCAATTTATTCTCTAACCTCTTGCATTTTTTTGGGGATATATTGAGTCAGGACCAGGATATTTATCCACTTTCATACATTCTAATACATCCAACACCGCCTCTACTGTGATATGGACTGTCCCCAATATACACAGAGGAAAAATATGCATTGAGGAACTAGCCCATCTCTGTGGTTCCACACATACATGTCCACTTTGGTCCTTGAGAAGTCCTGTGCTCTCTCTAGTTATTCTTGTTTCTTTAATATACTTAAAGAACCTCGTTGACTTCATCCTAATCTTCTCAGCCAAGGCTATCTCATGCTCCCTTTTCACCCTCCTGATTTCCTTCTTCATTTAACTCTTGTATCCCCTGAAAACTTGCAGGGATTCCCTTGATCCCAGCTGCCTGTACCTGAGCCATGCCTTATTGTCTTCTGGTCAAAGCCTCAATATGAGCTGAAAATGTGTTGCTGGAAAAGCGCAGCAGGTCAGGCAGCATCCAAGGAGCAGGAGAATCGACGTTTCGGGCATGCGCCCTTCTTCAGGAAGCCTCAATATGTCTTGTCATTCAAGGTTTCCTATTCCTGCTAAACTTGCATTTCACCCACACTGGAACATTTGGACTTGAACTCTCGCTACCTCACTTTTAAAACCCTCCCACTTAGCGGAGGTCCCCTTGCCTTCAAACAAACTACTCCAATCAATCCCTGCAAGCTCCTGTCTAATTCAATCAAAATTCACCTTGCCCCAATTTCGAACTTGAACCTCCAGACCAGTTTTGTCTCTCTCCATACCTATTTTAAAATTAATAGAATTATGGTCACCGGTCCCAGCGTGCTCCCCCACTGTCAACTCCGGCACCTGTTCTCACTATTTCCCAACAAGTTTTGCTCCTTTCTGTGTAGGACCCTCTATGTACTGTTTCAGAAAACTTCCCTGAACGCATTTAGCAAAGTCCATTCCATCTAAGCCCTTAATGCTTTGGCAGTCACAGTCTATGTTAGGAAAATTCAAATGCCCTACTATGACAATGCCATTGCTCCTGTAAGTCTCCCATGTCTCTCTATATATTTGTTCCACTAATTCCCAATGACTATTTGGGGACATACAACCCTAATAACATCACCATTCCCTTCTTATTTGTCATCTCCATCCACAAAGCCTCATTGGATGATTCTTCAGTTATTTCATCTCTGATTACTGCTGTGGTACTCACCTTAATCAAACATGCAACTTCAACCCCTCACCCCACTTTTTTCCACCACTTCTGTCGCACCTAAAGCGTCTGTACTCTGTCACATTAAGCTGCCAGTCCTGTCCCTCCCTTAGCCATGTTTCTGTAATGGCTATAATATCGCAGTCCCACGTAGCTATCCACATCCTGAGTTCATCAGCCTTACCTGTTGGCCCTCTTGCATTGAAATACATGCAATTTAATTGAACAGGCATTCCTTGCTCCCTGTGTGTTCCAGCATGACCTGTTTCTTCAACTTACTACTTCTGATTACTGTATCTCCTTCCAGCCTCACACTTACTCCCTGCTGATGAAGATCTGAACCCCTGCCAATCTAGTTTAAACCCTCCCTCGTAGCACGTGCAGACATTAGACCCCTCCAGTTCAGATGTAACCCGCCCCTCTTGAACAGGTCACCTCTGTCCCAGAAAAGATCCCAATGATCTAAAAATCTGAATCCCTGACCCCTGCACCAAATCTTTAGCCGCTCATTCATCTGCCATATCCTCCTGTTCTTACACTCAACAGCATGTGACACTGGAAGTAATCTGGAAATTACCACCAATGGAATCTTGGCTTTTAACTTTTTTCCTAGCTCTCTATAATCGCTCTGCAGGACAGCATCTCTATTTCTACCTCGGAGTCATTTGTGTGCAATGACTCTCCATCCTCTTTGAGAATGTTCTGCAGCTGCTCTGAGATATGCTAGACCCTAGCATCCGTGAGGCAACACATCATCCTGGATTCCTGTTTGCGGCCATAGAGTTTCCTGTCTATCCCCCTAACTATTGAGTTTACTATCATTAAGCTCCTGTTTAACTTTACCATTTCCCGCTGCACCCCAAGCCAGTTATAGTGCCAGCAACCTGGCTACTGCTGCTTTCCCCTGAACAGAAACGTCCTGCCCAACAGTATCCAAAATGATATACTTGTTTTCAAGGGGAATGGCCACAGAGGTTACCTGCACTCTCTGCCTACTCCATTTGCCTCTGCCTGCACCTTAGGTGTGACCACCTCACTAAAACTCTTACCTATGAAATGCTCAGCATCTTGGATGATCCTGAGTGCATCCAGCTCCAGCTCCCTTACCTGGTCTTCCAGGAGCTGTAGTTGGGTGTACTTCCCGCAAGTGTAGTCATCAGTGACGATGGAAGTCTCCCTGAGCTCCCACATCATGCAGGGGGAACATACGACTGTCCTAACTGCCATTTCAACTGTTGTAAGACTAAAGAGGAAAGTTAAAAGGACTTTACCTGAACTTAACTGTACTTTTTGCTGATCCGCTGCTCTCCAAGCCTCTTGAACCAAAGCCTTACTATTTACTTTGCTAGCTACAAAGTTTGCAGTGGTACATCTGCTCATTTTTTTTTGGTTAGAGGGGGAGGAAAGGAGGGAAGCACTACTGTGACATAGTGTTTGGGCCTTAAGCACTCTTTGATATCAGGCCGACAATGCTTCACTCTTCAGTGCAGATGATAGCTTCCAGACTGTAATGTATGCACCAAAGTGATGACTCTCCCTCTCGGTCAACCTCTATTGGATGCTCTTCCTGCTGCTGATCGTGGGGGTGATTGCCAGATGATCTGCTCTTCAGTGGAGGTGACTGCTTCCAGACTGTAATGCATGAATCGAAGTGATGCCGCTCCCTCTCGGTCACTCTCTGCTAGAATGTGTGGGAAACCCTTGTTCAGAAGAATGAAACATGGAAGAAGCTTCTGCATGAAAGGACACAATTCACCCATTGATAAGAGAAAGTACTGAAAAGGAACTGGAGAAAAAAATGCTAGGGATGTCAAGGCCAAAGAACAATTCCATCTCCCAGAAATACTTGTCAAATGAGTTGTCAGAGTTGCAGCTTCAGGATCAGTCTCACCAACTACGCAAGGATCAAAATCTTCCATGACAAGAGTCACAGGATCTCTTAGGTGAACAAGTGATTGCTGATGACGCCAATCCCTCTCCCCATCACTTCTCTCAAAATGTATCACCTCATTGTATGTTCTGAAGAGGAGACATACTCAACTCTCTCTCCACAAATGCTGCCAAATATTTAAGATCATAAGATGTAGGGCCATGGTGGCACAGTGGTTAGCACTGCTGCCTCACAGCGCCAGAGACCCGGGTTCAATTCCCGCCTCAGGCGACTGACTGTGTGGAGTTTGCACATTCTCCCCGTGTCTGCGTGAGTTTCCTCCGGGTGCTCCAGCTTCCTCCCACAGTCCAAAGATGTGCAGGTCAGGTAAATTGGCCATGCTAAATTGCCTGTAGTGTTAAGTCAAGGGGTAAATGTAGGGGAATGGGTCTGGGTGGGTTGCGCTTTGGCAGGTCGGTATGGACTTGTTGGGCCGAGGGGCCTGTTTCCACACTGTAAGTAATCTAATCTAAATTAGGCCATTTGGCCCATCAAGTCTGCTCTGCTATTTGATCATAGCTGATATGTTTCTTGACTCTATTCTCTGACTTTCTCCTCAGCTTTTGGTCCCCTCGCTAATCTAAAGCTATCTATTAATGTCTTGAAAACATTCAATGACTTGGCCTCCACAGCCATCTGTGGCAAAGAGCTTCACACAGTCACCACCCTCTGTTCAAAGAAATTCCTCCTCATCTCAGTACTAAAGGGTTGTTCTGAGGCTGTGCTGTTGGGTCCTACTCTCTCCTACTTGTGCAAACACCATCTCTACAGTCACTTTCTTGGTCTCTCATTGTCCTGTAAGTTTCAATGAGACCAACATTCTTCTAAATCCTTCCTTCTAAATTCCATCGAGTACTGACCTGAGTGTTCAACCATTCCTCATCTTGACAAGTGCTTCATTCCTTGGATCATTCTTGTGAATATTATCTCGACTCCTTCCAAGACATTCTTTAGACATGGGGCCCAAAAATGCTCACAAGAATCCAATTGCTCAGTATTTCCCACCGTTTTCTGTTTTTAAAATCATTTGCTAGATATATTCCTGGCATTTAAAAAAAAGAGGGGTGTAACTTGGTCAAAGTTTTCAATTGGGACTGGTAGGATTGATAGAGAGGAATTATTTCCAATGATTGGCAGATCCAGAATGACGGACTGTGGTCAAAAATGGCAGCCAAAGCTTTCAAGAGTGAATGAGGAAACATTTCCTCAGGTGAAGTTGGTGTAAATTTATAACTCTGATATTGATTGATCTTTGTTTGCACAAAGGGTAGAGAGACAAGAATCAAAGGCTCACAAATCAGCCATGTTAGGGACCGTCAGCAGGTCAGGAAGCTTCTGTGGAAACAGAAAGTGGGTTAATGTTTCAGGTCAGTGAGCAAGTGAAAGCAGGAAAATGAACAAAATTGAATGACTCTGATAGGGTGGGTGGGATCTGCTGACAAAAGGTTTCAAATTGCAAGACCAAAGGAAATGGTAATGGGACAAGGAAAGATTCAAAACCATGTGTCTGGATGAGGTGTGAATAGGAGAAAAGCAACCACAAATAGTAAGAAGATCAGAAAAAAAACCAGGAGCATTAACAAAGGAGCACGATTTCACAGTAAAAGGCAAGAGGTTCAGAGAGGATTTGAGGAATATAATTTTTATCCAGAGAGACCTGGAATGTATTGACTGGCAGCGTAGTTGAGACAGGTAACGCCTTTAAAAGTACCTGGATGAGCACTTGAAATTCATAACATTCAAGGCTATGGGCCTAGTACTAGAAAGTGGGAGAAGTGTACATTTAGTGCAGTTTTGCAGTACAGACTGTTATGACATGACGGTGAATCCTTCTGTTAATTAAACCAAACTCTCAGAAAAGCTCACCTTGCCTTGTAATTAGCTAAAATATGAGTGACAGAGAGCTCCCAAATTCCACTATTTAAAGAATATAATATCAATTTATTCTTTAACTGTAAAAGTGGACATTAAATAACAACTATTCACAACTCTAAGCCCTCCCCTTTCTCTTGACTGCTTATTATCTGCCTCCAACTCAATAACAATATACTGTTCCAATAAAACACCAACTTAATTTCAAAACCATACAGCGGCTGACATCATCAGAATCTTTCTTCTTCTGGCTGTAGACCTCCCTGGGTCATCTTCTTTCTTTTTACTGAAAGATGTTTCATATGAAAAGGTGAGTGATAGTTTCAAATGTCAGTTGCTCTCTTAATGGCAGTTATTCTGTCTGACTTTCAAACTGCTTGCCTTTTTAAAACCCCTAACATCGGATCAAATCATTGGTTCAATGTTGGCAAAACAATAAATTCAAACTTGATTGGGTTTTAGTACATTGTTTAAACTGCTTGGTTAAATTAGAATTGTTGTCAGAACAGCAACCAGCTTAGGTATCCATTTCACAGCCAAATGTTACATATTTTCAATTTTCCAGTACAATCTGGGACTGCTAGCTAGTCATATGATAATTGCATGTAATCGCTTAGTGCAAAACAGCAGTCACTCTCTTTTAAAGATCCCATACATGCCTTCAACTTGATAACACCATCTCCCTTAAGAAAAAATGAACCATTCATAATGACAAGATGGCTTCATTTCTTTCATAATGCTTAATCCCACTACAAAGAAATACATAAGTCATTAATTCAAATTCATATTAATTTCTGCACACACACACACACACACACACACATTCCAATATAAAACATTGGAATCTGTTCAATCTGATCTATATTTTATCCTTTAAATCTACGATAACACAACTGCGATCACATTTTTATGACCCGCACATAAAGAATTTGTAAGTTAAAAGTCTGTAACATAAGAGTCCAATAAAATAGACCCATATTCTTATTTTTAAGTAGTTCCAAGAGTGTAAGAGGATTGTGGTCCATATAGACAACTGTCTCCGACACATTTTTCATCACAGAAACATTAAAATGCTGTAAGCCAGTACCAAACTCAAGAATTCCTTTTCGATGGGAGAGTATTTTCTCTGGTGGGTGTTGCGTTTCTTTAAAAAGTAGCTGATTGGCTGTTCAATTCCATCATCATCTTCCTGTAGCAGTATAGCCCCACACCAATATCACTAGCTTCGATCGCATCTTTGAAGGGTTTCAAAAAAGTTTGGTGAAGCTAAAACTGGTGGAGTGGTTAATACTGATTTTAAGTTGTCAAATGCCTCCTAGCATTGTTCTGTCCACTGAAATTTTGTGTTCTTCTTCAGTAAATCTATTAGCAGTGCCACCATGCTGCTAAAGTTTGAAACAAATGTACGGTAGAATTGACTTTGTACCAAAAATCGAAGCCCCTCTTTCTTTGAGGATAGTCGTGGAAATTCTTTGAAGGCCTTCATCTTTGTGTTCCTTAGAGTTAACCTTCCATGACCAATGTTATCTCCCAAGAACGTCACTTCTCCCTTCACGAATTCTGTTTTCTTTAAGTTTATTACCAGTTTTGCTTCTTATAATTGTTCAAAGGGCTCTGCCAACTGTACCATGTGATCTTTCCATGACTTGCTAAAGATCACTACATCATCCAAATACACTGCAGTTTGTTAAACCAGCCACAACTCTGTTATTTGGAATGTGGTTGGTGCTTTCTTCATTCCAAAAGGCATCACTTTGAATTAATATAGCCCATTTGGGGTTACAAATGCACAAACTCCTTTTGCTTTTTCTGATACAGATATCTGCCAATAACCATGAAATAAGTCAAACATTGTGATGTAACTGACTTGTCCAACTTTCTCAATACAATCCTCCAATCTTTGTATTGGATAAGAGTCTGATTTTGATACGGCGTTGACCTTCCGATAGTCCACACAAAATCGTTGAGTCTTGTCAAGTTTGGGAACTAACACAATCAGCGAACCCCATCTACTCTGAATTGGTTCGATGACATCTTCGCTGAGCATGACATCCATTTCCATCTGGACCTGTTGACTTTGAGAGGATTAAGCCTGTAGGGGTGTTGTTTTATCAGAACAGGTTTCCCTACTTCCACCTCATACACAATAGCATTAGTCCTCCCCATTGTTTTCCTGCGTATGTCCTCAAAGTGCTGTAACAAAACTTTCAACTGGCTTCTTTGTTCCTGAGACAGACAGTTCACTAACCTATTCCACTCCTGAAGGACATTCTCATTATTTAATGTATCTTGAGGTACATCAAACTCCACAACATCTAGATTTGATTCCTTACTCTGCAGGGAAGTAACTAACACCTGTTTCTTCAGTTCCCTGTCTCTATTATAATAATGACATACCCTATACAGATTTTTTTCCTATCCAGTATCTTTACAAGATAGTTTACCTGACTTAATTTTTTCTCAATTTGTTAGGGACCACTAAAGCTGGTTTCAAAAGGATCTCCTACCACTGATGACAACACTAATACATCATCCCCATGGGAAAACATCTGAATTTCAGAGATTTTATCTGCCACCTGCTTCATTCTATGTTGTGCCCTCTTCAGGTGCTGTTTAGCTAAATCACCTACCCGATTTAATCTCTCCCTCACCTTCAATACATAATCCAAGTGTGAGATCTCCAACATGGGTCTTGATTTTTTTCTCTTTAATTAATTTCAAAGGCCCTCTCACTTCATGTCCAAATATTAATTCAAAGGGAGGAAACTGAGTAGATACGTTTGGGGCATATCTTATGGCAAACAATACGAATGGGATACCTTTTTCCCAATCATTTGGATAATCCTGACAGTACGCTCTTAATTTGTTGCCACCTTTCCAAAGCTCCCTGGGATTCAGGGTGATGTGCACTTGATTTAAAGTACTGTATGCGTAAGTAATCCATGACTTCCTTAAACAGCCTAGCAGTAAACTTAGACCCTTAGTCAGACTGAATCTCTCTTGGGAGCTCATACCGTATGAAGAAAGCAACTAACTCCTCTATTACTCTTTTTGGCTTAATACTCCATAATGGAATTGCCTCCAGAAATCTGGTAGATACTACCATTATGGTCATAGAACATAGAACAATACAGCACAGAACAGGCCCTTCGGCCCACGATGTTGTGCCAAACATTTGTCCTAGATTAAGCACCCATCCATGTACCTATCCAATTGCCGCTTAAAGATCGCCAATGATTCTGACTCTGCTACTCCCACAGGCAGCGCATTCCATGTCCCCACCACTCTCTGGGTAAAGAACCCACCCCTGACATCTCCCCTATACCTTCCACCCTTCACCTTAAATTTATGTCCCCTTGTAACACTCTGTTGTACCCGGGGAAAAAGTTTCTGACTGTCTACTCTATCTATTCCTCTGATCATCTTATAAACCTCTATCAAGTCACCCCTCATCCTTCGCCGTTCCAATGAGAAAAGGCCTAGCACTCTCAACCTATCCTCGTATGACCTATTCCCCATTCCAGGCAACATCCTGGTAAATCTTCTCTGCACCCTCTCCAAAGCTTCCACATCTTTCCTAAAGTGAGGCGACCAGAACTGCACACAGTACTCCAAATGTGGCCTAACCAAGGTCCTGTACAGCTGCAACATCACTTCACGACTCTTGAATTCAATCCCTCTGCTAATGAACGCTAATACACCATAGGCCTTCTTACAAGCTCTATCCACCTGATTGGCAACTTTCAAAGATCTATGAACACGTCCCCAAGATCTCTCTGCTTCTCCACCTTACTAAGAACCGTACCGTTAACCCTGTATTCCGTATTCTTATTTGTCCTTCCAAAGTGGACAACCTCACACTTGACAGGGTTGAACTCCATATGCCACTCCTCAGCCCAGCTCAGGATCATATCTAAGTCTCTTTGCAGCCGACAACAGCCCTCCTCACTATCCGCAACTCCACCAATCTTCGTATCATCTGAAAATTTACTGACCCACCCTTCGACTACCTCTTCCAAGTCATTAATAAAAATTACAAACGGCAGAACTGATCCCTGCGGAACTCCACTTGTAACTGGGCTCCAGGCTGAATATTTACCATCTACCACCACTCTCTGACTTCGACCAGTTAGCCAGTTTTCTATCCAACTGGCCAAATTTCCCTCTATCCCATGCCTCCTGACTTTCCGCATAAGCCTACCATGGGGAACCTTATCAAATGCCTCACTAAAATCCATGTACACTACATCCACTGCTCTACCCTCATCCACATGCTTGGTCACCTCCTCAAAGAATTCAATAAGACTTGTAAGGCAAGATCTACCCTTCACAAATCCGTGCTGGCTGTCCCTAATCAAGCAGTGTCTTTCCAGATACTCATAAATCCTATCCCTCAGTACCCTTTCCATTACTTTGCCTACCACCGAAGTAAGACTAACTGGCCTGTAATTCCCGGGGTTATCCCTATTCCCTTTTTTGAACAGGGGCACAACATTCGCCACTCTCCAGTCCCCTGGTACCACCACAGTTGACAGTGAAGACGAAAAGATCATTGCCAACAGCTCTGCAATTTCCTCTCTTGCTTCCCACATAATCCTAGGATATATCCCGTCAGGCCCGGGGGACTTGTCTATCCTCAAGTTTTTCAAAATGTCCAACACATCTTCCTTCCTAACAAATATCTCTTCTAGCTTACCAGTCCGTTTCACACTCTCCTCTTCAACAATACGGTCCCTCTCATTTGTAAATACTGAAGAAAAGTACTCATTCAAGACCTCACCTATCTCTTCCGACTCAATAAACAGTCTCCCACTACTGTCCTTGATCGGACCTACCCTCATTCTCGTCATTCTCATATTTCTCACATACGCATAAAATGCCTTTGGGTTATCCTTGATCCTATCCGCCAAAGATTTTTCATGCCCTCTCTTAGCTCTCCTAATCCCTTTCTTCAGCTCCCTTCTGGCTATCCTGTATCCCTCATAAGCTCTGTCTGAACCTTGTTTCCTCAACCTTATGTAAGCCTCCTTCTTCCTCTTTACAAGACATTCAACCTCCCTCGTCAACCAAGGTTCCCTCACACGACCATTTCTTTCCTGCCTGACAGGTACATACATATCAAGGACACATCGTATCTGTTCCTTGAAAAAGTTCCACATTTCCATGACATCCTTCCCTCACAGCCTATGCTCCCAACTTATGCTCCTCGGATCCTGTCTTACAGCATCGTATTTACCCTTGCCCCAATTGTAAAACCTACCCTGTTGCACGCACCTATCTCTCTCCATAACCAAGGTGAAAGTCACAGAATTGTGGTCACCATCACCAAAATGTTCACCCACTAACAAGCCCATCACTTGTCCTGGTTCATTACCAAGTACCAAATCCAATATGGCCTCCCCTCTGGTCGGACAATCTACATACTGAGTTAGAAAAGCTTCCTGGACACACTGCACAAACACCGCCCCATCCAATCTACTTGATCTAAAGAGCTTCCAATCAATATTTGGGAAGTTGAAATCGCCCATGGTTAGCAGGTATTGGTTCTCACTTTGAGTTTTAGGAAGGGGACCGACAGAATCAGTCATAATGCTTGTGAAAGGTTCTTCAAATGTGAGAATTGGCAACAAAGATGCTGGCTTTACTACCTGTAGCTTACCTACCATTGGACACATATGACATGTACCACAAAATGTAACCACATCCTTGTGCAGTCTAGACCAATAGAAATGCTTTTGTACCTTAGCCTGAGTCTTCCTCACATCTCGGTGACCTCCTACTGGTAATTCATGTGCTACCCGTAACATCTCCTGTCTGTATGCTACCTGTAACACTGGTGCATTTCTGCCCATTTTTTCTCTGCTCTAATCTGCGCTGGTCTCCATTTTCAATTCTATCTTTCAGATAAAGATACTCAACTTCTATATTTTTTATTGTCCCATCTTTCTGTTGTAAGTACATTTGCCTTTCAGGACTAAACACTTCTGCCTGACACTCTGCTAATTCAGGTTTTTCCTGCACTATTACTTCAAACAGTGTTTCCCGCTAACTGAACCTCAACTCCTTCATCTTTCTCTTTAGTTTTTGCTTTGTGCCATAATTTATAACAGTGGGATCTTATTACTACACAGTCTGGAAAAATTCCCAGGTATTTTTCTTTTAATTCCTCAGTTCCCTGGTCTTCCTTTGGCTTCTCCAAAACAAGGGGTGTCATTCCCACCTTGGATCCTGCTAAATCGCTCCCAAGAACAAACTGTATTCCTGGAACTGACACTCTGTCAATCACTTTCACTTGAGTTGGCACTCCAACCTGATCTTATATTGAAGAAAGCAAAATTTCTGTCCATCTATCCCACAAGTTACCACTCTCTCGGGTAACAGGTCAGAGAGGGTGCAAATACATTCATCTTTTACTATTAGAGACTGATTAGATCCTGTATCTCTCAAAATTATAACTTCTTTCCCTTCTTCCCCTGTTCTTTCTGAGTAAATTTTACCCACAGAAGCAAAGTCTTTGCAGAGATCAAGCATTAACTCCATATCTAGCTCCTGCCTGAGTTGTGCACTCTCCTGCAGCTCCTCTTCTTTTCTTGGGGTTTCCTTTACTACTTCCACTAAAGCTACTGGCTTAGGCTCTTTTACCAGATCTTTTCCCGCAGTGCCTTTCTTTAACGACCAGCACTGTGCCTTTTCATGTCCCATTTTTTGGCAGTGAAAACACCTTTTCTCAGTCCCTTTCTTAAACCACTGGCACAGTAATTTTTTGTGTCCCACTCCATTACAATGAAAACTCATGAGGCCTTTCACCTCCTTTCCACGGTCTTGGGCTTCTTTTTTAACTTGTGGTAAATAATTACTAGTGTGCTCTACTCTTTGTTCTGTAGTGTTGAAATTCTTTCCGGAAGCTAAATTTTGTCCTATGCACCAATTCATATTCATCTGCCATCTCTGCTGCTCTTCTCAATTCTTGAACTTTCTGTTCATCCATATGAAATCTTATCATCTCTGAAAGTGAGTTTTTATACCCTTCCTTCAGAATAATCTCTCTTAGAGCCTCTTAGTAACCATGATTTACTAAGGAAGTTGAATCTCTCCTGTCAAGAGGAAGAAGGAGGGCTTATGTAAAGATGAGACATGAAGGTTCAGTTAGGGCGCTTGAGAGTTACAGGTTATCTAGGAAGGGCCTAAAGAGAGAGCTAAGAAGAGCCAGGAGGGGACATGAGAAGTCTTTGATAGTTAGGATCAAAGAAAACCCTAAAGCTCTTTATAGGAATACAAGAATGACTAAAGTAAGATTAGGGTCAGCCAAGGACAGTAGTGGGAAGTTGTGCATGGAGTCTGAGGAGATAGGAGAGGCACTATATGAATATTTTTCATCAGTATTCACACTGGAAAAAGACAATGTTGTCAAGGAGAATACTGAGACATAAGCGATCAGAACATATAGGATTGAGGTTCATAAGGAGGAGGTGTTAGCAATTCTGGAAAGTGTGAAAATAGTTAAGCCTCCTGGACCAGATGGGATTTATACTAGGATTCTCTGAGAAGATAGAGAGAAGATTGCAGAACCTTTGGCCTTGATCTTTATGTTGTTATTGCCTACAGGAATAGTGCCAGAAGACTGGAGGATAGCAAATGTTCCCTTGTTCAAGTAGGGGAGTAGAGACTACCCTGGTAATTATAGACCTGTGAGTCTTACATCGGTTGTGGCTAAAGTGTTGGAAGGGATTATAAGAAATAGGATTTATAATCGTCTAGAAAAGATTAATTTGATTAGGGATAGTCAACACGGTTTTGTGAAGAGCAAGTCGTGCTTCACAAACCTTATTGTGTTCTTTGAGAAGGTGACCAGACAGATGGATGAGGGTAAAGCAGTTAATGTGTTGTATGTGGATTTCAGTAAAGCATGTGATAAGGTTCCCCACGGTAGGCTTTTGCAGAAAATACGGAGGCATGATTGAGGATGATTTAAAGGTTTGGATCAGAAATTGGCTAGTTGAAAGGTGACAGAGGGGGTAGTTGATAGGAAATAAGGTAAAAACAATGACTACAGATGCTGGAAACCAGATTCTGGATCAGTGGTGCTGGAAGAGCACAGCAATTCAGGTAGCATCCGAGGACAGGCAAAATCGACGTTTCTGGCAAAAGCCCTTCATCAGGAATAAAGGCAGAGAGCCTGAAGTGTGGAGAGATAAGCTAGAGTAGGATGGGGTGGGGAGAGAGTGGCATAGAGTACAATAGGTCAGTGGGGAAGGAGATGAAGGTGATAGGTCAGGGAGGAGAGGGTGGAGTGGATAGGTGGAAAAGGAGCTGGGCAGGCCGGACAAGTCCGGACAGGTCAGGGATCGAGTTACTGGCGGTTAGAAGCTAGGATGAGGTGGGGGAAGGGGAAATGAGGAAACTGTTGAAATCCACATTGATGCCCTGGGGTTGAAGTGTTCCGAGGCGGAAGATGAGGCGTTCTTCCTCCAGGCGTCTGGTGGTGAGGGAGCGGCGGTGGAGGAGGCCCAGCACCTCCATATCCTCGGCAGAGTGGGAGGGGGAGTTGAAATGTTGAGCCACTGGGCGATTGGTTGATTGGTGTGGGTGTCTTGGAGATGTTCCCTAAAGCGCTCTGCTAGGAGGCGCCCAGTCTCCCCAATGTAGAGGAGACCGCATAGGGAGCAACGGATACAATAGATGATATTAGTGGATGTGCAGGTAAAACTTTGATGGATGTGGAAAGCTCTTTGGGGCCTTGGATAGAGGTGAGGGAGGAGGTGTGGGCGCAGGTTTTACAGTTCCTGCGGTGGCAGGGGAAAGTGCCAGGATGGGAGGGTGGGTCGTAGGGGGGCGTGGACCTGACCAGGTAGTCACGGAAGGAATGGTCTTTGCGGAAGGCGGAGAGGGGTGGGGAGGGAAATATATCCCTGGTGGTGGGGTCTGTTTGGAGGTGGCGGAAATGTCGGCGGATGATTTGGTTTATGCGAAGGTTGGTAGGGTGGAAGGTGAGCACCAGGGGCGTTCTGTTCTTGTTGCGGTTGGAGGGGTTGGGTCTGAGGGCGGAGGTGCAGGTTGTGGATGAGATGCGTTGGAGGGCATCTTTAACCACGTGGGAAGGGAAATTGCGGTCTCTAAAGAAGGAGGCCATCTGGTGTGTTCTATGGTGGAACCGCTCCTCCTGGGAGCAGATACGGCGGAGGCGGAGGAATTGGGAATACGGGATGGCATTTTTGCAAGAGGTAGGGTGGGAAGAGGTGTAATCCAGGTAGCTGTGAGAGTCGGTGGGTTTGTAGAAGATGTCAGTGTCAAGTCGGTCGTCACTGATGAAGATGGAGAGGTCCAGGAAGGGGAGGGAGGTGTCAGAGATGGTCCAGGTAAATTTAAGGTCTGGGTGGAATGTGTTGGTGAAGTTGATGAATTGCTCAACCTCCTCGCGGGAGCACGAGGTGGCGCCAATGCAGTCATCAATGTAGCGGAGGAAGAGGTGGGGAGTGGTGCCGGTGTAATTACGGAAGATCAACTGCTCTACGTAGCCAACAAAGAGACAGGCATAGCTGGGGCCCATACGTGTGCCCATGGCTACCCCTTTGGTCTGGAGGAAGTGGGAGGATTCAAAGGAGAAATTGTTAAGGGTGAGGACCAGTTTGGCCAAACGAATGAGAGTGTCGGTGGAGGGGTACTGTTGGGAACGTCTGGAGGAAAAAACGGAGGCCCTGGTCATGGCGGATGGAGGTGTAGAGGGATTTGATATCCATGGTGAAGATGAGGCGTTGGGGGCCGGGGAACCGGAAGTCTTGGAGGAGGTGGAGGGCGTGGGTGGTGTCTCGAACGGACTAGGGGGGATAGGACAGTGTCGAGGTAGGTAGAGATGAGTTCAGTGGGGCAGGAGCATGCTGAGACAATGGGTCGGTCAGGGTGGTCAGGCTTGTGGATCTTGGGAAGGAGGTAGAACCGGGCAGTGCGGGGTTCCCGGACTATGAGGTTGGAAGCTGTGGGTGGGAGATCTCCTGAGGTGATGAGGTTCTGTATGGTCTGGGAGATGATGGTTTGGTGATGGGGGGTGGGGTCATGGTCGGGGGCGGTAGGAAGAGGTGTCCTCGAGTTGGCGTTTGGCTTCAGAGATGTAGAGGTCAGTCCTGATCCTGACCTCACCATCAAGCCAGCGGACAAAGGGGGCGCAGTGGTAGTCTGGCGCACTGACCTCTACATCGCTGAAGCCAAACGCCAACTCGTGGACAACTCTTCCTACCGCCACCTTGACCATGACCTGCCCAGCTCCTTTTCCACCTATCCACTCCACCCTCTCCTCCCTGACCTATCACCTTCATCTCCTTCCCCACTGACCTATTGTACTCTATGCCACTCTCTCCCCACCCCCACCCCCCTCTAGCTTATCTCTCCACGCTTCAGGCTCTCTGCCTTTATTCCTGATGAAGGGCTTTTGCCCGAAACGTCGATTTTGCCTGTCCTCGGATGCTGCCTGAATTGCTGTGCTCTTCCGCCACAGATTCACCTGCACCTCCACCCACATCATCTACTGCATCCGCTGCAGCCAGTGTGGCCTCCTCTATATTGGGGAGACAGGCCGCCTACTTGCGGAGCGATTCAGAGAGCACCTCTGGGCCACCCGGACGAACCAACCCAACCACCCTGTAGCACAACATTTCAACTCCCCCTCCCACTCCACCGAGGATATGCAGGTCATTGGACTCATCCACCGCCAAACCACAACAACGCAACGGTCGGAGGAGGAGCATCTTATCTTCCGACTGGGAACCCTCCAACCACAGGGGATGAACTTGGACTTCACCAGTTTCTTCATCCCCCCTCCCCCCACCTTGTCTCAGCCGAATCCCTCCAGCCCGGCACCCCCTTCCTGACCTGCAGTCTTCTTCTTGACCTCTCCGCCTCCATCCTACTCCGACCTATCACCCTCACCTTGACCTCTTTCCACCTATCACATTTCCAACGCCCCTCCTCCAAGTCCCTCCTCCCTACCTTTTATCTTCTCCTGCTGAACACTCTCTGCTCATTCCTGAAGAAGGGCCTGTGCCCGAAACATCGAATCTCCTGTTCCCTGGATGCTGCCTGACCTGCTGTGCTGTTCCAGCAATAAAGTTTCAACTTTGATCTCCAGCATCTGCAGACCTCACTTTCTCCACCCAGGTTGATAGGGTTGTTAAGAAGGCGTATGGTGTGTTAGCTTTTATTGGTAGAGGGATTGAGTTTCAGGGGTCATGTTGCAGCTGTACAAAACTCTGGTGAAGCCACACTTGGAGTATTGCAATTAGTTCTAGTCGCCGCATTATGGGAAGGATGTGGAAGCATTGGAAAGGGTGCAGAGGAAATTTACTAGGATGCTGCTTGATGTGGAGTGAAGGTCTTATGAGGAAAGGCTGAGGACTTGAGGCTGTTTCAATTTGAGAGGAGAAAGTTGATGAAGTGACTTAACAGAGTTAAGTGAGGACTGTAGATGCTGGAGATCAGAGCTGAAAAATGTGTTGCTGGAAAAGCGCAGCAGGTCAGGCAGCATCCAAGGAGCAGGAGAATCAACGTTTCGGGCATAAGCCCTTCTTCAGGCTTATGCCCGAAATGTCGATTCTCCTGCTCCTTGGATGCTGCCTGACCTGCTGTGCTTTTCCAGCAACACATTTTTCAGACTTAACAGAGTTAAAAATCACACAACACCAGGTTATAGTCCAACAGGTTTAATTGGAAGCACTAGCTTTCGGAAAGCTAATGCTTCCAATTAAACCCTGTTGGACTATAACCAGGTGTTTTGTGATTTTTAACTTTGTACACCCCAGTCCAACACCGGGAACTCCAAATCATGACTTAACAGAGACATACAAGATAATAAGATGATTAGATAGGGTAGAAAATGAAAACCTTTTTATTCAGATGGTAATGGCTAAGTGATGTTCCTTCCCATTGACCTTTTGGAGGTCACGGGCCAGAGGGCCATGATCACCAATGTCCCGCCCGTCACTGCCAGTGAGCTCCTCTACCCCATCTTCAAACTCTGGGGGAGATCTGGTCAGGTGTTGAACCACTCCTGCTCTGTCTGAAGGACCCTGCCCTCAAACACATTTACTCCTTCCAGCGTCAGGTATTCGTTTGCCTGGCCCGAGAGGGTGTCACTGAGGGCTCCTTTACCCTCCTGCATGAGGGCAGAGCCTACCGGGTTTTCTGGATACCCGTGAGGAGAGGCAGATAAGAAAGAACTGCCCCACCCAGAAGGCTGCCCAGCCCACACTGTCAGCTGTGGATGGCACTATCACACCCACTCTCCCTCCCCCTAAGATAACACCAAAGGCCCCGTCAGCCTGGTCTAAGCCAGGAGCTGCTAGTGCCTCTGGCAGGGACGGGAATGAACATTTGGCCAGCCAGAAGGCATGGAAGAAGACCAAGCTCATCGAGCCTGCCCCTGTGGAAGTAACCTCATCCCCTTCGCAGTGATCAGACCCTCACCCTGGCCCACCCCGTCACAGCAATGCCCTTGTGGCCACACTAGCATCACCCCAGCATGGGAACCCTGATCCCGAGCCCACTGATTCCATGCCCGAACCCTGCCCCGATGTGGTGACCCTTGAGGCATTCGTGCCTGATCCTCACCCTGCGGCATCTGACCCCAGGATCCTTGAGCCCGAACCCTGCCCCACTCCACTGGGCTGTAACCTTGGGGAATCTGCTGCTGCTGCCCTCCATCCTGCAGTATGTGTGTCTCTGGTTCTTGGGAAGGAGGGGACAGTGTTTACATGCTCACTGATTCATTGGGGAAGAGACGCCATCCTCATGAAGGGGAGGACTTCCCTAACATACGCTGATGTGCTACCACTCCCCTGGGGGTCTGCCTGAGGCACCTTCTGCCTTTCCCGCACTGCAGCCTGACCTACCTGAGGCCCTGGGATCGCAGCGGGTTCCCCTGATGCCACTATTCTACCAGCTCTCAGGGACGAGCCTGTGCCCCACGTAGGCCACGGTGCAGACTGCAATCACTTTAATACTGCCAGTCATTGAGTAGTGGAGGGGAGGAAGGTGTTATCCTCACTCCTCCTTCCCAGGCTGTTTATCTGGGCACCTTGGCCCCGGGGGAGATCCTTTTCCCTGAGGAGCCGGACATCCTGGTGTTGAGAGAGGAGCGGGGCCACAAGCCCCTGCCACCTGATGACCTGACCTCGCGGCATTTCAGGAAGGGTGCACTGAGAGGGTACTGCCAGTGACCCTGTGGCTGGGGCCACAGGGGGTTTGAGGCCAGTTGGCAGTGCCAGACCAGTTTTCACTCTCTTGCGGGGGGAAGGGCTGGTTTCCGAGGGCGACTTCCTGGAGAAGGGTTTGAGCTCGGTGGTGGGCATGGGGGACAACACGGAGTCCATGTCCAGTGAGATTTTTGAGTGCCAAGTGGCCCCATGAGGAACTCCAGGAATTTATCGAGAAAACTCGAAGTTGCCAGGATAGAGTCCAACTGCTGCTTGACTCCTGGAACTCCTTCGAGCTGGTATGCTGGTCAGCTCAAGCTGCTTGCCAAGCACCTGGGCTGGACGTAAATGAGTGAAAGCACATCAGGAACTTCCTTGGTGCAATCCTAGTGACAGCAAAGGATTTTTGTGCCCTTTTCTTGTCCTCCCAGTAACTGTTTTAATTGAATTGGTGGTGGTTGCACAATACTAACAAGGGATTTTCAGGGAGAGGTGGGCACCACATGGTGTGGAGAGTTTTGTTTCTCCCTCCGACTCCATTTTGATTAAAGTACCTGCCCCCCTACCTTTCACGCTTTGATCACACAGCACTGCCCTTTGATTAGAAGGGCCCGGCTTGTATTTGGCCACTCTGGTGTTTCCTTCCTTCCTGGTGTGGAAAATGAATTAAGTTAAAAAAAAACAGGAGATTTAGAAGGTCCTCAGTCTAGGGGACTGGCTCTGTGCTGGCTGGGCCACAGCGTGCTACTGCTGTTGGTTTCAGCTTTTTTTTGGGGGGGGGAAAGAAACCTGATTCCTGAATTGACTGATCTGTACAGCCAGTTTGTGAACTGATATTCCTTTTTTTTTCTAGTGAAGACTGACTTCTATTTTTTCTTTTTTTTCTTTTTTTTTCCTTTTTTCTTTTTATATTAACCCCCACACTACCACCTAAGTGCGGTAGTGCTTATTTTTTCCCCAGCACCCATGGTGTGTGTGTGTGCAGGTGTGAGACACAGTGAAAGACACAAATTCCACCACCAGGACGATAGGACAACACTGCCCTTCACATCAAAGGGCAGTAAGACTGACTTCTATTTTTTTTTCTTCTTTTTTTGTTTTTTTTTCTTTCTTTCTTTTTTTTTTAACAGTGAGGGGGAGGGTAGGGACTAAATCAAAATAGAGTTGGAGGGGGAAAATCTCCTGTTCTTTTTTTCTTTTTTTTTCTTTTTTTAACCCCCACACTACCACCTAAGTGCGGTAGTGCTTATTTTTTCCCCAGCACCCATGGTGTGTGTGTGTGTGTGCAGGTGTGAGACACAATGAAAGACACAAAAGTGCACAAATCTTTATTCAAATTCCACCACCAGGAAGATAGAAAAACACCCAGGTGGCCAGTGACAAACACTGCCCTTCACATCAAAGGGCAGTAAGACTGACTTCTATTTTTTTTCTTCTTTCAAATTCCACCACCAGGAAGATAGGAAAACATCCCCTGTTTATATATTTTTTTCTTTTTTTTTCTTTTTTTATTTCTTCTTTTTTCCTTTTTTTTTTCTTTTTCTTTTTTTTCCCCCTTTAACCCCCACACTACCATCTAAGTGCGGTAGTGCTTATTTTTTCCCCAGCACCCATGGCGTGTGTGTGTGTGTGTGCAGGTGTGAGACACAATGAAAGACACAAAAGTGCACGAATCTTTATTCAAATTCCACCACCAGGAAGATAGAAAAACACCCAGGTGGCCAATGACAAACACTGCCCTTCACATCAAAGGGCAGTAAGACTGACTTCTATTTTTTTTTAATGTCCCATTTATTTATTTTTTTTCTTTTTTAGCCCCCACACTACCACCTAAGTGCGGTAGTGCTTATTTTATCCCCAGCACCCATGGTGTGTGTGTGCACGTGGGAGACACAGTGAAAGACACAAAGTGCACAAATGTTTATTCAATTTCCACCACCAGGAAGATAGGAAAACACCCGGGTGACCAGTGACAAACACTGCCCTTCACATCAAAGGGCAGTGCTGTGTGATCAAAACAGTGAAGGGGATGGTAGGGACTAAATCAAAATAGAATTGGAGGGAGAAATGATGCACTCCACTCCCTGCGGCGTCCACCTCTCCCTGAACAACTCCAGGGTGTTGGTGGACACCGCGTGCTCCTTCTCCAAGGACACCCGGGCTCTAACGTAACCGCGGAAGAGGGGCAGGCAGTCGGCCCTAACCGCCCCCTCCACGGCCCGCTGCCTGGACCTGTTGATGGCCAATTTGGCCAGGCCCAGGAGCAGACCCACGAGGAGGTCTTCAGACCTGCCCTCCTTCCTCCGTACCGGGTGCCCAAAGATCAGGAGCGTGGGACTGAAGTGCAGCCAAAAACAGAGGAGAAGGTTTTTAAGAAAATCAAAAAGGGAGTGCAAACGCCCACACCCCATATACACATGGTCCACGGACTCCACAGCGCCACAGAACAAGCAGTTGGGCTGGGAGTCCGTGAACCACCGTAATCTGCGGTTGCAGGGGACTGCTGCGTGCAGCACCCTCCACCCCAGATCCCCGAGAGAAAGGGGGAGGACTCCCGCATAGAGAGCCCTCCACTGGGGATCCCCACCACCCAGTGGCAAATGGGCACACCAAGGCGTGTCCGGACGGTGGATGAGGGAGAAGAGGTGGACGGTGTGCAGCAGCAGTCTGTACAGGGTTCTTCTTTTTATTTCACTAAACGAAACAAAGTTAAAATTTCGGAGGCGGCTCAGGTTGTGGGCACAGGCTCCTGCGGGAAGTACGGGACCTTGGGGCCAATGTGAAATTCCGTCCGGGCTGGGGTGAGCGCGGACGGGATCCCACCGCACACCTGAGCGTCCTCCAACTGGTGCACTACGTCGGGTCCGAGCACCGCCGTTTTAAGGCGTCGGATGGCGGTGGCCACGTACTGGACGTCTACCGCTGCCCTGCCTGCTATGTCCTGCGGCAGCGTCCAGCCCAGGCGCCCGGCACCCAGCACGTCCCCGACCCTGGTCACCCTCGCCGCCGCGGCCTTCCCCTCCGACAGCCACTCGGACCCGCGAGTACGGAGGTGCGGATTCCTGAGCAACGGCTCCCTGACGACAGCCGCTACTCCAGCCGGAGGGTAGGCGCGACGCGATTCGACCATGTTCCAGACAGTGATCAGGTCCTGGTAAAAGACAGGCAGCGTCTTGAGGGCGACCTCCAAACCGTCACGGTCGACGAACAGGAGCTGCGTGTAGTAGTTGAGGTTACGCACCTGGCGGAAAAAATACGTCGCCAGGGCGCACCACCTAGGAGGAGGCTCGACGTAAAGGTATCGCCGCAAGGTCTGAAGGCGGAACGTCGCGACCTGGGTGCGGACGCACACCAGCGACTGACCGCCCTCCTCAATAGGGAGACTCAGAACCTGCGCGGCGACCCAGTGCATCTTTTTGTCCCAGAAGAAATCGACCAACGTTCTCTGGATGTCAGCGACAAAGCCAGGAGGAGGGACCAAAGTGATCAGCCGGTACCACAGCATGGCGGCCACCAGCTGGTTTATGACCAGCACTCGACTCCTGTAAGATAGCACTCGGAGCAGTCCTGTCCAGCGGCCTAGGCGAGCCGAGACTTTGGCCTCCAGCTCCTGCCAGTTGGCCGGCCAGGATTCCTCAGCCGGGCCGAGGTAGACCCCCAGGTAGAGGAGATGGGTGGTACTCCAGCTGAACCCCCGTAACTCCTCCGGCAGAGAGTCCACCCGCCACGGGCCGACCAGTAGTCCGGAACATTTGGCCCAGTTGATCCTGGCGGAAGATGCCGCCGAGTACACGGCCTGGCACTCGCGCATCCTCCCCAGGTCAGCCGGGTCGGTGAAAGTGAGGAGCACGTCGTCGGCGTAGGCCGAGAGGACCCCCGTGCCCGCGCCGCGCAGAACCAGCCCCGACAACCTCCTCCGCAAGAGGCGCAGGAAAGGCTCCACGCACAGGGAATACAGCTGGCCGGACAGGGGGCAGCCTTGACGCACTCCTCTCCCGAAGCGAAGGGGCGCCGTCAGGGACCCGTTAACTTTAACCAGACACTCTGCGGCGGCGTACAAAAGTCGGATCCGGGCGACGAACTGCGTCCCGAACCCGAATGCCCGCAGAGTCCCGAGCAGGTACTCATGATCGACCCTGTCGAACGCCTTCTCCTGGTCGAGAGACAGGAAGGCGCTCGGCAGACCAGCCCATCGACAGAAATGGATCAGGTCCCGGACCAGGTGGACGTTATTGTGTATCCTCCGGCACGGGACCGTGTAGGACTGGTCCAGGTGAATCATGTGGGCCAGCACGGAGGCCAGGCGAGAAGACAACACCCTGGCAAAGATTTTGTAATCCGTGCTGAGGAGGGAGACCGGACGCCAGTTCTTCAAAGAACGAAGGTCCCCCTTCTTTGGCAGCAGGACGATGACTGCTCTGCGCCAAGAAAGGGGCAGCAGTCCGGCATTTAGGCACTCCCCCAGGACCTGTGCGTAGTCGCTCCCCAGGACATCCCAGAACGCCCTGAAGAACTCCACAGTCAGCCCGTCCAGCCCCGGGGTTTTGCCCCTCGAGAGCCGGTCGAGGGCGCCGGTCAGCTCCTCTAAGGTGACAGGAGCGTCGAGCCTTCCGGCGTCCTCCGGGCTGAGCTGCGGCAGGTCCTCCCACAGAACTCTGCGAGCATCCTCGCTGGACGGATCCGGAGAGAACAGAGCCGTGTAATAGTTCCGGACGTGGGCCCTGATGCCCTCCGGATCCGAGACGAGGGACCCGTCGTCGGCCAGCAGCACAAGGAGCTGCTGACGGGTGCCACGCCTTTTTTCCAGCAAGTAGACCAAGGGGGAGCCGCGGTCCAGGTCCTGGAGGAGCTGGATCCGCGACCTCACGTACGCGCCCCGAGCCCCGACGAGCTGCAGGTCCCGGAGCGCGGCCTTCTTCTCTTCGTACGCCCCGCGCAGGGCCGGGTCCGCGTCGGGCTGACCGAGGCGTGACTCCAGGTCGAGCAACTCCCTCTCCAACTCCCGGATCCTGGATTTCCGCCTCTTCGTCGACCCCCTCGCGTACTCCTGACAGAAGACGTGGACGTGAGCCTTGCCCACGTCCCACCATAGCCTCAGGGAGGGGAAGCTTCCCCCCTTCCTTCTCCAGTCGGCCCAGAAACGACGAAACGAGTCCCGGAACCGCTCGTCCTCCAGCAGCAGGTTGTTAAAGTGCCAGTACGCGGAGCCCAGCCTGGCGCCGAACGGAAGGAGTTCCACCCACACCAGGTGATGGTCCGTGCACGACACCTGCCATGTGGAGGCCTTCGGAAAACAGGAGGCGTACGCCCGCGAAACGTACAGGCGGTCGATTCTGGACGCTCCGACGCCAGGCCTCACGAAGGTGAAGGCGATGGAGTCGGGATGGAGATTCCGCCAGACGTCCACCAGGTCGAAGGACTTGACCAAGTCCCCCAACCTCTTCCCCGACGCGCAGCCAGTGCGGGCACCGCCGTGGTCCCTGAGCTCGAGGACGCAGTTAAAATCTCCCCCGAGGACGACGCACTGGTTCTCGTTGATGGAAGCGAGATGAGCGGACACTTCTTCGAAGAAGCTCGCTTGCCTCGGCCCGGCCAGGGGAGCGTAGACGTTCACCAAGTGAAGCACCGCGCCCCCCAGCCGAACCATCAGGTGAAGCAAACGGCCTGGCACTGGCTCCCTGACCCCCAAGATCTCCGGCTGAAAATGCGGGGCCAACAGGATAGCCACCCCGCCAGATCTGCGGGTGAGGTGACTCATGTAGACCCCCCCTTGCCACTCCAGGAGCCAGGTGGCTTCGTCTCCCGGGGTAGTGTGGGTTTCTTGCAGGAAGCACACCGCATACCTCCCGTCCCGAAGGACCGAGAGGGTCTGGAATCTGCGCTGCGACTCCCTGTTGCCGTTGATGTTGAGGCTGGCTATAGTCGTCTCCATGTCGGAAGCTTTGTGCAACCACCACCGGTACAATTAATAAGGCCGTGTATATATTTACAGGGAGGACGAGGGAGGGGCACTGAAGTCCCTTGCCCTCACCAGGAGTGCCCCCAGGAAGTTCCTGACTCGCTTTCGCTCGTTAATGTCGAGCCCAGGCGCCTGGCGGGCAGCGAGGGTCGACCAGTAAACTTTCTCAAAAGAGCTCCAGCGGTCGAGCGCCAGTTGGGCTCTATCCCGGCGACTCCGAGTTTCCTCGACAAATTCCCGGAGTTCCTCGAGGGGGATGAGGGGGAGATCGGTGGGGGGCATCCGGGACTCAAAAACGTCACTGCAGACGGAGTCCGCGTCGTCCCCGGTGTCCGCCACCGATCCCGGACCCTCCTCCGGGTGATCGCCCTCGGTCACCGACCCCTCCCCCACCGAGAGGATGGGGGCTGGTCCGGCGCCGCCAACCGGCCTCAAACCCCCGGCGACCCCACCCCCAGGGTCACCGGCGGTACCTTCCTCGACGCACCCCTTCCCGGAACGCCCCGAGTTCGGGTCGTCGGGCGGCAGAGGCTCGGGGCCCCTCTCCTCTCCCGACACCGGGAGGCCTGGCTCCTCGGGGAAAAGGTCATCCCCCAGGAAAAGGTCATCCCCCAGGGCCAAGGCCCCCGGAAAGACAGTCTGGGAAGGAGGAGCGAGGATAACACCCTCCTCCCCTCGACGACCCAGCAGAGGGTCCTCCGTCGTCGCCCGCACCACGGCCCTCGTGGTCATTGAGGTCCTCCCCAGGGGCCGGAGGAGTCGAGGCAGCAGGAGGCCCTGCTGTAGCCCCCGGGGGTTTGGGCGAGTCGGGCCGCAGTGCGGGACAGTCGAGGGGCACCGTTGGCTCGTCCCCTGGAGAGGGGCAGCACCGCCGGCGCGCTGCAGGAGAGTCCCTCCCCTCCAAGGGCCGGTGCCTCTTCCCCAGAGAGACCGGGGGGGATTTATTTTTTTTTTTTTTTTTTTTTTGTGTGAGACACAGTGAAAGACACAAAGTGCACCAATCTTTATTCAATTTCCACCACCAGGAATATAGGAAAACACCCGGGTGGCCAGTGACAAACACTGCCCTTCACATCAAAGGGCAGTGCTGTGTGATCAAAACAGTGAAGGGGAGGGTAGGGACTAAATCAAAATAGAGTTGGAGGGAGAAATGATGCACTCCACTCCCTGCGGCGCCCACCTCTCCCTGAACAACTCCAGGGTGTTGGTGGACACCGCGTGCTCCTTCTCCAAGGACACCCGGGCTCTAACATAACCGCGGAAGAGGGGCAGGCAGTCGGCCCTAACGACCCCCTCCACGGCCCGCTGCCTGGACCTGTTGATGGCCAGCTTGGCCAGGCCCAGGAGCAGACCCACGAGGAGGTCTTCAGACCTGCCCTCCTTCCTCCGTACCGGGTGCCCAAAGATCAGGAGCGTGGGACTGAAGTGCAGCCAAAAACAGAGGAGAAGGTTTTTTTTTTTTTTTTTTTTTTTTTTGCAGGAGAGTCCCTCCCCTCCAAGGGCCGGTGCCTCTTCCCCAGAGAGACCGGGGGGGATTTTTTTTTTTTTTTTTTTTTTTTTTTTTTTTTTTTTTTGGTGCCTCTTCCCCAGAGAGACCGGGGGGGATTTTTTTTTTTTTTTTTTTCTTTTTTTCTTTTCTTTAAAAAATTTAACCCCCACACTACCGCCTAAGTGCGGTAGTGCTTATTTTATCCCCAGCACCCATGGTGTGTGTGTGCAGGTGTAAGACACTGTGAAAGACACAAAGTGCACGAATCTTTATTCAGTTTCCACCACCAGGAAGACAGGAAAACACCCGGGTGGCCAGTGACAAACACTGCCCTTCACATCAAAGGACAGTGCTGTGTGATCAAAACAGTGAAGGGGAGGGTAGGGACTAAATCAAAATAGAATTGGAGGGAGAAATGATGCACTCCACTCCCTGCGGCGCCCACCTCTCCCTGAACAACTCCAGGGTGTTGGTCGACGCCGCGTGCTCCTTCTCCAAGGACACCCGGGCTCTAACGTAACCGCGGAAGAGGGGCAGGCAGTCGGCCCTAACGACCCCCTCCACGGCCCGCTGCCTGGACCTGTTGATGGCCAGTTTGGCCAGGCCCAGGAGCAGACCCACGAGGAGGTCTTCAGACCTGCCCTCCTTCCTCCGTACCGGGTGCCCAAAGATCAGGAGCGTGGGACTGAAGTGCAGCCAAAAACAGAGGAGAAGGTTTTTCAGAAAATCAAAAAGGGAGTGCAAACGCCCACACCCAATATACACGTGGTCCACGGACTCCACAGCGCCACAGAACAAGCAGTTGGGCTGGGAGTCCGTGAACCACCGCAATCTGCGGTTGCAGGGGACTGCTGCGTGCAGCACCCTCCACCCCAGATCCCCGAGAGAAAGGGGGAGGACTCCCGCGTAGAGAGCCCTCCACTGGGGATCCCCACCGCCCGGTGGCAAATGGGCACGCCAAGGCGTGTCCGGACGGTGGATGAGGGAGAAGAGGTGGACGGTGTGCAGCAGCAGTCTGTACAGGGCTCTCCTGTTCACCTCCCTAAACGAAACAAAGTTAAAATTTCGGAGGCGGCTCAGGTTGTGGGGCACAGGCTCCCGCGGGAAGTACGGGACCTTGGGGCCAATGTGAAATTCCGTCCGGGCTGGGGTGAGCTCGGACGGGATCCCACCGCACACCTGAGCGTCCTCCAACTGGTGTACTACGTCGGGTCCGAGCACCGCCGTTTTGAGGCGTCGGATGGCGGTGGCCACGTACTGGACGTCTACCGCCGCCCTGCCTGCTATGTCCTGCGGCAGCGTCCAGCCCAGGCCCCCGGCACCCAGCACGTCCCCGACCCTGGTCACCCTCGCCGCCGCGGCCCTCTCCTCCGACAGCCACTCGAACCCGCGAGTACGGAGGTGCGGATTCCTGAGCAACGGCTCCCTGACGACAGCCGCTACTCCAGCCGGAGGGTAGGCGCGACGCGATTCGACCATGTTCCAGACAGTGATCAGGTCCTGGTAAAAGACAGGCAGCGTCTTGAGGGCGACCTGCAAACCGTCACGGTCGACGAACAGGAGCTGCGTGTCGTAGTTGAGGTTACGCACCTGGCGGAAAAAATACGTCGCCAGGGCGCACCATCTAGGAGGAGGCTCGACGTAAAGGTATCGCCGCAAGGTCTGAAGGCGGAACGTCGCGACCTGGGTGCGGGCGCACACCAGCGACTGACCGCCCTCCTCAATAGGGAGACTCAGAGCCTGCGCGGCGACCCAGTGCATCTTTTTGTCCCAGAAGAAATCGACCAACGTTCTCTGGATGCCAGCGACAAAGCCAAGAGGAGGGACCAAAGTGACCAGCCGGTACCACAGCATGGCGGCCACCAGCTGGTTTATGACCAGCACTCGACTCCTGTAAGATAGCACTCGGAGCAGTCCTGTCCAGCGGCCTAGGCGAGCCGAGACTTTGGCCTCCAGCTCCTGCCAGTTGGCCGGCCAGGATTCCTCAGCCGGGCTGAGGTAGACCCCCAGGTAGAGGAGATGGGTGGTACTCCAGCTGAACCCCCGTAACTCCTCCGGCAGAGAGTCCACCCGCCACGGGCCGACCAGTAGTCCGGAACATTTGGCCCAGTTGATCCTGGCGGAAGACGCCGCCGAGTACACGGCCTGGCACTCGCGCATCCTCCCCAGGTCAGCCGGGTCGGTGAAAGTGAGGAGCACGTCGTCGGCGTAGGCCGAGAGGACCACCCCCGTGCCCGCGCCGCGCAGAACCAGCCCCGACAACCTCCTCCGCAAGAGGCGCAGGAAAGGCTCCACGCACAGGGAATACAGCTGGCCGGACAGGGGGCAGCCTTGACGCACTCCTCTCCCGAAGCGAAGGGGCGCCGTCAGGGACCCGTTAACTTTAACCAGACACTCTGCGGCGGCGTACAAAAGTCGGATCCGGGCGACGAACTGCGCCCCGAACCCGAATGCCCGCAGAGTCCCGAGCAGGTACTCGTGATCGACCCTGTCGAACGCCTTCTCCTGGTCGAGAGACAGGAAGGCGCTCGGCAGACCAGCCCGTCGACAGAAATGGATCAGGTCCCGGACCAGGTGGACGTTATCGTGTATCCTCCGGCCCGGGACCGTGTAGGACTGGTCCGGGTGGATCATGTGGGCCAGCACGGAGGCCAGGCGAGAAGACAACACCCTGGCGAAGATTTTGTAATCCGTGCCGAGGAGGGAGACCGGACGCCAGTTCTTTAAGGAACGAAGGTCCCCCTTCTTTGGCAGCAGGACGATGACCGCCCTGCGCCAAGAAAGGGGCAGCTGTCCGGCATTTAAACACTCCCCCAGGACCTGTGCGTAGTCGCACCCCAGGACGTCCCAGAACGCCCTGAAGAACTCCACAGTCAGCCCGTCCAGCCCCGGGGTTTTGCCCCTCGAGAGCCGGTCGAGGGCGCCGGTCAGCTCCTCCAAAGTGACGGGAGCGTCGAGCCTTCCGGCGTCCTCCGGGCCGAGCTGCGGCAGGTCCTCCCACAGAACTCTGCGAGCATCCTCGCTGGACGGATCCGGAGAGAACAGGGCTGTGTAATAGTTTCGGACGTGGGCCCTGACGCCCTCCGGATCCGAGACGAGGGACCCGTCGTCGGCCAGCAGCACAAGGAGCTGCTGACGGGTGCCACGCCTTTTTTCCAGCGAGTAGAAGAAGGGGGAGCCGCGGTCCAGGTCCTGGAGGAGCTGGATCCGCGACCTCACGTACGCGCCCCGAGCCCCGACGAGCTGCAGGTCCCGGAGCGCGGCCTTCTTCTCTTCGTACACCCCGCGCAGGGCCGGGTCCGCGTCGGGCTGACCGAGGCGTGACTCCAGGTCGAGCAACTCCCTCTCCAACTCCCCGATCCTGGATTTCCGCCTCTTCGTCGACCCCCTCGCGTACTCCTGACAGAAGACGCGGACGTGAGCCTTGCCCACGTCCCACCATAGCCTCAGGGAGGGGAAGCTTCCCCGCTTCCTTCTCCAGCCGGCCCAGAAGCGACGAAACGAGTCCCGGAACCGCTCGTCCTCCAGCAGCAGGTTGTTAAAGTGCCAGTACGCGGAGCCGAGCCTGGCGCCGAACGGAAGGAGTTCCGCCCACACCAGGTGGTGGTCCGTGCACGACACCTGCCGCATGGAGGCCTTCGGGAAACAGGAGGCGTACGCCCGCGAAACGTACAGGCGGTCGATTCTGGACACTCCGACCCCAGGCCTCACGAAGGTGAAGGCGATGGAGTCGGGATGGAGATTCCGCCAGACGTCCACCAGGTCGAAGGACTTGACCAAGTCCCCCAACCTCTTCCCTGACGCGCGGTCAGTGCGGGCACCGCCGTGGTCCCTGCCCTCGAGGACGCAATTAAAATCTCCCCCGAGGACGACGCACTGGCCCTCGTCGATGGAAGCGAGATGAGCGGACACTTCTTGGAAGAAGCTCGCTTGCCTCGGCCCGGCCGGGGGAGCGTAGACGTTCACCAAGTGAAGCACCGCGCCCCCCAGCCGAACCGTCAGGTGAAGCAAACGGCCTGGCACTGGCTCCCTGACCCCCAAGATCTCCGGCTGAAAATGCGGGGCCAACAGGATAGCCACCCCGCCAGATCTGCGGGTGAGGTGACTCATGTAGACCCCCCCTCGCCACTCCAGGAGCCAGGTGGCTTCGTCTCCCGGGGTAGTGTGGGTTTCTTGCAGGAAGCACACCGCATACCTCCCGTCCCGAAGGACCGAGAGGGTCTGGAATCTGCGCTGCGACTCCCTGCTGCCGTTGATGTTGAGGCTGGCTATAGTTGTCTCCATGTCGGAAGCGTTGTGCAACCACCACCAGTACAATTAACAAACCCGTGTATATATTTACAGGGAGGACGAGGGAGGGGCACTGAAGTCCCTCGCCCTCACCAGGAGTGCTCCCAGGAAGTTCCTGACTCGCTTTCGCTCGTTCACGTCGAGCCCAGGCGCCTGGCGGGCAGCGAGGGCCGACCAGTAAACTTTCTCAAAAGAGCTCCAGCGGTCGAGCGCCAGTTGGGCTCTATCCCGGCGACTCCGAGTTTCCTCGACAAATTCCCGGAGTTCCTCGAGGGGGATGAGGGAGAGATCGGTGGGGGGCACCCGGGACTCAAAAAAGTCACTGCAGACGGAGTCCGCGTCGTCCCCGGTGTCCGCCACCGATCCCGAACCCTCCTCCGGGAGGTCGCCCTCGGTCACCGACCCCTCCCCCACCGAGAGAATGGGGGCTGGTCCGGCGCCGCCAACCGGCCTCAAACCCCCGGCGACCCCACCCCCAGGGTCACCGGCGGTACCTTCCTCGACGCACCCCTTCCCGGAACGCCCCGAGTTCGGGTCGTCGGGCGGCAGAGGCTCGGGGCCCCGCTCCTCTCCCGACACCGGGACGCCTGGCTCCTCGGGGAAAAGGTCATCCCCCAGGAAAAGGTCATCCCCCAGGGCCAAGGCCCCCGGAAAAACAGTCTGGGAGGGAGGAGCGAGGATAACACCCTCCTCCCCTCCACCGCTCGACGACCCAGCCGAGGGTCCTCCGTCGTCGCCCGCACCACGGCCCTCGTGGTCATCGAGGTCCTCCCCAGGGGCCGGAGGAGTCAAGGCAGCAGGAGGCCCTGCTGTAGCCCCCAGGGGTTTGGGCGAGTCGGGCCGCGGTGCGGGACAGTCGAGGGGCACCGTTGGCTCGTCCCCCGGAGAGGGGCAGCGCCGCCGGCGCGCTGCAGGAGAGTCCCTCCCCTCCAAGGGCCGGTGCCTCTTCCCCAGAGAGACCGGGGGGGATTTCTGGGCCTTCCCCTCCCCGCCCGCCTCGGTGGTCATGGGGCCCGGGGTCCCTCCCCCCAGCCCTTCCCGGAATACGAATGGCTGGGGGAAGACAGGGGGCGTGGCCAGGGTGGGGAGGGCCAGCCGTGTCACTTCCTTCCCCACCCCCGGTTTATCAGGTGAGGGTGGGCGGGGCAGGGGCCTAGTTCCCTCTCCGGGGCCCGGAGACACGGCCGTTGCAGGAGGCGGAACAGCGGTGGCCTCCCCCAGGTTAGTGCCAGGGCGTGGCTGGGTTGGGCAGGGCTCGGGCTCGGGGGCCCCCGGGCCAGGTGTTAAAGCCCGAGGGGTTTCTCCATCGGGGTGGGGAGTGGGTGTAGTGTCATTGGGGTCAGGGTCAGGTACAGGTTCGGGGGTTTGAGGGTCAGGGGTCCCGCGCCGGGGCGACGCTGGCACGGCCGCAGGGGCATTGTCGTGCCGGGGCGGGGTAGGTCGTGGGCTAGGTGTTGGGGAAGGGGATAGGGTGGTCTCCCCATGGGCGGGCTTGACGCGTCGCGTCTTTCTCTGCGCCTTCTGGCCTGCCGGACGCTCACCCCCCTCCCTGCCAGAGGCTGGAGCATTGGGAGCCTCTGGCTTAGCCTCCGGTGCCGGGGCCTGTGGTGTTGACTTCGGGGGAGGGGGAGTGGGTGCGGCGGCGCCACCGTCAGCCATTGGTGTGGGCTGGGCGGCTTTCTGGGCGGGGCAGTTTTTTCGTATGTGCCCTACCTCGCGGCACAGGTGGCACCGCACGCCGTCCGCCGTCCAGAAGGCGCGATAGGCCGCGCCCTCATGGAGGACAGTAAATGAGCCCTCGGTGACCTCCTCCCGGGCCAGGCAAATGAACACCTGGCGCCGGAAGGAGTAAACGTGTCGGAGGGCAGGGTCCTTCAGACCGAGCAGGAGCGGCTGGACACCCGACCGGATCTCCCCCAGGGTGTTGAGGTGGGGGAGGAGGAGCTCACTGGCAATGAAGGGCGGGACGTTAGAGATCACGACCCTCTGGGCCGTAACCTCCAGAGGGTCGACGGGCAAATGTGTCCCGCCCACAGCGAGCCCCCTCTCCACGGCCAGGTGGACCGCCTGCTCGGTCCTCAGGAAAAATACGGCCTTCCCGTACATGCGGGCCGCAGCGACGATGGCCAGTGGGCCGACCACACTAGCCATGGCCTTGCTGCAGGCCTCGATGGTCATGTTGGGGTGGGGATAGGCCTTGACCCCCAGGCGTTTGGTCAGGTGCCTGAAGGGGGTCGACGTCGCAGCCGGGGTTGTGGGAGCCGGGCCCAAGGCAGCGGCTACCCCGGCGTAGGTGCGGCTGGGCCCGGCGACTTTGGGGCTCGCCATATTCTGCCGCTTTGTACTTCGGCCCCAGGCAGCGGTGGAGGTGGGCCCCTGGTAGCAGCAGTGGTGGAGGGGCCCGAGGCGAGTCGCCAGAGGCAAGTCCCAGGCAGCGACAGCGGTGGCAGAAGCGGACCTCGGGCGAGTCCAAGGTAAGCCCTCGGTCGCAGTGGTGGGGGCAGACCTGTTGGGGAGAGTCCCCGAGGCAAGTCCCAGGCAGCCCCAAAGTCGAGTCCCAGGCAGTAGTGGTGGAGATGGGCCCAAGGCGAGTCCCAGGCAGCAGCGGTGGAGGCAGGCCTCTGGCGAGTCCTGGGAAGTCCCCTCGGTTGCAGTGGTGGGGGCAGACCTGTTGGGGAGGGTCCCCAAGGCAAGTCCCAGGCAGCCCCAAGCCGAGTCCCAGGCCGCAGTTGCGGAGGCAGGCCTCAGACCACAGCAGCAGCGGTGGAGGTCCCGCGAGGGGCCCCAAGGCAAGTCCCAGGCTGTATTGGAGGCAGGCCCCAAGCAGCAACAGCCGAGACAGGTCCGGGCAGAGCCCCAGAGACCTGCGGTGGCGAGGCCTAGGCCGCAGCTCCGAGACCAGGAGCCAGACCAAAAAGGCTCCCACCTCCTGCCTCTCTTCTTCTTCTTCTTCTTCTTCTTCTTTTCTTTCTTTCTTTTTTTTTCTTCCTTCCTTCGGCGATAGCGGAGGAGAGTCCCAGCACACAGACAGTTACTTACTCCCGCCGGCGCGCTGCAGGAGAGTCCCTCCCCTCCAAGGGCCGGTGCCTCTTCCCCAGAGAGACCGGGGGGGATTTATGGGCCTTCCCCTCCCCGCCCGCCTCGGTGGTCACGGGGCCCGGGGTCCCACCCCCCCTGCCTTTCCAGGAATACGAATGGCTGGGGGAAGACAGGGGGCGTGGCCAGGGTGGGGAGTGCCAGCCGTGTCACTTCCTGCCCTGCCCCGGGTTTATCAGGTGAGGGCGGGGCGGGGCGGGGTGGGCTGGGCTGGGCCCCGGTTCCCCCTCCGGGGCCCGGAGACACGGCCCTTGCAGGAGGTGGGCCAGCGGTGGTTCCCCCCAGGTTAGTGCCAGGGCGTGGCTGGGTTTGGCACGGCTCGGTCTCAGGGGCCCCTGGGCCAGGTGTCACGGCGCCAGGGTCGGGTGTTAAAGCCCGAGGGGTTTCTCCATCGGGGCGGGTGGTGGATGTGGGGTCAGCTGGGTTAGGATCAGGTAAGGGGTCCCGCGCCGGGGCGACGCTGGCACGGCCGCAGGGGCATTGTCGTGCCGGGGCGGGGTAGGTCGTGGGCTAGGTTCCGGGGAAGGGGATAGGGTGGTCTCCCCGTGGGCGGGCCTGACGCGTCGCGTCTTTTTCTGCGCCTTCTGGCCTGCCGGACGTTCACCCCCCTCCCTGCCAGAGGCTGGAGCATTGGAAGCCTCAGGCTTAGCCTCCGGTGCCGGGGCCTGTGGTGTTGACTTCGGGGGAGGGGGAGTGGGTGCGGCGGCACCACCATCAGCCGTTGGTGTGGGCTGGGCATTCTTCTGGGTGGGGCAGTTTTTTCTTATGTGCCCCACCTCGCGGCACAGGTGGCACCGCACGCCGTCCGCCGTCCAGAAGGCGCGGTAGGCCGCGCCCTCATGGAGGACAGTAAATGAGCCCTCGGTGACCTCCTCCCGGGCCAGGCAAATAAACACCTGGCGTCGGAAGGAGTAAATGTGTCGGAGGGCAGGGTCCTTCAGACCGAGCAGGAGCGGCTAGACACCCGACCGGATTTCCCCCAGGGTGTTGAGGTGGGGGAGAAGGAGCTCGCTGGCAATGAAGGGCGGGACGTTAGAAATCACGACCCTCTGGGCCGTAACCTCCAGCGGGTCGACGGGCAAATGTGTCCCGCCCACAGCGAGCCCCCTCTCCACGGCCAGGTGGACCGCCTGCTCGGTCCTCAGGAAAAATACGGCCTTCCCGTACATGCGGGCCGCAGCAACGATGGCCAGTGGGCCGACCACACTAGCCATGGCCTTGCTGCAGGCCTCGATGGTCATGTTGGGATGGGGATAGGCCTTGACCCCCAGGCGTTTGGTGAGGTGCCTGAAGGGGGTCGACGTCGCAGCCGGGGTTGGGACAGCCGAGCCCAAGGCAGCGGCTACCCCGGCGTAGGTGCGGCTGGGCCCCGCGACCTTCGGGCTCGCCATACTCTGCTGCCGAATGTTACGCCCCAGGCAGCAGCAGCGACGGTGGAGACCGGCCTCGGACAACAGCAGCGGTGGAGGCAGGCCTCAGGCGAGTCTACGGTAGGCCTTCGGTCGCAGTGTGGGGGCAGACCTGTTGGGGAGAGTCCCCAAGGCAAGTCCCAGGCAGCCCCAAAATTGAGTCCCAGGCAGTAGTGGTGGAGGAGCCCGAGGAGAGTCTCAGGCAGCGGCAGCAGTGGAGGCAAGCCTCAGGCAAGTCCCAGGTAGGCCCTTGGTCGCAGCAGTAGTGGGGCAGACCTGTTTGGGGAGGGTCCCCAAGGCAAGTCCCAGGCAGCCCCAAAATTGAGTCCCAGGCAGCAGCAGTGGAGGTCCTGGGGAGGGGTCCAAGGCGGGTCCCAGGCTGCGGTGGTGGAGGCGGGCCTCAGACAACAGCAGCAGTGGAGGCAGGCCTCTGGCAAGTCCTGGGCAGGCCCTTGGTCGCAGTGGTGGGGGCAGACCTGTTGGGGAGAGTCCCCGAGGCAAGTCCCAGGCAGCCCCAAAATTGAGTCCCAGGCAGCAGCAGTGGAGGTGGGCCTCTAGTAACAGCAGCAGTGGCGGAGGTCCTGGGAGGGCCCCAAGGCAAGTCCCAGGCAGCAGCAGTGGCGGAGGTCCTGGGAGGGCCCCAAGGCAAGTCCCAGGCAGCAGCAGTGAGGTAGGCCCCAAGCAGCAACAGCTGAGGCAAGTCTGGGCAGGGTCCCAGAGACCAGCAGTGGGAGTGCTGGTCTCTCCTTCTCCTTTCTTCCTCTCTCTGTAGGGCAGCTGGTCTAGGGATAGTCGCCTTCAAGGAGAGTCCTTGCACATACACTCAAATTAGGCAAACACCCAGGTGGCCAGTGACAAACACTGCCCTTCACATCAAAGGGCAGTAAGACTGACTTCTAAACTGCCTGATCCACACAGTCAATGCATTTCAGGTGTTACTAAGATCTCATTAGGGAACTGTTGTTTCACTGGCTGGTTAAAGCCTGTGTGTAATTCTTTTCTCCTTTACTTTGAGAAAAGGTCAATGTTGATATTGTGGCAGGGCTTAGCCCTTGGGTTCTGGTTTTCTTTGTTTTTTGCATGTGTTTTCATGGTTTTATTTGGTGTTTGGACTGAGCCCTTATGAGAAAATACATGTTTCCTGGTGGGCAGGCTTCTGTAAAGACTGAATACCTATGTGTGTGCTGGGAGATGAACAATTGCTGTGTCCTGGAGTTCGGGAGTGGTTGCCGCCTTCAGGAGTGGACCAAACCTCTGTGAGTTAATTGTACCTTCACAATGTACTGCGTTCCTGTGAATGGGCCTGGTTCACTGTGGAGAAACCAGGCCTCTATGGAGACTAAAAACGTGTGTGTGCTGTGGGGTGTGTTTTTGCTGCATTCAGGAGTGGACTCTGCATATCAAAGTGGACTCTGCCTTTGGTTGTGGACCTGATCTCTGACAATGTATTCTGCATGCTGGAGTGGACTCTGTGTATTTGAAAGGACTGTGTTAGTTGGTAATTGACTCTGTCTTGTTGCATTGTTGGGGTTTATCGCCTGAACTGTCTTGTGTGTCCTTAGGTCTGGCAGGCCTTACTGTGAGCTGGGAAGCTCATGGGTCTTTCCGAAGCTGTCACTCTGAGTCCAGATTCCTGTGCACCAGAAGGTGGGTAGGCTGCCCAGAAAGCAGAAAGGTGTGTAGGCCACTCTGATGCCAATCGCCTCGAGAGCTGGAAGGTGGCTAGGCCGTTCTGAGCGCTGTCATCCCGAAAAGGGGTAATTGGGATGGGCTGTCCTAGAGGTGGCCAGAAGGTGTGTCAGGGTAGTCCACAGGCCAGATTGCGTGTCAGGGTGGGAAAGAGCCAGATGGTACATAGGGGCAGATTTGGAGCTGGAAGGTGGGTAGGCTGTCCTCAGCACTGTCACCCTGGGTAGGTACAAGGGCGGACTGTCTGAGAGGTGACTGGAAGGTGCGAAAGGTTCGGGAAGGTGTCTGTGTGGATTTCCTTCGGGTGCTTCGGTTTCCTCCCACAGTCCAAAAAAAATGTGCAGGTTAGGTGAATTGGCTATGCTAAATTGCCCGTAGTGTTAGGTGAAGGGGTAAATGTAGGGGAATGGGTCTGGGTGGGTTGTGCTTCAGTGGGTTGGTGTGGACTTGTTGGGCCAAAGGGCTTGTTTCCACACTAAGTAATCTAGTCTGTATTTCTATGCACTTTTTAAAAATTTAATTAGACTGTCTTATCCGTTTTGTTACTGTTTTGTGATGATTGAAAGTGAGATTTGAGGTTTGTCCTTATTTCCTTGAAAGCTGGTTGAACGGTTTGGGCTACAGTCAGTGTGTTCCTGCTGCTGTTGGTTTCTGCTTTTTGCCGGGGCGGTGGAATCCTGCTTCCTAGACTGGCTGAAATATTTAGCCAGTTTGTTAACTGGTATTCCTTCTTGTTGAGGAGTGATTTTTAAACTGCAAAATCTACACTGTCAATGTGTTTCAGGTATTACTCAGTTCTCATTAGGGAACTGTTGTTTTACTGGCCTTTACTTTACTTTAAGAAAAGGACTATGTTGATTTTGTGGCAGGGGTTAGCCCTTGCACTCTAGTGTTGTTTTTTTCGGAATGTACTTTCACTTTTTGGTGTTTGGACTGAGCCCTTGTGAGAAAATACATCTTTCCAGATAAGTTGTTCCATTTGTGGGTGACTAGGCCTCTGTAAAGACTGGATACCTGTGTGTATTGGGGGGTGAGCAATTGCTGCATCCTGGCGAAGACCAAACCCTGTGAGTTAACTGCAGCTTGGTGCAGTTCCTGTGTGGTGTTCCAGTGAGTCTGCCTGGTTCTCTTTAGGTGGGCCAGGCCTCTATAGAGACGGAACAGCTTTGTCTGTGCTGTGGAGTGTGCATTTGCTGCCTTCCAACTGGAAACTGTATTGTGAGGATTTTGTGACTTCTGTTAATGTGGTTTTGTAATTAATTGTTTGAGTACAGACCAGAGTGGGCTAGTCAGTATGTGGGGTAACTGGGAGCTGGAGGGTTGATGACCGGCCTGGGGGAAAACAGGCTGGGGGTGGTCTGTTAGTACGCAAGGGGGTTGGGGGGCTAGGCAGCCAACAGCGTGCCTGTAGGAAAGCTGGTCAGGGGAGAGGCAGCTGGTTCGTGAGCTGGCTGGGGTCCAGAGGGTTGATCACCAGTCTGAGGAAAGTGGGCCAGGAGGATCCTGTCAGAATGGGGGGTGGGGGGTGGCAGGCAATCAATAACATCCTCGCAGGAAAGCTGGTATAGTGCAGACCGGTCAGTACATGGGGAGGCTGAACCGGGTTGCCGACGACAGCCCATAGGAAGGCTGATCAGGGGAGGACAAGTCAGTATGCAGAGATACTGGAACAGCTGGGCTGTAGGAATGCTAGCCAGGAGAAAGGGTTAGTGAGTACGTAGGGTAGCCAGGTGCTGAAAGGCCATCAGCCCGACTGTAGGAAAGCAGGTTGGAAATAATTTAGTTAGTACGCGGGGTGGCCGATGACCGTGCTGGAGGAAAGTGGGCTGAGGACGGTCAGTCAATATGCAGGAGCGGCTGGAGACTGGAAGGCCAACAACCAGCTCTTGGAAAGCGGCCCGGCATAATTTGGTCAGTACATGGAGTGACTGGGAGTTAGGTGGTTGACGACCAGCCTGGAGGAAAGCAGGCCTGGAGAGGGTCAGTGAGTACACAGCAGCCAGAGACCAGAAGGCTGACGACTGTCCTGCAGGAAGGCTGGCCACGGACACTCTGATCAGTATGTGGTAGGGACTGGTGTCAAGTGTCTTTTTAGCTATATTGGGTCATTTTCTATTCACTGATTCTCATTTGATTGCACTTTCTTGCCTGTTTGTTAATGTTATCTTTGATGAATGGAAGTGGGGTTTGAGGTTTGTCCTCATCTCCATGAAAACTGGCTGAACGTTGGGGTTGGTGTTGCCTTTGCTGCCCTTTCCCCTGTACATAGTGTTTTTTTTTTGTGAACTGCTGTTTTCTGTTTATTGTCAACCGTATTTTGTACGGTTTAATAAAATTTTTAAAAATCCAGGAGATTTAGAATCTCTTAAGTTTAGGGGACTAACTATAGGCTGGCTGGGCCACAGTGAGTGTGTTACTGCTGCTGTTGGTTTCTGCTTTTTTGAGGGGGGGAGACCTGAATTATGTAGCCAGTTTGTTAACTGATTTTTTTTTTCAGTGGGGACTGATTTTCTAAACTGCCTGATCCATGCAATCAATGTGTTTCAGGTATAACTCAATACTCATTAGGGAACTGTTGTTTCACTGGCTGGTTACAGCTTGTATGTTAACTCTTTTTTGTCCTTTTTTTACTTTGAGAAGAGGTCGACTCTGATTTTCTGGCAGTGCTCAACCCTTGCAGTATTTTTTTTGTTTTATTTTTAAACACATGTTTTCACTTTTCTTTTGGTGTTTGGGCTGAGCCCTTATGAGAAAATACATCTTTTCAGATGAGCTATTCCTGTGCATAGGACTGCTCCTTGTAGAACATAGAACATAGAAGAATACAGCGCAGTACAGGCCCTTGGGCCCTCGATGTTGCGCCGATCCAAGCCCACCTAAACTACACTAACCCACTATCCTCCATATACCTATCCAATGCCCTCTTAAATGCCCATAAAGAGGGAGAGTCCACCACTGTTACTGGCAGGGCATTCCATGAACTAACGACTCGCTGAGTGAAGAACCTACCCCTAACATCAGTCCTATATCTACCCCCCCTTAATTTAAAGCTATGCCCCCTTGTAATACCCGACTCAATACGCGGGAAAAGGTTGGTGGATAAGCCCTCTGAAAAGGAGAAAGTGAGGAGTGCAGATGCTGGACTACCAGAGTTGAAAAATGTGGTGCTGGAAAAACACAGCAGGCCAGGCAGCATCCGAGGAGCAGGAGAATCGACGTTTCAGGCATAAGCCCTTCTCCTCGGATGCTGCCTAGCTGTTGTGTTTTTCCAGCAGCACATTTTTCAACTCAAGCCCTCTGAAAAGACTGTCTGTGTGCTGGGAGGTGAGCATTTTGTGTATACTTGAGGTTGGGAGTGGACTCTGCCTTCGGGAGTGGGCCAAAATCCTGAGTCATTGAACCTTTACAATGTACTATGTTCCTGTGGGTGGGCCTGTTTATCTGTGGATAACCCACTTCCCCTAGCCTTACTAAGAGTCTGTAAACTCAGTCAGTTTTCAGGTTTCTCTTACGTTTTTTTTTCTTTTCTCTTCCTTTGTTTAGTCCGTGTGTGCTTTTAGAGTAGCGGGATATGAATGTTAGGGCAGTTGCATGTTCCTCCTGCAGAATGTGGCAGGTGGGAGACACTTCACATGTCTCTGCCGACTATATCTGCGGGAAGTACACCCAACTCCAGCTCCTCAAACCGAGTTAGTGAACTGGATGAACTACAGATCATTCGGAAGGCCGAGGGGGAAATTGAGAGGAAGTACAGGGAGGTGGTCAGTCGCCAGACACAGGATAAGGACAGCTGGGTTACAGTCAGGGGGAGGAAAGGGAGTGTTCAGAGTAGGGATCCCCTGTAGCCGTTTCCCTCAGCAATAAGTATACCGTTTTGGATACTGCTGGTGGAGATGGCCTACCAGGGAAAAGCCATAGTTGAAAATGTGTTGCTGGAAAAGCGCAGCAGGTCAGGCAGCATCCAAGGAACAGGAGAATCGACGTTTCGGGCATAAGCCCTTCTTCAGGAAACAGTCTTTTCAGGGGGCTTGAGTTGAAAAATGTGGTGCTGGAAAAACACAGCAGCCAGGCAGCATCCGAGGAGAAGGGCTTATGCCCGAAACGTCGATTCTCCTGTTCCTTGGATGCTGCCTGACCTGCTGCACTCTTCCAGCAACACATTTTCAGCTCTGATCTCCAGCATCTGCAGACCTCACTTTCTCCTCAAAAGCCATAGTTGTCAGGTCTCTGGCACTGAGCCTGGCACTGTGGCTCAGAAGGGAAGGGGGGGAGAATAGAAAAGCGATAGTGGTGGGGGGATCAATAGTATGATGGATTGACAGGAGATTTTGTGGTCAGGAACGGGACTCCTGGAAGGTTTGTTGTCTTCCCAGTTCCAGGATCTGGGATGTCGCTGATCAGGTTTACAGAATTCTGAAGGGGAAGGGTGAGCAGCCAGAAATCGTGGTACATATTGGTACCAATGACATAGCCAGGAAAGGGATTGAGGACCTGAAAAGTGACTACAGAGAGTTAAGTTGGAAGCTGAAGAGCAGGACAGGTAGAGTAGTGATTTCAAGTTTGCTAACGGTGCCATGGGATAGTGAGGTGAGGAACAGTCAGCGAATGCAGCTGAACACATGGCTGCATGGGTGGTGCAGGAGGGAGGGCTTCAGATACCTAGATCATTGGGATAACTTCTGGGGAAGGTGGGACCTGTACATGAAGGATGGGTTGCACCTGAACTGGAGGGGCACGAATGTCCTGGGTGGGAGATTTGCTCACGTGATTCGGGAGGGTTTAAACTAGTTTGGTGGGGGGGCGGGGGGGGGGGGTGGGAATCAGAGCCACATATCTGAGAGGGGGACAGTTGCAGATGGGGCAGTGACAGGATATAGTGGATCGATCAGGAAGGTTTGTCACGCGATGAAACAAACGGATTGGTTAAAATGTGTCTGCTTTAACTCCAGGAGTGTCAGAAATAAGAGTGATGAACTTAGAGCATGAATCAGTACTTGGGGCTACGATGTTGTGACCATAACAGAGACAAGGGTTTCACTGGGGCAGGAATGGTTGCTTGATGTTCCAGGGTTTAGAAAGAACAGGGAGGGTGGAAAAAGAGGAGGGGGTGTAACATTGCTAATTAGAGGGTGCGTCACAGCTACAGGGTGGCACGGTGGCACAGTGGTTAGCACTGCTGCCTCACAGTGCCAGAGACCCGGGTTCAATTCCCCCCTCGGGCAACTGTCTGTGAAGAGTTTGCACATTCTCCCCGTGTCTGCGTGGGTTTCCTCCGGGTGCTCCAGTTTCCTCCCACAGTCCAAAAATGTGCACGTCAGGTGAATTGGCCATACTAAATTGCCCGTAGTGCTAGGTGAAGGGGTAAATGTAGGGAAATGGGTCTGGGTGGATTGATCTTCGGAGGGTCGGTGTGGACCTGTTGGGCCGAAGGGCTGTTTCCATACTGTAAGTAATCTAATCTAAAAACGAAGGCTGTTGAGGAAGGTTTGTCTACTGAGTCAGTATGGGTGGAAGTTAGGAACAGCAAGGGAACAGCCACCGCATTGGGGGCTTTCTACAGACCACCTAATAGCAGTTGAATGATTGAAGAACTCATAGGCGGATAGATTCTGTAAAAATGCAGATGTAGCAGGGTTGTTGTTGTTGGGTGATTTCAACTTTCCCAATATCGACTGGAACCTCCTAAGTGCAGATGGTTTGGATGGAGCTGTTTTTGTCAGGTGTGTTCAGGAGGGTTTCCTTAGTCAGTATGTGGACAGGCTGATGAGGGGAGTGGCCATTTTGGATTTGGTGCTCAGCAATGAGCCAGACAGGTGTCAGATTTCATGGTGGGAGAATACTTTGGTGACAGTGATTATGACTGCCTCACATTTACCATAGCCTTTTGAGAGGGAAAGGAGCAGTTATCAAGGGAAGATATTTAATTGGGGAAAAGGAAATTATGGCGCTATCAGACAGGAGTTGGGAAGTACAGACTGGGAGCAACTGTTCCACAGAAATGTGGAGACTATCTAAGGAGCAGTTCTTGTGAGTGATGCACAAATTTGTTTCTCTGAGACAAGTAAGAAAAGGTAAGATTAAGGAACCTTGGATGACGAGAACAGAGGAGCTTCTCATCAAAAGGAAGAAGGCAGCAAGGTGGAGGAAGCAAGGATCTAGCATAGCTTTGGAGGATTACAGGCTTGCTAGAAAAGAGCTCAGAAATGGACTGAGGAGAGCCAGGAGGGAGCACTGAAAAGGCTTGGCAATAAGGATTAGGGAGAACCCAGAGACATTTTACTCACGTGAGGAATAAGAGAATGACCAGGGAGAAGGTAGGACTGATCAGGGATAGCATAGGGAATTTGTGCGTGGAGTCTGAGCAGATAGGGGAAGCCCTAAATAAGTTTTTTGCTTTGGTTTTCACTAAGGAAAGGGTACTTGTTGTGAATGAGAACTTTGAGGAGCTGGGATACAGGCTTGACCAGATCATGATTGATGAAATTGATGTAGTGGAAATTTTGGAAAACATTTAAGATTGATAAGTCCCCAGAGCCAGATCAGATTTATCCTAGACTGCTCTGGAAAGTGAGAAAGGAGGTTGCTAAGCTGCTGGAGATGATCTTTGCCTCCTCACCCCCCATGGGAGTTGTTCCTCTTTTCAAGAAGGGCAATAGGGAAATCCCTGGCAATACAGACCAGTCAGTCTTCCGTCTGTGGTCAGCAAAGATTTTTGGAAAGAATTCCAAGGAATAGGATTTATGACTATTGGCAAAGCATAGGGTGATTAAAGGCAGTCAGCATGGCTTTGAGGGGCGGGTCATGCTTCACAAATCTTTATTGAGTACTTTGAGAAGGTAACAAGACCGGTTGAACAGTGGATGTGGTGTATATGGACTTCAGCAAAACATTTGATGAGGTTCCCCATGGTAGGCTCATTCATAATCTCGGGAAGTATGGGATACAGGGCGTTTTGGCTACCTGAATTCAGAATTGGCTGGCTGACAGAAGGCAGAGAGTGGTTGTAGATGGTAAGTAATCTGCCTGGAGGTCAGTGATGAGTGGGGTCCCGCAGGGCTCTGTTCTTGGGCCTCTGTAGTTTTTATAAATGACTTGGATGAGGAGGTTGAGGGGTGGGTTAGTAAATTTGCAGATGACACAAAGGTTGGAGGTGCCGTCGATAGTATCGAGGGCTTTTGCAGGCTGCAGCGCAACATACAGGATGCAGAGCTGGGCTAAGAAATGGCAGACGGAGTTCAACCTGGATAAATGCGAAGTGATGCAGTTTGGAAGGTCGAACTTGAATGCTGAATATAGGATTAAAGACAGGATTCTTGGCAGTGTGGAGGAGCAGAGGGATCTGGGGTGTTCAAGTACGTAGATCCCTCAAAGTTGCCACCCAAGTGGATAGGGTTGTTAAGAACGCATATGGTGTTTTGGCTTTCATTAACCAGGGAATCGAGTTTAAGAGCTGTGAGGTTTTGCTGCAGCTCTGAGACCCTGGTGAGACCACACTTGGAATATTGTGTCCAGTTCTGGTCGCCCTACTATAGGAAAGATACAGAGGCTTTGGAGAGGGTGCAAAGAAGGTTTACCAGGATGCTGCCTGGACCGGAGGGCTTGCCTCATGAAGAAAGGTTGAATAAGCTTGGACTTTTCTCTCTGGAGAGAAGGAGGAAGAGAGGTATACAAGATAATGAGAGGAATAGATAGAGTCAATAGCCAGAGACATTTCCCCAGGGCAGGATTGACTGGTACAAGAGGTCATAGTTTTAAGATATTAGAGGAGACATCAGAGGTAGATTCTTTACACAGAGAGTTGTGAATGCATGGATTGCATTGCCAGTGGTGGTGGTGGAAGCAGAGTCATTAGGGACATTTAAGCGACTGCTGGACATGCACATGGAAAGCAATGAGCTGAGGGGTGCGTAGGTTAAGTTATTATATTTTACATTACGATTAAACCTCGGCACAACATCATGGGCCTAAGGGTCTGTTCTGTACTATACTTTTCTATGTTCTATGTTTTAAGTTCTAAGTAAATAAAAGCTGACTTAGTAATGGGACAAAAAGGAGTCTCTCCTAATGGGTCTGCTCCTGGGCCTGGCCAAACTGGCCATGAACAGGTCCAGGCAGTGGGCCATGGAGGGTGTTGTTATGGCTGATTGCCTACCCCTCTTCTGCAGTTATGTCAGAGCCTGGGAGTCCCTGGAGAAGGAGAATGCCATGCCTTACAATACCCTTGAGTTTTTCAGGGAGAGGTGGGTACCATGGGGGCATGGAGTGTTTTACTTTCCCCTCCCATTCTATTTTGCTTTAATTCCGTCTCTCCCCTTCACATAGGCATTGTCTTTGAATAGAAGGGCACTGCTTGTCAGTGGCCATTTGGTGTTCTTTCTTCTGGTGGCAGAATATGAATAAAGTTTTCTGCACTCAATGTTTCTTCACTGTGTCCTACACCTACACGCACACGACATGGGTGCTTGGGGAAAAATAAGCACCACTGCTGTTTGGCAGTAGTGCGGGGGAATAATATTTTTAAAAACTCAGATTTAGAATCACCTTAGTTCAGGGGACTGACATTTTAAAAAAAAAAGGAGACAAAAAGATTATGCAGAAAAAAATAATGAAAACAAGAGTCTGTCCTAGTCAGTCTGCTCCTGGGCCTGGCTCGGCTGGCCCTAAACAGGTCCAGGCAATGGAAAATGGAGGGGTTCGTAAGGGCCGTTTGCCTGCCCCTCTTCCATGGTTACGTTTGGGCCCAGGTATCCCTGGAGAAGGAGCACATGGTATTCAATAACACCCTCAAGGTTTTCAAGGAGAGGTGGGCACTGTGGAACATGGAATGCTGTAATTATTTTTATATTCCTCCCTCCAATTATATTTTGATTTAATCCCTACCCTCCCCTTCACTTTTTCATTCACGTAGGTATTTCCCTTGAACGGAAGGGCATTACTTGTCACCGGAGATGGAAATGTGTTGCTGGAAAAGCGCAGCAGGTCAGGCAGCATCTAGGGAACAGGAGAATCGACGTTTCGGACATTAGCCCTTCTTCAGGAATGTCTTGTCACCAGTCTCTTGGGTGGTTTTTTTCTTCCTGGTGGTGGAGTGCAAATAAAGTTTTCTGTACGAGAACTCTGTGGGAAGCTAGAGAACTGATTGCTGGACGTCTTGCTGAGATATTTGTATCATTGTATCACAGGTGAGGTTCTGGAAGACTGGAGGTTGGCAAACGTGGTGCCACTGTTTAAGAAGGGCGGTAAAGACAAGCCAGGGAACTATAGGCTGGTGAGCCTGACATCGGTGGTAGGCAAGTTGTTGGAGGGAATCCTGAGGGACAGGATGTACATGTATTTGGAAAGGCAAGGACTAATTCGGGATAGTCAACATGGCTTTGTGCGTTGGAAATCATGTCTCACAAACTTGATTGTGTTTTGAAGAAGCAACAAAGGAGATTGATGAGGGCAGAGTAGTTGATATGATCTATATGGACTTCAGGATAGAAGACAGAGGGTGGTGGTGGAGGGTTGTTTTTCAGACTGGAGGCCTGTAACCAGTGGAGTGCCACAAGGATCGGTGTTGGGCCCTCTACGTTTTGTCATTTACGTAAATGATTTGGATGTGAGCATAAGAGGTACAGTTAGTAAGTTTGCAGATGACACCAAAATTGGAGATGTAGTGGACAGCGAAGAGGGTTACCTCAGATTACAACAGGATCTGGACCAGATGGGCCAATGGGCTGAGAAGTGGCAGATGGAGTTCAATTCAGATAAATGCGAGGTGCTGCATTTTGGGAAAGCAAATCTTAGCAGGACTTATACACTGAATGATAAGGTCTGAGGGAGTGTTGCTGAACAAAGAGACCTTGGAGTGCAGGTTCATAGCTATTGAAAGTGGAGTCACAGGTAGATAGGATAGTGAAGAAGGCGTTTGGTATGCTTTCCTTTATTGGTCAGAGTATTGAGTACAGGAGTTGGGAGGTCATGTTGTGGCTGTACAGGACATTGGTTAGGCTACTGTTGGAATATTGCGTGCAATTTTGGTCTCCTTCGTATCGGAAAGATGTTGTGAAACTTGAAAGTGTTCAGAGAAGATATATAAGGATGTTGCCAGGATTGGAGGATCTGAGCTACAGGGAGAGGCTGAACAGGCTGGGGCTGTTTTCCCTGGAGCGTCGGAGGCTGAGGGGTGACCTTTTTAGAGATTTACAAAATTGAGGGGCTTGGATAGGATAAATAGACAAAGTCTTTTCCCTGGGTTCGGGGAGTCCAGAACTAGAGGGCATAGATTTAAGGTGAGAGGATAAAGATATAAGAGACCTAAGGGGCAACTTTTTGGTGTATGGAATGAGCTGCCAGAGGAAGTGGTAGAGGCTGGTACAATTGCAACATTTAAGAGGCATTTGGATGGGTATATGAATAGGAAGGGTTTGGAGGGATATGGGCCGGGTGCTGGCAGGTGGGACTAGATTGGGTTGGGATATCTGGACGGGTTGGACCGAAGGGTCTGTTTCCATGCTGTACATCTGTGACTCTGACTTGATGTTTCTTCACTGTGTGCTGCACCTACATGCACATGCCATGGGCAGAAAGGAAAAGAAAACCGTGGTTTCAGGGAAAAAAATTGTGACTGATGAAGAAGAAAAAATAAAAAAATGTAAACAGTAGAACCTCCTTGTGGGTCCTCTGCTGGGCCTGGCCAGGCTGGCTATGAACAGGTTCAGGCAGCGGGCAGGAGAGGGGATCGTTATGGCCTATTGCCTGCCCCTCTTCTGCGGTTACGTTCGGGCCCAGGTGTCCGTGGAGAAAGAGCATGTGGTGTCCACAAATACTCTTGGCTTCTTTAGGGAGGTGGGCACAGTAGGGAATCGACTGCTTTATTTCCCCTCCTATTCTACTTTGATTTTAATCACTCCACTCTCCGTCATCTTTTTCACATCAGCGTTGCTTGCTCTGGGCTTTGTTTATCACTGGTTCATTGGCCACATGGGTAACTTTTCTGGTGGTGGAATGTCAATAAAGTTATTTTCAGTTCGTGTTTTCACTGTCTTGCATGTGTACACACACAAACTTGGGTCCTGGGAAAACCAGCATTACTGTTGTATGGAAGAAAAACAATAACCAGGAGATTTAGAATCTCCTCAGTTCAGAGTATTGACGCTGAGCTGGCTGGCCACAGCAGTATGCTGTGCACAAGTAGAAAAGGGTAAAAAAAGGAGTCTGAGATTCTCTTATTCTAGATGCTAAGTGAGCTAATCAGTTTACATACTGTGCATGTGTAATTAAAAGGTGACTTAGTGACTGCATGCCTGCTAGCTTGCAGTTATTTCACATATGTTCAAGTCTGCATCCTGGGGATTTAGAGGAGCATATTTAGATTTGGAGAACTGGCCTATAGGCTACATTCGAAGATACATTTTCTCAGAGTTGCTGAAATATTTTGCAAGGAACAGACTGAAAAGATTTAAGTTCATTAAGGCAAGCCAACATACAAGGCAGAATATTCTAAAAGGCAGAATTTGATTGAATAACCTAATTTTAATTTTTTTTGTAGAATTAACAGCTGTTGAAGGGCTTGAAGTGGATATTGTCTATGCAAATATTAAGAAACTGCTTGACGTACCATATAAAAGACTGGCTAACAAAATTGAGGATCGTGGAACAGGAAGCTTGCTGTCAACTTGGATGAAAAATTGTTTCAAGGCAAAAAAAAGTCCTTTAGACTGATATCAAAATTGTAGGTATTTCAAACAGGGAATTATATCAATCACCTGTAAACAAGTGGAGAGTTTAGCAGAATGGACAGACAAATAGAATGTAATATAGAGAATTATCTGCTTCACATTTTGACAGACACAACAATGTCATAGTTCTAAAGAGTGTCTGTGACAGAGAGACTTTGTGTGTGTATGTGCAGAAAGTCTTGGAAGTGGAAGGAACTTACTTTTAAAAATAATATTTCAAGGGATGTGAGCATTATTGGCATGGTCAACATTTGCCGTCCATTCCTAAAGCCATGTCCCAAAGTTCTGGGGAAGTAGTCCTCACCAAAGCTCATGGAAATGATTAGCTGCACAATGTCTTCAGCACCCTTGCAGACGGAGCAGAGTATAGATATATCTGGTCACGGTCAGGCATGTCTTTTCACTTAATGATAGATTTCTTGTTTGAATGTTCTCAGTCAGTGTGCAATGTCAAGTGGTGCTCTTCTCAGACCACTGCCTCCTGCTGGTCATCTGTAACCTACAGGATGACCAGTGGGCTGGCAACCTAATGTGGAAGCTGAATGTGAAACGGTTGACCCCAGAAAACATTGAGGAGCTCAAAAGGGATTGCATTGGTTGGAGAACTGTGATGCCCTCTTTGAGTCTCCGTTGGACTAGTGGAAGACAGTCAAGGGGAACATCAAGAGGCTCTTTATCCTCAAAGATGCTCAGAAGGTGAGCAAGAGATGGGTAAAACTATCCAAACTCCAGAAAAGCCTGCACAACCTATTCCGGCTGCAGACGATGGGTGTCAATGTCACAGAGGATCTCCAGGAGATGAAGACCCAGCAAGCACGATGGGGCAGCATAATGGCTCAGTCGTTAGCACTATTGCCTCACAGCGCCAGGGACACAGGTTCGATTCTGGCTTCAGGTAACTGTCTGTCTGTGTGAAGTTTGTACATTCTCCCTGTGTCTGCATGGGTTTCCTCTGGGTGCTCCGGTTTCCACACACATTACAAAAGATGGCAGGTCAGGTGAATTGGCCATGGTAAATTGCCCATAATTCTAGGCACATTAGTCAGGGGTAAATGCAGGGAATAGGTGGGTTACTCTTCGAAGGGTTGATGTGGACTAGTTGGGTCAAAGGGCCTGTTTCTATGCTGTAGGGAATCAAATCAAATCTAATCAAGCTTTGTTCTTTGCTTTGGAGGCCTCCAAGGTAATCTTCTAGTCCAGGGCCGACACTGGAGCAGGATGAGTCGTGCTCTTGTTTCTTCTTCCGGAAGGTGCTCAAGGAGAGCTTTATGCTCCGCTGCCTGAAGGCTTGGTAATGTCATTTCAGTCTGACAACCTTTATGACACGAAGCTCACAGACGCCGCAGCCTTCCAGTTGTTCTTGTCCTCTATCACAGAAGTGTTGTATGGAAGCACCGGTGAGAGTTTGGACCAGTCGTTATCTCTGGATGAGCTGACTAAGGCCCTGAGGATTTAGAAAAGAATAAAGCTACCAGAAGCGATGGCTTACTGGCAGAATTGTATTCAGCTCTGTGGTACTTGATTGGCCAGGACTTGCTGGAGGTGTATGGCAGCATGTTTCTGTGAGGTAGCATATGCAAATCATGAGAAAAGGTAACCTCGCCCTCATCTGTAAGTGGAGGGGGGAGAGAGGACATTAGAAATTGGTGACCAGTTTCGCTGCTGAATGTTTACTACAACATTCTGTCTAAGGCCATCACCAACCATGTATCACCTGTCCTTCGTGGAGAAGCTTATGAAGAAAACCCCTTTGACCACAAGTCCATCAGGAAGTGGTCAGCACATAGTGTCCTTGAGACCCTTCGGGAAAAGGAGAGGGCGGATCCTATCGAGTGGTTCACTAAGCAGACTGTCAAAGCCATTTGGCAGAATGCCTCATCGCCAGAACTTTCCAACAAGCACCAAGACATGGCTTGGCTGGTGGTGAGAAGGGCTCTGCCTGTGAGATCCTTTATGCACGCCCGGACTCTCAGCCGCACCGCACGCTGCCCTCGAAGCGGCTGCGGGGGGGGGGGGGGGGGGGGGGTGGGAACGAGTGCAGAAGAAGTCTGAAGAGGAATGCAATGGTGTTTGTCGAGGTTTGTCTCTAGCAGCGCTGTGACGCGGGACTGCGTGCTGTACGGTCTGTTCCCCAGGACGCACACCGAGACGAACATCAACTGTGCCTGGAGGATCATCAACTCTGTGAAGGACGCTCTCTGGGTGGTCCGAAACCTGTTGATCTTCCAGCTGAAGGAGTTGACCCCGACTGAGTGTTGCAGACTGGCACATTCCAAGGTCCAGGACTACATGTTGAAGGACGCGCTGAAGCTTGGGGCAGCTGCCGCCAAGGCGCGGTGGGGAAAGACCACCATGTAACATCTGCCTGCCTCGGAAGAACAGGGGGCCCGCGCAGTCATTTGGGCTCTGTTGACGCCTCAGCTAAATATATGGACATATGATTGATAAATGTACAGACCTGTATATAAAAATGATAAATTCTGATCTCTATGTAAATGTTTACGTATGAATGGCATGACCAACTGTACAGACCATCAAATTATTTTATGAATAAAGTATATTTTTGAAATTTAAAAAAATCACCAACCATGTCACGTCTTCTCTGGGATTGGTGATTCACCCCAACCAAACATGTGCTGTACTGGGTGAGAAGGTCTTGGAGGCTTTCGTATCCCTGAGGATTGTGAGGCTCTACGTGCAGAACAGGTGGGGTGGATGCCTGCCTCATCAGCCTGGACTGAGAGAAGGCCTTTGACAATATATCTCACATCTACATGGGGGATGTGTACTCAAAATAGGGTTTGCGGAGGGAATTTGCAACTGGATCTGACTGCCATACACAAACATTATTAGTGCAGTCTCAGTCATTGGATGGGAATCAGGAAGCTTCTCGATCAGACCTGCAGTCAGGCAGGGCTGCATACTCTATCCTGGCTTGTTTGTGTGTTGTGTAGAGCCTTTTATTGAAAGGAAGAATGTGAAGCTGGCAGTAGACGCTTGTAGGTCAAAACCTCCCTGCACATGGATTACATTGTCATTTTCTGGTTGAGCTGCTGTTGATGCAGACTCATGAGCATCTGCAACCATTTCAAACTGGCCTTGTGAGCTAATGTAAATTTAAGACAAGAGTGGGGCCATGTTCTTAGGGAACTAGGCCAACTGATTTCTGATCCCCTTCACCCTCTAGGCAGATTACATGAAGAGGCTGGGAATATGGTTCGGAGGGTCTGGGGCAAGTGCAAAATCTTGGGAGAAGTGAAACAGAAGCAGGTCCTTTTGGAACACCGGTCCCTCTTCATTGTGGTTGAAAACCTGGTCAACAGATATGAGACATTCTGTCTATAGTTGTACATGGTACAGGTCTGGCCTATTCCACAAAACTGCATGATGCAGTCTCCCGAGCCATCTTCCACTTCACCAAGAGGTCTAAGATGGACCGTGTCTGCAGGGACACCATGTACATAAATCTAGATGGCAGAGGGGAGGAGTCAATCATACCCCTCATCCTGATGACTATCTTTGTGTGTGACTGCATCAAGCTGTGCCTCGGCCTTTGGTACGCAAATATCAAGTGTTGCTGTGTACTGAGGTTTTACATGGCCCCGGTGTTGCGAAGGATAGAACTGGCCAAATAGTTTGAACATTCCACACCACTTATCCTTCATGGAGAAATTTGTAAAGACCAGAAGTCCACCAGGAAGTTGTCAGCACAGAGTGTCCTTAAGACCCTGTGGGAAAAGGAATGGATGGATCCTGCCATGTGGTTCCTTGAGCAAACCATTGAAGTTATTTGGTGGAATGCCACATCACCAGAACTTTTCAAGAAGCACCAAGATATCACTTGGCTGGCAGTGAGAAGGGCACTATCTGTGAGATTCTTCTTGAATGTCTGGCCTGTCTATCCGCACGCTACCCTCAAAGTGGCTGTGTGGGAGTAGAGACTATCATATATCTCCATCTGGAATGTGCCTTTGCAAAAGAAGTCTGGAGAAAGGTGCAATGGTTTTTGTTGAAGTTCGTCCTGAGCAGCTCTGAGACACAGGACTCTGAGTTTTATGGGCGCAAGACAAACATCGACTATGCCTGAAAGACCAACTCAGAAAAATACCGTTGGCCTGCCCGAAACTCATTGGTCTTCTAGAACAAGGGGTTAACTTCAATTGAATGTTGCAAACTGACACATACCTTGTAGTCCTAGACCTTGGAAAGAGATGTACTAAAGTTTGGGGAAGCTACTGCGAAAGCACAGTGGGAAAAGATCATGGTCTGAGGTCTTTTTGCTGAAGTTTTATGGGGATCTGTTCAGTTATTGGATGCTCTCGATGCTCAAACGCATGTAAAAAAGTCTTGTTTGCTAGATAGAGTCAAACTCCAATGTTTGTTTGTTTCCTCATGATGTTTCTGTACATAACTGAACTGTTTGTCATAATTTTATGTAACTTTTTTCTACGCATAAAGTGTACTTAAATTTTTTTAAAAAAATTAAACATTACTACTAACAGTTCCCCCACAATAGTGGGAATGGCTGAATAAACCAATGGCTGAATGGCTGTATAAGTCCTGCTAAGATTTGCTTTCCCAAAATGCAGTACCTCACATTGATCTGAATTAAACTACATCTGCCACTTTTCAGCCCATTGGCCCATCTGGTCAAGATCCTGTTGTAATCTGAGGTAATCCTCTTCACTGTCCACTACACCTCCAATTTTGGTGTCACCTGCAAACTTACTAACTATACTACTTATGCTCGCATCCAAATCATTTATGTAAATGACAAAAAGTAGAGGACCCAGCACTTATCCTTGTGGCACTCCACTGGTCACAGGCCTCCAGTCTGAAAAACAATCCTCCACCACCACCCTTCACCGTCTTCCTTTGAGCCAGTTCTATATCCAAATGGCTAGTTCTCCCTGTATTCTGTGAGATCTAACCTTGCTCATCAGTCTCCCATGGGGAACCTTGTCGAACGCCTTACTGAAGTCCATATCGATCACATCTACTGCTCTGCCCTCATCAATCCTCTTTGAGTTTTTTGAGGAAGTAACAATCAAGTTTGCGAGACATGATTTCCTATGCACAAAGCCATGTTGACTATCCCTAATCAGTCCTTGCCTTTTCGAATACGTGTACATCCTGTCCCTCAGGATTCCCTCCAACAACTTGCCCACCATCGACGTCAGGCTCACTGGTCTATAGTTCCCTGGCTTGTCCTTACCACCCTTCTTAAACAGTTGCACCATGTTTGCCAACCTCCAGTCTTCCGGCACGTCACCTGTGACTATTTATGATACAAATACCTCAGCAAGAGGCCCAGCAATCACTTCTTCTCTAGCTTCCCAAAGAGGTCTAGGGTACACCTGATCAGGTCCTGGGGATTTATCCACCTTTACCCATTTCAAGACATCCAGCACTTCCTCCTCTGTAATATGGACATTTTGCAAGATGTCACCATCTATTTCCCTACAGTCTATATCTTCCATATTCTTTTCCACAGAAGTATTGATGCAAAATACTCATTTAGTATCTCCCCCATTTTCTGCGGCTCCACACAAGGGCCACCTTGTTGATCTATGAAGGGCCCTATTCTCTGCCTAGTTACCCCTTTTGTCCTTAATGTATTTGTAAAAACTCTTCGGATTCTCCTTTAATTCTATTTGCCAAAGCTATCTCATGCCCGCTTTTTGCCCTCCTAATTTCCCTCTTAAGTGTACTACTTTTTCCTTTATACTCTTCTAATGATTCACTTGATCTATCCTGCCTATAACCTTACATATACTTCCTTCTTTTTTCTGAACCAAATCCTTAATTTCTTTAGTCATCCAGCATTCCCTATACCTACCAGCCTTTCCTTTCACCCTAACAGGAATATACTTTCTCTGGATTCTCGTTATCTCATTTCTGAAGGCTTCCCATTTTCCAGCTGTCCATTTACCTGCAGACATCTGCCCCTAATCAGTTTTTGAAAGTTCTTGCCTAATACCGTCAAAATTGGCCTTTCTACAATTTAGAACTTCAACTTTTAGATCTGGTCTATCCTTTTCCATCATGATTTTAAATCTAATAGAATTATGGTCGTTGGCCCCAAAGTGCTCCCTCACTGACACCTCAGTCCCCTGCCCTATCTTATTTCCCAAGAGTAAGTCAAGTTTTGCACCTTCTCTAGTAGGTATATCCACATACTGAATCAGAAAATTGTCTTGTGTACACTTAACAAATTCCTCTCCATCTAAATCCTTCACACTATGGCAGTCCAAGTCTATGTTTGGAAAGTTACAATTCCCTACCATAACCACCACCCTATTTTTCTTACAGATATCATCCATCATCCAATGGTCTGGCAAAAAGAGTTGCCCAAACTTTGAAGTTGGACTTAAAAAAAAAGCAATTTACAGCTTCACTAGATACCAAACTGTTCAAGTCCCTCTTTGATTTAGTTGGGTGGCACAGTGGTTAGCACTGCTGCCTCACAGCGCCAGAGACCTGGGTTCATTTCCCGCCTCAGGTGTGGAGTTTGCAAAATCTCCCCACGTCTATGCGGGTTTCCTCCCACAATCCAAAAATGTGCAGGTCAGGTGAATTGGCCATGCTAAATTGCCCGTAGTGTTAGGTGAAGGGGTAAAATGTAGGGGAATGGGTCTAGGTGGGTTGCGCTGCAGCGGGCCGAAGGGCCTGTTTCCACACTGTGTAACTAATCTAATCTAATCTAAACTGTACCTCATGCAGCTCCAGCAGAGTTGCTAATGGGGAAAAGATTCTGCATCAGGTTAAATCTGGCTTTCCTCTACTGCCATTTTCACCTCCTCTAACCCCCCCCCCCCCCCCTCCGCCCCAGGTCCAGGAAGATCAATGTCGTATACAAGCCATTGTAAGTGAGAGAGATGGTTAACTTCAGAGAACAACGTTTGGTGCAAGAACTGCATCAATGGCCCTGCATGGGTAAGAGGTATGCTCCGTACGAGGTCAGGTGCAGTGAAGTATGAAGTTTGGATAGGTGTGACGGTCTACAGCAAGAACGTGAACTGTTTGAAAACTGCAAACTCGCAAACAGGATGGGAATATAACGTGACCAGCTCCCCAAAACAATCAGGAGAAAGTGAGGACTGCAGATGCTGGATGTCAGAGTTAAATTATGTGGCATTAGAAAAGTGCAGCCAGTCGAACAGCATCCAAGGTGAAGGAGAATTGATTTTTCAAGCATAAACCTTTCATCAGGAAATGTCTGACTGGCTGTGCTTTTCCAGCGCCACACTTTTTGGCTCCTTAAAACAGTCAGAAAGGCTGTCAGAACCTCTCCAACAAACATCAAACAGACCTCAGAACCTGAGATGGAAACGGTTGATTCCACCCCCTTGACGCCTGAAGAAGTGAATGAATTTCTTTCAAAATGCACTGGGCGCAAGAAGTGAGCTACTCTAGATTACAGGCCTACTGTATCCAAGGCAGAGTCAGAGAAACCTGACCTGGTGCTACAACAGTCCAGAAGGAGCTAGTAAAATAACACAGCTCAGAGGGGGAGAGAGTTAATGATTGTAACAAGATTAGCCAGATGGACCTCATACAAGATGATGAGTTCTCTCACTGAGGCTACAGGGTGACCTGGCTAACAGACAACAACAGTAGTGTCAGGCATCTGATCACTCTGACAGCTAGCTCTGAGAGAGCTGGATCAGTGTCAAGGAATTTCCACGTATAAATAAAGAATGACTTGTGATAGGATGCTGGCCTCTGTGGAGTTATTTCAGGGGTGGTAGGGCGAATGCAGTTGGGTATTTCTACAGGCAGCCTGGGACTTTCTTGTCTGGACTGCCAGTTGGATTTTTCAAAAGGTGGGCCGTAGTCCGTTGGCTCTGTCTGTAGAAATTCAGGGGAGATTGGATGGAGGTAAGGACAGCTGCTACTGAAGGTTATTATTTAGTACTAGGGGAAAGCAGGATAACAATTATCAAGGATGTCATTGTATGTGCATGGGGAAATAAGGTATAGCTTGAATGAGAAAGGGAGGTCATGTTGGGGGATGGGGGGTTCTCATCTACAGTCAGGAACATCTTGGCTTCACGGAAAGACATTAAGTTACCACAACTGACATGTTTACCCCTCTCCTACGGTATTTTTCCTACCCTGGCATTTGAAGTGAAGAGTTTATTGTAGTGAATGTGGTAGGTGAGGCAAAATCCCCCATGAAGCGCCTCAGCAGAAATCCTCCAAAAGACTTAGACAAAAAATACTCAAGATTCATCCTACAGTTTCCAGTAAGCATGCGATATTACTTGGACAGTAACTTGCAGGTGAAGCTTCATTCATCGGTACAAGTGGATGGTGATGGCTTTTAAGCCTGCCAGGAGAGCAAGGGTACCACAGAAAATCCATTCTGTGACTCGATTGTGTGGTCACATTGATCAAATAGGGTGCTGCTGAGAAGCAACTGAGGATGATTCTGGGAGAAGTCAGCTTAGTCACTAGTGTGAATAAGGGGAGGCAAGCTAAAACTGAGTGGCCATTTTGAGAAGGGCCATTTTGCAGTGGAAGTGTTGTTGGAGGTTTAAGTTTGGGCTTTGGTGAAAACTGGTTTTGGTGAGGACAGCAATGAAGTAAGGGTAAGGTTAGATTCTGTTCTTTGTCTTACTGTGAAAGATCAGACATGGCAGTTAGGTCAGTGATATGCTCCTCTTGCCAGTTGTGGGAGATCACTGGGCAGACAGTGTGATGGACACTAGTTACAGTGATGTGGTCACACCACAGGTTTAGTCAGGTATCCACCATGAGAGGCAGACAGTTATCTCCTGTGGTTATTTTCCTATCTAACAAGTGTACCGTTTTCGATAGTGTGGGGGGGTTAGCCTTTCAGGGGAGGATAACAGCAGCAGCCAGACTTTTGGCACCACAACTAGCTCTACTGAAGATCACAGTAGGGCTAAGTCAAAGTAAGCTTTAGTAGTAGGAGACTCGCTAGTCAGGGATATAAGCTGGCATTTCTGTGGTCACAGTTGAGACTACAGGATGGTGTGTTACCTCCCTGGTTGCAGAGTTGAGAATGTCTCTGAACTGTTGCATGAAATTCTTGAGGGAGAAGGTAAGCAGCCAGAGATTGTTGTACAATGGGTGGCTTGGTGACTCAGTGGTTAGCACTGCTGCCTCACAGCACGAGGGACCTGGATTTGATTCCTGCCTGTCTGTTTGCACATTCTCTGCGTGGGTTTCCTCTGGGTGCTTCGGTTTTCTCCCACAATCGAAAGATGTGCAGGTCAGGTGAATTGGCCATGCTAAATTGCTTACAGTGTTAGGTGCGTTAGTCAAGGGTAAATATCGGGTAGGGGAATGGGTTTGATTGGGTTAGTCTTTGGAGGGGTGGTGTGGAATTGTTAGGCCAAAGGGCCTGTTTCCACACTGTAGAGAATCTAATCTAAATCTATATTGATACCAGTGACAAGAAAATGAATGAGGTCCTGAAGTGTGATTAGTGAAGTTAGTCAGAAGGTTAAAATGCAGGACCTCAAGGGCAGTAATTTCTATACTACAACAGTGCCACATGTTAGCAAGGGTAGGAATACGAGGATTTGGCAGATGAATGTTTGACTTGAGAGCTGGTACAGGGGGCAGAGATTCCGATTCATGGATCATTGGGATCTCTTCTGGGCTAGAGGTGACGTATGCAAGAGGGATGGGCTGCACCTGAACTGGAGAGGGACCTATATCCATGTGGCGAAATTTGCTAGAGGCTCTCGGAGGGTTTAAACTAGCAGGGAAGAGGGGTGGGATCCAAAGCAGTAGCAAAACAAAAGCGGTTGAGAGCAGGACAGAAGTTAGTGAGAGCAAGTTAATTAGTAAAGGCAGTGTTGGTAATCCTAGTACTAGACAGGGCAAGCAAGAGCACAGCAGGAAGCAAGGGAAATCTGGATTAAACTGTACTTATTTCAATGTAAGGGACATGACAGGTAAGGCAAATGATCTTGGGGCATGGATAGGTACATGGAACTGGGAATTTATAGTCATCACAGCAACATAGCTGAGGGAGGGATAGGACTGGCAGCTCACTGTTTCAGGTACCGTTGCTGCAGGAAGGATAAAAGGGGAGGCAAAAAGGTTTCGCTTTTGATTAAGGAGAACATCATGGCAGTACTGCGCGAAGACATTGTTGAGGGTTCGTCCACTGTGTCAATTGGGTAGAACTGAAAAATACAAAGGGGGAGATCACTGTGATAGCATTGTATTAAAAGCCCCCTAATAGTCAGTCAGAGATTGAGGAGTAAATATGTAAGGAGATAGCTGCAAGAATAATAAGGAAGGGCAAATGCTGCAAGTGTTATTGTGAAAGCACTTTTGGACCAGTGACAATAATTCCATTAGTTTTAAAATAGCTATGTAAAAGGATTGGTTTGGTCCACTAGTTAAAGTTTTAAATTGGGGCAAGGCCAATTTTGATGGTCCGAGCCAAGAGTTTTCAAAAGTTGATTGGGGGATAAAAGTTAAAAATCACACAAACCAGGTTATAGTCCAACAGGTTTAATTGAAAGCACTAGCTTTTGGAGTGCTGCTCCTTCATCAGGTGGTTGTGGACTACACATTTGTAAGACAGAATTTATAGCAAAAGTTTACAGTGTAATGTAGCTGAAATTATACATTGAAAAATACCTTGATTGTTTGTTAAGTCTCTCATCTGTTAGAATGACCATGATAGTTTCACTTCTTTCATATGTAAATCACAAAACTTTTTTTTAAAAGTTACATTCTCAGGTGAACTGTAACAATTGGTGTCAGCCCATTTAAGATGTTGAAGGTGTTAGCCCCCTGTGTTCTGGTGGCAGGGTGGCTCAGTGGTTAGCACTGCTGCCTCACAGCACCAGGGTCCCCGGTTCGATTCCAGCTTCGGGCGAGGGTCTGTATGGAGTTTGCACATTCTCCCCGTGCCTGCTCTGGTTTCTTCCTACAGTCCAAAGATGTGCAGGTCAGATAAATTGCCCATAGTGTTAGGTACATTAGTCAGAGGGAGATGGGTCTGGGTGGGTGACTGGTTGGGCTGAAAGGCCTGTTTCCACACTGTAGGTAATCTAATCTAATGTTTAGACTGACTCTAATCTAAAAAATGAGTTAACAGAGTCTTCATCTCCAAATCTTGATTGCGGGAGGCTGTTTGCAGTCAAAGAGACATCTGAGTGGGAAGCTTTCAGAAGTGAGTTAAAGAGGTTCAGGGCCAAAATGTTCCTGTTAAAACTGGCAGGAGTAGAGAACTCTGGATGACTAGAGTTATTGAGGCCCTGGTCACGGAAAACAGGGAGACATATTAAATGTGCATGCAACTGGGATCAAGTGAATTTATTAAGAAGTATGGGGGTGTCAGTATACTTAAGAGAGAAATCAGGACCTCAATCAGTCCATTAGGGGACACGAGATAGCTTCGGCAGGTAAAGGAGAATCCAAAGAGATCCTATCAAGTACATGAAGGGCAAAAGAGTAACTAGAGAGAGAATAGGGCCTCTTACAGATCAATAAGGTTATCTTCATGCAGAGCTACAAGAAATTGTTGAGATCCTAAATTAATATTTCTTGTTAGTATTTACTGTCGAGAAAAACACAGATGCTATGGAACTTTGGGAAGTAAATAACCATGTCTTGAAGAGAGTCTACGTTACAGAAGAAGAAGTGCTCAAAGTTTTAAATGTATTAAGGTAGATAAATCCACATGGATCTGATGAAGTGTATCCCAGGACTTTCTGGGAACCTAGGGAGGAAATTGCATAGCAGCTAGCAGAGATAATTATATCATCGACAGCCATAGGTGAAGTGCCTGAGGATTGGAGGATGGCTAGTATTTTGTCATTATTTAAGAAAGGTTGCAGGGAAATGCCTGGGAACATCAGACCAATGAATCTAACAGCCATGGTGTGAAAGTGTTGGAGGGGGTTCTGAGAGACAGGATTGCAGGCATTTGGAGGGGCAAGGACTCATTTGGTATAGTTAGCATGGCTTTGCATGTGAGAAATCTTGTCTCACAAATTTGATTGAGATTTTGAAAGGGCAACAAAGAAAGTAGATGAGGACGTTAGACATTGTCTACATGGACTTTAGCAAGGCCTTTGACAAGGTACTGCATAGTAGGTTGTTGAGTAAGGCAAAACCTCATGGGATCCAGGGAGAACCAATTGAATACAAAATTGATTTGAAGGTAAAAGACAATGGGTGGCAGTAGAGGATTGTTTTTCAGATTGGAGGCCTGTGACCAGCAGTGTACCACAGGGATTGCTGCTGGATCTACTGCTATTCATCATTCATACAAATGATTTGAATGAGAATTTAAAAGATATGGTTAGTAAGTTTGCAGATGACACCAAGATTGATGGTAAGTGGACAACGAAGCAGGTTATCTGGGAATGCAGTGAGATCTTGATCAACTTGGCTAGCAGGCTAAGGAATGGCAGATGAAGTTTGATTTAGATAAATATAAGGTTTTGTATTTTGGTGAATCAAACCAGGCAGGACTTACACTGTCAAAGTTAGGCCCAGGGATTGTTATGGAACAAAGGCATCCAGGGATACAAAATCACAGTTCCTTGAAAGTGGAGTCACAGATAGGTAGAGTGGTAAAAAAAGGCTTTCGGCATGCTTCTTTTCATGGTCAGAGCATTGAGTATAGGGGTTGAAATGTCTTGTTGCAGCTGGGCAAGATATTGGTGAGGCCACTGTTGAACATAGAACATAGAAGAATACAGCGCAGTACAGGCCCTTTGGTCCTCGATGTTGCGCCGATCCAAGCCCACCTAACCTACACTAGCCCACTATCCTCCATATGCCTATCCAATGCCCGCTTAAATGCCCATAAAGAGGGAGAGTCCACCACTGCTACTGGCAGGGCATTCCATGAAATCACGACTTGCTGAGTAAAGAACCAACCCCTAACATCTGTCCTATACTTACCACCCCTTAATTTAAAGCTATGCCCCCTCGTAATAGCTGACTCCATACTGTCGACCCTATCTAAACCCCTAATCATCTTGTACACCTCTATCAAGTCACCCCTAAACCTTCTTTTCTCCAATGAAAACAGCCCCAAGTGCCTCAGCCTTTCCTCATACGATCTTCCTACCATACCAGGCAACATCCTGGTAAACCTCCTCTGCACCCGTTCCAGTTCCTCCACATCCTTCCTATAGTATGGTGACCAAAACTGCACACACTACTCCAGATGCGGCTGCACCAGAGTCTTGTACAACTGCAACATGATCTCAGGACTCCGGAACTCAATTCCTCTACCAATAAAAGCCAGTACGCCATATGCCTTCTTCACTGCACTATTTACTTGGGTGGCAACTTTCAAAGATCTGTGTACATGGACACCAAGATCCCTCTGCTCATCTACACTACCAAGTATCCGACCATTAGCCCAGTACCCCATCTTTTTGTTACTCTTACCAAAGTGAATCACCTCACACTTAGCTACATTGAACTCCATTTGCCACCTTTCTACCCAGTTCTGCAGCTTATCTATATCCCGCTGTAACCTGCCACATCCTTCCTCACTGTCAACAACTCCTCCGACTTTCGTATCATCCGCAAACTTGCTCACCCAACCTTCTAGCCCCTCCTCCAGGTCATTTATAAAAATGACAAACAGCAATGGTCCCAAAACAGATCCTTGCGGAACACCGCTAGTAACGGCACTCCAAGATGAACCTTTACCATCAAGTACTACCCTCTGTCTTCTTCCAGCCAGCCAATTCCTAATCCAAACCTCCAACTCACCCTCAATGCCATACCTCCGTATTTTTTGAAGTAGCCTACCATGGGGAACCTTATCAAACGCCTTACTAAAATCCATATACACCACATCTACGGCTTTACCCTCATCCACCTCGTTAGTCACCTTCTCAAAGAATTCAATAAGGTTTGTGAGGCACGACCTGCCCTTCACAAAACCATGCTGACTATCCTTGATCACATTATTCCTATCCAGATGTTCATAAATCCTATCCCTTACAATTCTCTCTAAGACTTTGCCCACAACAGAAGTGAGACTCACCGGCCTGTAGTTACTAGGGTTATCCCTACTCCCCATCTTGAACAAGGGAACCACATTTACTAGCCTCCAGTCTTCTGGCACTACTCCTGTAGACAACGAGGACATAAAAATCAAGGCCAATGGCTCTGCAATCTCCTCCCTTGCTTCCCAGAGAATCCTAGGATAAATGCCATCAGGCCCAGGGGACTTATCTATTTTCACCCTTTCCAGAATTTCCAACACCTCTTCTCTACATACCTCAAAGCCATTCATTCTACTTAATTGTGACTCAGTATTCACATCGGCAACAATGTCCTGTTCCTGAGTGAATACTGACGAAAAGTATTCATTCAGTGTCTCCCCAATCTCTTCAGCCTCCACACGCAACTTCCCACTACTATCCTTGACTGGACCTATTCCTACCCTAGTCATTCTTTTATTCCCGCTGTTGGAATACAGCGTGCAGTTCTGGTCACCCTACTATAGAAAGGATATTATTAAACTAGAAAGAAGGCAGAAATTATTTATTAGAATCCTACCCAAATAGAAACGTTTAAGTTTTAAGGAGAGGCTGGATAGGGTGGAACTTTTTTTTTCCTGAAGTTTGAGAGACTGAAGGGTGACCTTAGAGATATCTCTACAATCATGAGAGACATGAATAAGGTAGATAGGAAAAACTATTGGCTATGTTAGGAGAGTTGAAAACCAAAGGGCTTAGGTTTAAGGTGAGAGGGCAGAGATATAAAAAGGTCCAGAGGGGCACTTTGTTTTTCACAGAGGGAGGTGAACATATGGAACGGGCTGCCAGAGCTAGTGGTGGAAGCGAGTACAATTTCATAATTTGAGAAACATGTAGACAGAATGGGATAGATATGGAGAGATATGGATCAAAATGCAGGCAAATAGGACTAGTTTAATTGTAAAAATAGCATGGACAAGTTGGTCCAAAGGGCTTGTTTACATGCAGTAGGTTTCTAAATAGCTTTCCCAAATAAGTTTTGGCTCTAAGATGATGGTGGCCTTTCGATATTATTATCCAAGAGGTGATGGTTAAGTTCTTTCTTGGAGATGATCATTGCCTGGCTGATGTTGCACAATATTTGCTAAATTTTAATAATCTGGATCTTACTACATATGGAAATGGTCTAATTTAGATCTTGTGGAGTCAGGAATGATATAGAACATCATGCAAATACCATTAACATTCTCACTTCTGACCTTTGTTGGAAGAAAGGTTGTTGATGAAGCAGTTAGACTTATGACACTAACCACAGGAATTCCTGCAAAAATGTCCTGGGACTCAGGATTATGGACTTCCAAAAACCATTAATTCACTAATCTTCCTTTGTACTAAATATGAGTCAAAACAGGAGAGAGCTTTGCCCCAATTCCCACTGACTGTAAATTTGTTACGGCTCTTTAATGCCACAATTGATCAAACATAGCCTTGATGCCAAAGGTGGTCACTCTCACCCCACCTTTGGAATTCAGTTCTTCTTTCCATGTTTGCCTGAGTGAGCTCGAGAGTCCAGTAGTTCTGGCAGAAACTGAATTGACCATCGAAAAGCATGTAATGCTCGATGGCATTGTCTGCCTTCTCACTTCTAGATCAACTGAAGCATTCATAGAACATAGAACATTACAGCGCAGTACAGGCCCTTCGGCCCTCGATGTTGCGCCGACCTGTCATACCAATCTGAAGCCCATCTAACCTGCACTATTCCATGTACGTCCATATGCTTGTCCAATGACGACTTAAATGTACTTAAAGTTGGTTATTCAAGAGGTTAATTAAGAGTTTCATTCTATCTTCACTGGTATTCTACCAGAGGCAGTGGTCCATACTATATGGGAGACCACCAGATGAGTCCTAGTGTTGTTCCTGTGGACAATGGGGATCCTATGTTCAACTAATGGCCCTGCCACAGGAATGGCTATTCCTGTGGGCTGGTCAGACTGATCCCAGACAGGCCTCTCCTTTAGCTCTCCTCTTGGTCCTGGTTGTTGTTCTTTGTCCTAGGTTTCCTGCACTACCAGCAGTGATCACAGGTGCTGTTGGATCTTTGGCTGGCTGCTTTTGAAGGCAGATTCTCATTCTGAAGGCCCCAGGAACCTTGGCAGCAGATAGTAATACCTGATTATGATTTAACCCTAGTGCAGCTCTTGGAAATGACTGTGACAGTTTACTGACGTATAAGATCTTGCTGCGACCATCCAACATTTGCGCACAACACTAAAAACAACCTTTCAAATAATTTTTGTTGTAGATTTTATAAATATTTGAAAACCCTGTGCACAGATCTATATTCAAAATAAGATATGAGTGGAGATCCACACATTTTCCCATCTTTATTAATATTAAGGTTAAAATCATATTTACCTGACAGAAACAAAATACCACATGCTGCAGCTTTGAAACAATGACTGAATGGGCTAGAATAACTCAACAGGTGTGGAAGGAAAAACATTTATTGGACTCAATGTTAATTCTGCATCACTCTCTACAGATGCTGCCAGACCTGCTGAGTTTCTTCAGCATTCTGTGTTTGGTTCTGATTTCTAATATCCACAGATTTAATTATATTAATAGTTTTTTTAAGAGAATTTAGTACAAAAATGTGCAGGTTAGGTGGTTTGGCCATGCTAAATTACCCCATTGTATCCAGGGATGTGCAAATCAGGTGGATTAGTCATGCTAAATTGCCCATTGTGTCCAGGAATATGCGGATTGGATGGATTAGCCATGGGAAATACAGCATTAGAGGGAGAGAGTGGGGGGGGTCGAGGTGGGTTTGGGTGGGATACTTGTTAGAGGGTCAGTGTTGACTTGACGGGCTGAATGGCCTGCCCCCACATTATAGTGATGCTATAATTCTCTCTGTGAATTTCAGATAAATTCCATGTTCAAGTGCATATCTTTAGATTAGATTAGATTAGATTACTTAGTGTGGAAACAGGCCCTTCGGCCCAACAAGTCCACACTGTCCCGCGGAAGCGCAACCCACCCATACCCCTACATTTACCCCTTACCTAATACTACGGGCAATTTAGTATGGCCAATTCACCTGACCTGCACATCTTTGGACTGTGGGAGGAAACCAGAGCACCCGGAGGAAACCCACGCAGACACCTGGAGAACGTGCAAACTCCACACAGTCAGTCGCCTGAGGCGGGAATACCATTCTTCTCACATTGGTATTCAGCAAACATCATAGACATAGCCACAAGTGCTGGCTGACAGATAAACCAAAAAGTGCAACCCTGACACAGGAAAAATAAATCCTTTTGTTGGATGGTAGTTCATTAAGTATGTCAGAAGATTAGTAGTGATATATTTTAAAATGATGTGTGAAGAAACAATCTTACCTATTGCTTCATTACAAATGTACATTGATAAACTACTTCGGACTAATTGTAAAATACATTGCAATGTAAATCATTGGAAAACCATACAAATTTCCTAGCAGATATCTGGATTGTTACTTTTTGAGGTGTCATTACTTCAGTTATGTTTTTCTTTACTATATTAGATATTTATGTGGTGAATTTGGGGCGGCACAGTGGCACAGTGATTAGCACTGTTGCCTCACAGCGCCAGAGACCCAGGTTCAAATCCCACCTCGGGCAACTGTCTTTGTGGAGTTTGCACATTGTCTGCGTGGGTTTGCTCCGGCTTCCTCCCACAGTCTACAGATGTGCAGGTTAGGTGAATTGGCCATGCTAAATTGCCTGTAGTGTTACGTCAAGGGGTAAATGTATGGGAATGGGTCTGGGTGGGTTACTCTTCGGAGGGTCGGTATGGACTTGCTGGGCGAAGGGCCTGTTTCCACACTATAAGTGCTATGAAACGACTGAAACAAACTAATTTAGATATGATCTGACTAAAACAACAGAAAGTAAATTTAGGGGCCAGGAAATGTTGATCAATTATTTCAATCTCTTTTATAGTAATTTAAGGTTGCCCCTGGCAACTGTTTGTGTGAATTTTGCACATTCTTCTGTCTGTGTGTGTGTGTGTGCGCGCGTACCACCCAAGAGCTCTGGTTCCTCCCACAATCAGAATAGATATGCATGTTAGGTGGGTTGGCCATGGGTTACAGGGATGGATAATTCTCTTTGGGTTGTTGATATGGGTCAAATGGTTTGCTTCCTCACTCTAGGGATTCCATGATTACCCTGGAGGTTATGGCAACTCTAGTGAATACCAAAATACTGCTTAAATGTCTCAAGAGTTTCTGTCTCAACCACTTTTTCAGGCAGTGAGTTCCAGAGTTCTATTATTTTCTGAGTTACTAAAAAATTCTAAACAGGGGTGGCACGGTGGCTCAGTGGTTAGCACTGCTGCCTCACAGCACCAGGGTCCCAGGTTCGATTCCAACCTCAGGTGACTGTGCAGAGTTTGCACATTCTCCCTGTGTCTGCGTGGGTTTCCTCCGGGTGCTCCGGTTTCCTCCCACAGTCCAAAGATGTGCAGGCCAGGTGAATTGGCCATGCTAAATTGCCCATAGTGCTAGGTCTGGATGGGTTGCTCTTCAGAGGGTCTGTGTGACTGGTTGGGCTGAAGGGCATGTTTCCACGCTGTAGGGAATCTAATTTAATCTGGTCTTTCCTAGAAGAACTTCGAGCAGGAGTAGACAATTCAGCCCCTTGAGCCTACGCTGCCATTCAAAATGACCATGGCTGCTCTCCTCTCCACTTTCCTGTCTGCTCTTCATAATCCTTCTATTTTTTGCTAATTTAAAAACTAATTTATCTCCTTGAATTTATTCAATGTCCCAGCATCCACCATGCTCTGGGGTAATGAATTTCACAGATTTTGAACACTTTGAAATTATTTTTCCTCATCTCTGTTTTAATTCTGCTACATAGTCATACAGATGTATACCACAGAAACAGACCCTTCAGTCCAACTTGTCCATGCTGACCACATATCTCAACCCAACCTACTCCCAACTGCCAGCACCAGGCCCATATTCCTCCAAATCCTTCCTATTCAAATACCCATCCAGATGCCTTTTAAATGTTGCAGTTGTGCCTCCACCACTTCCTCTGGGAGCTCATTCCATACATGCACCATCATACATGTGAAGAAGTCTTTTTTACCTTTTCCCTCTCACCCTAAACCTATGCTCTCTAGTTCTGGACTCCCATACCCCAGGGAAAAGACCTTGTCTACTTATCCTATCCATGTCCCTCATGATTTTATAAACTTCTATAAGGTCACCCCTCAGCCTCTGACACTCCAGGGAAAACAGCCCCAGACTATTCAACCTCTCCCTAAATACTCCAACCCTGGCAACATCCTTGTAAAGCTTTTCTGAACCCTTTCAAGTTTCAAAACATCTTTACGGAGACAAGAATTGCATGCAATACAGAGTAACCTCTATTATCCTAATTTCAGATTATCCAAAGGAGATAGAGGTCCTGATAGAAACATTACATCAAAGATGCATTTCCAACATTGATTGAGTCTTTTGTTTATAGCAATTAAAAGTGAACTTGGCTTACTGAAATGCTGCTGAGAACAGTCCTGACGGATGGGAGCCCAGGCACTGTCTCCAAATGACTGACCTCCAACCCCCTCTCTCTCTCCTGACACTTTGCCTGGAGTTCTACACAGGCATGTACCCTAAACACACCTTCCCCAGATAATCTCTTCATTGTCCTGTACAGGGCAAAGTTGGAACCTATCAAAAAGTTGCAGTTAGAAGTTGTGCGCATGCGCTTTCTATTTGGAGACTCACTCCCCAAAAAAGTGGCAACAGCAGCAGCAGTCTTGTCATTGGTGTCCAGTCCAGTTGCCCTGGAGAGTGGATGGAGCGGACAGACAGACGGGAGTGGTGTTGGACAGGGTTGGGGGTCGGGCAGGGGTTCACACACTGTCTGTCTGCTTAGTCTCCTGAACAGGGAGCGGACGTAAGAGAAAACCGAGCCCCAGGAGAGGCACTGAATCAATTCACCAAATAACAAGATATCCGAACAAAATAGTGCCCACCCATCTCATTTGGATAATCAAGGTTCCTTGGTATACCAAAAATGGCGAACCAATGTTCTGTACAGCCGCAACATGACCTCCCAACTCCTGTACTCATTGCTCTGACCAATAAAGGAAAGCATAAGAAAAGCCATCTTTACTATCCATTCTACCTGCGACTCTACTTTCAAGGAGCTATGAACCTGCACTCCAAGGTCTCTTTGTTCAGCAACAATCCCTAGGACCTTACCATTCAGTGTACAAGTCCTGTTAAGATTTGCTTTCCCAAAATGCAGCACATCTTATCCTAAAACAATGATCTCGCATTCTAGGGAGCCCAACAAGAGGGAATATCATCTCTACATTGACTTTATCAATTACCTTTAGTATCTCCTGTACTTCAATCAGACATCCTTCTAAACTCTATACAGTACAGGCCCAAATTACTCAATTGCTCTTCATAAGACAAATCTCTCAACTCTGGAATCAAGTTAGCTGGCCTCTACCTCTTATATTAAATCTATGCCACTGGTTATTCACCTCTCCATTAATAGAAGAAATGCATTCCTATCCACTCGATGATCTTCATAATCTCATGCTCTAGCTGTGGCTTGACCAAAGTTTCATGTAGTTTTGGTATGATCGCTGTTCCTGTAGTCCTAATTTCTGCTGAAGAGTCATACTGGATTCTAAATATTCTCATTCCATCAAATTTTATTGAGTTCGTTGAGGATGTTACTAGACAAGTTGATGAGGGTCGAGCAGTGGATGTGGTGTATATGGACTTCAGCAAGGCATTTGATAAGGTTCCCCATGGTAGGCTCTTTCAGAAGGTTAGGAGGAATGGGATACAGGGAAATTTAGCTGTTTGGATACAGAATTGGCTGGTCAACAGAAGACAGCGAGTAGTGGTGGAAGGAAAGTATTCTGCCTGGAAGTCAATGGTGAGTGGTGTTCCACAAGGCTCTGTTTTTGGGCCTCTATTGTTTGTAATTTTTATTAATGATTTGGATGAGGAGATTGAAGGATGGGTTAGCAAGTTTGCAGACGACACAAAGGTTGGAGGTGTCATTGACAGTATAGAGGACTGTTGTAAGCTGCAGCGTGACATTGACAGGATGCAGAGATGGACTGAGAGGTGGGAGATGGAGTTCAACCTGGATAAATGCGAAGTGATGCATTTTGGAAGGTCGAATTTGAAAGTTGAGTACAGGATTAAAGACAGGATTCTTGGCTGTGTGGAGGAACAGCAGGATCTTGGTGTGCAGGTACAGAGATCCCTTAAAATGGCCACCCAAGTGGACAGGGTTGTTAAGAAAGCATATGGTGTTTTGGCTTTCATTAACAGGGGGACTGAGTTTAAGAGCCATGAGGTCTTATTGCAGCTCTATAAAACTTTGGTTAGACCGCATTTGGAATACTGTGTCCAGTTCTGGTCACCGTATTATAGGAAAGATGTGGATGCTTTGGAAAGGGTTAAGAGGAGGCTTAACCAGGATGCTGCCTGGAATGGAGGGTACTTTTTTCAATGGAAAAAAGAAGGAAGAGCGGGGACCTAATTGAGTTATACAAGGTAATGAGAGGCATAGATAGAGTTGATAGCCAGAGACTTTTTCCCAGGGCAGAAATTGTTAACATGAGGGGTCATAGTTTTAAGCTGTTTGGCGGAAAGTATAGAGGGGATGTCAGAGATGGGTTCTTTATGCAGGGAGTTGTGAGAGCATGGAATGCGTTGCCAGCAGCAGTTGTGGAAGTGAGGTCATTGGAGATATTTAAGAGACTGCTAGACATCCACATGGTCACAGAAATTTGAGGGTTTGTACATTAGGTTTACCTTAAATGAGGACCAATGGTCGGCACAACATCGTGGGCTGAAGAGCCTGTTCTGTGCTGTACTGTTCTATGTTCTAAAGCTGCCAGATCTGCTGAGTTTCTCCAACATTCTCTGTGCTTGATCCATATTTTGAGCATCTGCAGTATTTTTATTTATATTCCAGCATAACTTCCTTTTTCTTGTATTGTTATGAAGTTAGAGATGTGTACTGTACCTTTGAGAGAATGAATGTTGTTCTGAACTGGGAGATTACAAACACCTGTGTATATGACTAGTTGGCAGTCCCAGATTGTACGGGGAAAATTGAAAGTATGTAACATTAGCTGTGAAATGTATACTTGAGTTGGTTCCTGTTTTGACAACAATTCAAATGTAATCAATCAGTTTAAATTATGCCCCAGGATACTAAAACCCAATTGAGTTTAAATTTATTGTTTTACCTACATCGAACCAATGAGATGATCCAATGTTGGGGGGTATAAGGATGTGAACATTTTGAAAATTGGTCAGAGAGCAACTACCATTGAGACAGAAATGCACGGAGAGCTAACATCTTGCTCTCCAAGAAATTAGGAAGCACTCTATCAAAGATACCTTTACATATGAAACTTAATCACAGATAAAAGAAAGAAGACAACCTAGGGAGATCTTTAGCTGGGAGAAGAAAGAAACAGAAGATAACAGCAGCTGTATGGTTTCGAAATTAGCTTGATGTAATTTTAATAAGTGTCTTATTGGAACAGCATATTGTTGTAGAGTTGGAGACAGATAATAAACAGTTAAGAGAAAGGGGGCTTAGAATTGTGAATAGTTGTTTAATATTCACTTTTAGAGTTGAAAAATAAATTGATGTTATTTTCTTTAAATACTGGAATTTGTAAGTTCTCTATCACTCATATTTTTATTATAGTACAAAACAATACAAAAAACAACTCAAGTAAAAAAGAAACAACCCACCCTCATCTACAAATGTATAAACATATATTGAAAAGAATAGAATAAAAAAAAACAAGCTGGCTATTTAACTAAATAAATAAACAACAAACAAATAAATAGCAATAACATAGCCCAGCCAAACAAAGCGCTCATACATTCACAGTTCCTCCTCCCTGGATATTGGACTCGTAAAACATAATCGATACGGCTATATAAAAGCCCTTGTTAGTGTGGCAGATAAATCTGTATCAAGGTATTCCAAAAAGGGCTGCCATCGGTCCTATTGCAAATTGATATCTTCCTTGCATTCTCCCAAATATCCTCCCATACCTCTGAGGAGACTTCAACACCCAGCTCTTCCACATCCTGCAGAGTCAATCAAAGTCATCTGAGTAGGCACCTCCCCAATTGATGATATAAAGTACTGACAGAGAATGTACTCTTAACACTTAGCATCCCCCTCTCTGTCGGATTTGTAGGGATCAGTCAAAAGTGTGGGGTTTTTTTTGAATAAAATCCCTAACTTGAAAAAAACAAAAGAGGTTTCTGTTAGATAACTCTTACTTCTGTACTAACTGATTGAAGGACATCATTATGTCTCCCTCAAATAAATTCCCCGTGCAAGACACATGCCTAGCTGCCCAACGTTTAAATCCTGAATCTATCATACCTGGTTGAAATCCCAGCATACCCACTAAAGGTGTAAACAAAGATGTTTTGCCAATATTGCCTTCCCTCTGCCAAATTGCCCTCCATGCTTTAATAGTATTGATAACAATTGGATTATGGCAATATTCCCCAACTGTCCTCATTTTGTGCAAAAACAGCAAACTGTTAAGGGGGCACCTTGCCTGAGACGCTTCGATATCTAGCCATATTGAAAGAGGGTCTCCACAGACCCAATCACTCACGTAGGACAAAAGCAAGCTTAGTTGGTAATTTTTAATGTCCTGAAGGCCCACTTTCCCCAATCTGTGAGGCAGTTGCAGTTTAGCTAATTTAATGAGGGGCCACTTAACGATGCCAAATAAAGGAGCTGAACCAGCTGTTCAGCCTCCTGAGAGTTTGCTTATTGAAAATCGGGTATAGCAAACAGGAGAGAATATTCATCTTAATACGTTGTATCCGACACAACCCCATCTTTGAAGATCTTATTTATTTTTTTCAAATAATTGGATCAAATTGACTGTGAACAGCTGATCCAGAACTGGAGTAATGAATATGCCCAAATACACAAAACCCCCCCTGTGACCACCTAAATGGGAATTTATAGTTGCCCTCAAGACCTAGCTCATTCATAAGATCACCCATTGGCATAGCCTCTAATTTCGCAAAATTAGTCTTGTAAGCGCTAAACGTGTGAATGCATTGTATCAGGCAAGGCATTGAAACTGCTGGATTTGTCAAAGAAATTAGGACCTTATCTGCATGCAACAAAATCTTATGTAATTTTGACCCCACTTCTGGAGCCGACATATAGGAATCCCCACGAATGGCCTCCGGCAATGGTTCAATCACCAAAACAATGGCGAAAGGGGACAGCCTTGCAAGCTGCCCTTAAAAATATTTTATCGCAATGGTCTGGGTTGGGCGGGTTGAAGGTTCGTCCCGCTTGCGCTGGATCTCTGCAGTGTGATCTTAGATCGCTGCCAGCTTGGATCCCCCCATCACTCCTATTTTAACAGATTATAAAGTGATGTGAGCTTTTCTGGGTGTTAAGTTTAATTAACTGAGGGGTTCACCACCGTATTGTAACAGACTGTGGGCCTGGGTCTGAGATTTGGATAGATTTGGACAGGTTTAGACAGATCCAGTCTGAGATTTGAACAGATTTGTGTACGAAAGGTCCCAGCAGATTTAAACACTTGTAAATTTAGTTTCCTCGAACTTTAAATAAAAACGTATGTGAGACAATTTGATTAATTTCGGTTCCCTTTGGTTGGTTAAATTAAAAGTAAGGGAAATGGCTCTTAAGATTGCTAAAGAGGTTCTGAGGTTTGAAGATGCTTCTCAAATTTGTCAAAAAAAAGTTTAGGCAGACAGAAGAAGGACATCATTTTTAGAATTAGCAAATAGGTTAGAATTGGGGTTTAACCGGAAACAAAAGGAAAGCTGAAATTGTAATGGAGTTGGTTAAGCATTTAGGTGTATCAGAGAAACAGAAAAGCGCAGTAGTTAGAAAACCTTAAATTGCAATTGAGGCAAATGGAGTTAGAAGATAAAGAAACAGAATGTTCTTGGCTGATCAATAAGAAAAAGAGAGTGAAGAAAAAGGAAGACAGCGAATTTGAGCTTCAGAAATTGTGAATTCGTCAGGAAAATGAAGTTAACAGAATAAAGATGAAGAGAGAAGGTAGTGATGTATTCAAATATGCCAGATTTTGATGAGAAAGATATTGAAGCCTTTTTTATTCCATTTGAAAAATTGGCTAGGCAGATAGAGTGGCCATAAAACTTATGGGTAATACTAGTTCAGCCTAAGCTAGTAGGCAGAGCTCGTAAGGTATTTGCAGTGCTGTCACATGATGGGTCTAGAGATTATCCAGATATCAAAAAGGTTATTTTCAGTGCTTATGAATTGGTACCAGAAGCATATACACAGCAGTTCAGAAACATAATGAAGGAACCAGGTCCGACTTATGTTGTATTCGAAAGAATTAAACATAATCATTTTGATAGATGCATGCAAACCTTAAAAATAGACGAGACATTAAGGGTCTAAGAGAGATTGTTCTACTGGAGAAGTTTAAGAACTCACTTCCAGAGATGATAAGAATTCATGTGGATGAACAGAAATTTCAAGAAGTGAGGTGAGCGACAGAGATGGCAGATGAATATGCATTGGTGCATAAGGTGAAATTTAGCTTCCAACAGGAATTTTATCCTGTGAGGGATAAAATTTGGGAAAAGGGGAGGTCCTTTACTACAAAACAAAGAGTAAATCACACTGGGAATGGTTTACCAGAAGTGAAAAAAGAAGCCCAAGAGGTGAAAAGGTGGTGAAACCCCTCAGGTGCTTTCACTGTGATGGAGTGGGACGCATAAAATAACAGTGCCAATGGTTTAAGAAGGGCACTAGGCAAGGTCTTTTCTCTGCCAGAAGGTGAGACACATAAGATCACAGTACTGGTGGTTGAAGAAAGGCACTGTGGGGAAAGAGGCTAAGCCAGTGGGATTAGTAAAAGTAGGATAGGAACCCCAAGAAAAGTTGAGAAGCTGCAGGAGAGTGCACAGCCTCAGCAGGGCTGGGTATGGGGTTAGTGCCCAATCTGTATAAAGGTTTCACATCTGTAGATAAAGTTTACTCAGGAAGAACAGGGGGAGAAGGGAAACAAGTTACAATTTTAAGAGATAGGGGAGCTAACCAGTCTCTAATAGCAACTTTAGACAGTACATTTGGATTGGCTCAGGCTTGGAGGGCCGAAGGGCCTGTTCCTGGGCTATAAATTTTCTTTGTTCTTTCTTTGTTCTATAAATATATTTGCACTCTTTCTGACATGTTACCCAAGAGAGTGGTAATTTGTGGAATAGGTGGACAGATATTTTGTGTTCCCCTGTGTAAAATCAGATTAGAGAGCCAAATCAACACAGGGGAAGTAACAATGGGAGTGATTGACAGAGTGTCAGTTCCAGGAATACAGTTTGTTCTTGGGAACAGTTTAATAGTGGAATTTTGGAGTTCTCTGTCACTCATATTTTAATAGATTATGAGGTGAGGTGAGTTTTTCTGGGTGTTTAGTTTTAATTAAGAGGGGCTCAAGACCATGTTGTAACAGTACCTTATGCCTTGGCTAATAAATTCAAGTATTCCTGATGAAGAGCTCTTGCCCGAAACATTGATTCTCCTGCTCCTCGGATGCTGTCGGCCTGTTATGCTTTTCCAGCACCACATTCTTGACTCTGATCTCCAGCAGCTGCAGTCCTCACTTCCTCCTAAAAAAAGTCAAGTATCCTATCAGCCTTCTTAACAACCTCATCCACATGCTCTTCTACCTTCAGTAATTTGTGGATATGCTCGCCAAGGTCCCTCAAATCTTCAGTACTTTTTAGGGTTCTACCATTTATAGTGTAAATTTGTTAGCCCTTCCCAAATACATTTATCTTATGCTTTCAGGGTTGAATTCCTTTCTTTGCTGCTTTGCCCACCTGAGTCATCCAATTTATTGCTGGCCCATCCTTATCCTTTTTGATAATCATCCTAAATCTAACTGAGTGACGTTCACTTTCTCCAAAATGTTTCCCTAACAATATACCTTCCAGCTGCTGAGGCTCACTTCTGAATATTATATCCAGAACTCATCTCTCCCTTGGGGGATTTCTACATAAGTCAATGTTTCATCAACATTTTATTGCAAGTTTAGTTAAGGAGATTTAGTATTGGTGCAGGAATGTATTGAGGTGGTTCATTGTTCATGTAGAGGTATTGTTGAGGGAGTCTAGTGCTGAGCTAGAGGCTGTATTGAGGGATTAGTGAGCAGGTTGGGTCTTGCTGATTATTGCCAGGGATTGGTCACCATTGGAGGACTGTTTGAGCTGGTTCACCTGGGAGACAAAATTCATTCTGGAACTGGCTCAATGGGCAACTCTTTAATGGTATTGTACTCTTTTTCTCTCAAATTGAGAGCCTTACTGGACAGCACTTTAATATATAAAATCAATATCAACATCAAAAGCGAAGGGAATAAGCTGAGTTGTTGTTTCCTTTAGCAAGCACTTTTTAGCAACTTCCACAACCAACTAGGTTCCAGACATTTACGTTTCTTTCCTAACCTTGGATCTTAGTCTCCAAGGTTAAAGGTGGGGAGATAGATGGTGATTTTCAATGATAGGCAAATCTCTTAACACCTTGTCTAGGCTAAGTGGCATGAAAGAAAGGGGAAGCTGAATGCCAGGACTATGTAAAAACAAAGTACTGCGAATGATGAAATCTGAAACAAACACAGAAAATGCTGGAGAAGCTCAGGAGGGCTGGCAGCATCTGTGAAGTGAGAAACAGAGTTAACAAGTCCAAATGGCCCTTTTCCAGAACATCTTAATTTGGTGTTGTTTTCTTAGCTCTTCAGGGTCAGGTTGAGGTCCTTTCTCTGAAGAATTGTGATCTAGAAATTCTGAAGACATTTTCATCACTCCATACTGTCTATTATTTGGGTGGAAACATCAATAGTTTTCACTTGAATCTTTGCTTAACTGGAACACAAATACACAAAGGCTTTTACTCAGAGGTACTATCACTGAAATGTCGCACACTGTCCCAGATAATGGAAAAACTACTGTGCCTGCTCTTATTACTGTGCCTGCTCTTATTACCCAAACTAAAATTCAGATGTCTAGTGAATAATTTAGAAAAGATACTTACAATCCCAGCACAATTTATGTTCATTCTTCCAATGCGACATTTTTATGATCCTTGGTGAAACTGCCAAATTATATTATGATCTGGGTAGGGACCAGGAACTTTTGTGTTTAAGGTAGACAATGTTTGAGATCCCAGGTTCTACTAATAAAATAAAGTCACAATATTCCAGTTTTGAACAAACAAAATAGACTTTACAAAACAAAATTAGAAAAATGAAACAATATACAATATATTAACAACTCTAACATCCAGAATTACCATGAATGATTATAGGTGAACAGACAAGCACCTACAGAGGACACTAATTGGCAAATGCAATTAAGTAAAATCCCACACATTTTAATACAACCTACTCAGAAGTCAGTGACACTGTAGGTTTCATTAAATTTCATTAAAACATTCTGCCCCTTAAGGACAGATATCAAACCTGCATTTTTGAAGATTCAGCCTCTGGATTTCCTCAAAAGCCACTCTGGCCTGACTGCCTCAACTGTTGCTAACATCTGGTAGATTAATCTATTTTTCTGAGATCAAGCTCCCCAAGGTTCTGGAGATTGCTCATAAATTTCTAATTACCAGCACAATTTCAGATTTTTACCAAACAATTAGCTTCACTGAGCCGCCGCTGCCCCTAAATTTTCCAGTTTCTTGGTTTTCTTTTCCAGCTGAGCTGACATACTTCTGTGATCATCTTACACAGTTTTGGCCAGGCTGTATTCCAGCCATATTGCTGCCAATAGCTGTTCATTTCTCCTTTGTCAATCTCTTCTCCTGAGACTGAATTCGACTAGACTTCAATATGCTGCACACCAGTATCTAATCACTGATACATTTTCAGCCCTCTAACTGTTCTGAACATAATCTGACTGTACAGTCTGTCCTTTGTCTCATTTGCATGGAGCCAGCTAACAACTGCATTCACCTTCTCTAACTCTGTCTCACTGACAAACTGCTTGACACAGATGGCACTTCTTTGAATGAGGAATTGATTTAAATGGCCTTTTAAAACATTCAGACAGGATTCCTGCCCGTAGAAAAACTGAATGTCGCAGCCATTGGAACATTCTGTGCCTTGAATGCTACAATCCTCCTGTGCTGCTAGCTTCTTGGACACAGAAAAATATGGATTTTATTACAGCAGGAAAATACATTTGTCATTAATAACCTATCACACATTTACTCAATAAGCTTTTTGAACTGACCTTCGACCTGTATCCTTTACAATAACAATACTTCTAAGTTCTTCCTTGTATAGAAATGGAGTGATTCTTCTTCCAATTATAAATTCTTTATTCTGGTACCATTAAAGACGTGTTAAGTCAACAAACTTTGAATTACTAATTGTTTTAGATTTGTTTACTATCCAATTAAAATTTGTAAGTTCCAATTCCATAATCAAATGTCATATTCTAAAACACAAACCATGAATCAGATTTTCACAACAGAATGACAGCCTGCCAGTGGCCAATGAGGCCTGTTTTTAATTCTCCCCCCTGTCATTTCCCAGGATTCATGAGTACTAAAAGCGTCAGAGTCCACAACTCCTCTCCACACTTGAGCCTGAATGCTGTGGCCATCTTTATTTTTTGCACTTTTACAGTTTTACTGAGCATGTTTCCATCTTAAAGCATCCCTACGTTTATCAATAGCGCCCACTTCATCTAGATAGATTGCAGCCCAAAAGTTATAACAGGTCTTTTGTAAGGGACTTGCCATACCTAAAAGGACAAGACTCCTGGAGGTGACTTCATAATTGGTGACCTCAGCAGGACCAAAGATGTGCACGTCAGGTGAATTTGCCATGCTAAGTTGCCCATAGTGTTAGGTGCATTAATCAGGGGTAAATATAGGATAGGGGAAGGGTCTGGGTGGGTTACTGTTTGGAGGGTTGGTGTGGACTTGTAGGGCTGAAGAGCCTGTTTCCATACTGTAGGGAATCTAAACTAATCTAATCTAAACAAGATTTTTCACAGTCACTTCTGGGTTATTGACCTGATGTTGATTTCAAATCAAGGTCCTATTATCTTAACACGTGTTTCCATACAAAGCCAACAGAAATCAATCATGAAGAAACCAAGAAAACAGTTAATGAAGTCTTTTAAGTGGTGTTTCATCCTGCTACCGAACCCAGGTTCACCTGTAGAGCTTTGAGAAAAGGCTGGAGCAGCAAGATTCAAAATAGCAGCATTGACATTAGAACAATCCACTAAAGTTTACTTTGGAGGATTTTTGCTTGAATGCTTATGGACCTATCTTCAAAAAGAACATTGTATTCTCTCTTGAATGCTAATCATATTGTGGAAACTATTAAGGTATATCCTTCTTGCCCAATGCAGTGAAAGTCCTAACCCACGTTCTCCTGAATGTCTATTTTCTGTTGCTTTAGAATTCAGCTTTAGACCTTCCAAAGGACCTTCTGACTCAGTGTTCGTTGTCAGTAAAATCCAAACAAAATGTGAAGAAACACATTAGGAACTCTTAGTTAAATTTATTAAGCTTTATTAAGTAAATTGAGGCTTTGATATTTGTGTTCCAAAGATTTAGGTGTGCAACAAACTTCATGACAATTTTATGATTGTTTCTTGATATGACTGCAGCTGCATTAAGTGGGAGTTCTGAAACAAATTTAAATGTAACACTCTTTAATCTTTTGTCTTCTTTCTGCCAGAACACAATTGCTCACAATAGACTCTCATGATCCACAGTACGTAGATGACTGCAGTTTCATAGCTGACAAGCCAATAGTGTTTCTGAACAAAGAGACCTTGGCGTGCAGGTTCATAGCTCCCTGAAAGTGGAGTTGCAGGTAGATAGAATAGTGAAGAAGGTGTTTGGTATGCTTTCCTTTATTGAGGACAGGAGTTGGGAGGTCATGTTGCGGCTCTACAGGACATTGGTTAGGCCACTTTTGGAATATTGCGTGCAATTCTGGTCTCCTTCCTTTCGGGAGGCTGTTGTGAAACTTGAAAGGATTCAGAAAAGATTTACAAGGATGTTGCCAGTGTTGGAGGATTTGAGCTACAGGGAGAAGTTGAATAGGCTGGGGCTGTCAGAGATTGAGAGGTGACTTTATAAAATCATGAGGGACATGCATAGGATGAATAGACAAAGTCTCTTCCTTGGGGTGGGGGTGTCCAGAATTAGAGGGCATAGGTTTAGGGTGAGAGGGAAAAGATATAAAAGAAAACTAAGGGGCAACATTTTCACTCAGACGGTGGTACATGTATGGAGTGAGCTGCCCGAGGAAGTGGTGAAGGCTGGTACAATTGTAACATTAAAAAGGCATTTGGATGGGTATATGAATAGGAATGATTTGGAGGGATATGGGCCAGGTGCTGGCAGGTGGGATTAGATTGGGTTGGGATATCTGGTCGGCATGGACAAATTGGACTGAAGGGTCTGTTTCCGTGCTGTGCATCTCTATGACTCTAACAATGTGGCATACTGATTTCATAATCAGTCTATTCTGTATGCTGCTTGTATCCTTTTCTAACACTGTCACTAAAATGGTGTCTGGCCACAAGTTGAATCAGAACTATGACTGTGAAACACAGTGCCAAAATTATGAGTGTTAAGGATCCAAATTTCCAGTCTATAAATTTTAACTGAAAAATTATATAGGGAAACAACTTGCTTTTGATAGAAATTTGATTTTAATATTTTCAGTAAAAATCTCTTTAATTTTTGGCCTTTTCTTTTCAGGGTAGTTTGTGGTTTTGGGGACAGTTTGAATTACAATCACAACTCTTTACAATCACAGAGCTTTATGTGCAAACTTATAGCATCCAATTAGACCAGCTGTTTTAAAACATTGGTATTAACACTTATCAAAGGAAGTCCAAAAGTAATCACATCTTATGTTTATGGCATTCTACAAGTATTGTGAAAACAATAATAATCTTATGAAATAAGCACATGGATGATGATAGTGTAGGGGGCGAGCTGAGAATAGTTCACAGGTGGCAACATCAAGGGCTGAAGGGCCTGTTCTGTGCTGTATTGTTCTATGTTGTATGTTCTAATGAGTTAAAATGTCAATGAAACATCAATCTCGCAAGAACTGTGCAGGAATCATGTAAAGATTACAGCAGGTAAGCAGACCATTTGGCCCAATAGATCTAACCATGCTTATTTACAACTGAATGCCTCAAACTACTACTGTTTTAAACTTTGGAAGCTTGTAGGAGCATCAATACCTCCTTTTTCAAAATGGTCAGAGATACCCTTATTATTATACATTTTGGTTAATGGGTTAGAGCAAGAAAATAGGTTAAGATGTGTTGAACTTCATTTTCAATGAGATTTTCTCTTATTTTTGAATGTTGATATGCAGAGGGATCTGGGTGTGTAGGTCCACAGATCACTGAAAGTGGTAGCACTGGTAAATAGGGTAGTAGAAATGTTCGCCCATATTGGAAGGGGCATTGAGCATATGGATAGGCAAGTTATGCTGTAGCTTTACAGAACTTTAGTTGGGCCACCCTTGAAATATTGCATAAAGTTCTGATCACCACACTACCAGAAGGATGTGGACAGTTTGGAGAGGGTACAGAAAAAAGTTTACCAGGATGTTGCCTGGTATGGGGGATTTTGGCTATGAAGAAAGGTTGGATAGACTGGGTTTATTTTCTCTGGAACACAGGAAGTTGAGGGGTGGCCTGATAGAAGTTTATAAGATTGTGAATGGCATGGATAGAATGGAAAGTCTGATGCTCTTTTCCAGGGCAGTGGGGTTAATTACTAGGGGACACAGGTTCAAGAGATGTGCAAGGCAAGTTTTTCACAGAGTGCCTGGAATGTGCTACCAGAGGAGATGGTAGAAGCAGACACAAAAGCAGCATTCAAGAAGCACCTAGAAGGATATGGATCCTGTAAGTGAAGACAGTTTTAGTATGGAAGGGAAAAACATGTAAGCAGAGGCTTGGAGGGTCGAAGGGCCTGTTCCTGTGCTGTATTATTCTTTGTTTTCCGTTGTTCTTTGTTCTTAAGCTCAAGGCATTGTTATGTTTTCATAACTGCAAAATGCAGTACTTAGATAAAGTAAGAAAATCATATAACTGAAACTATCCAGTGAATTCAGAAAACCAAACTTAAGGTTGAACTTTTACTTAAGTGATTCCTTCATGACTTTTATCATTTTAGCACATTATGAGAAAAGTTTTGTCTGAATTCCTTTTAGAATTGAATATACATCAAAGTGAAGATGCACTCAAGCCAGAACTGACGAGCATTTTTCCAATTTTCAAACATAATTTCTTCACAGAAGTAGAGTTATTATATGTCATCCCCTTTCTCTTACCTTGTTCTTCACCTTTTATGCTGTCTTCTTTTAGTAGACATTGGTACAGCTTTTTGGCAGAAAACTACAGTTTGCATTTCTGCATTACAGCCTTGTAAACTGCATACTGCACGGACATTGGATTCCTACAAGCTAGACTTTGTCTAGTGAATAAGCCTCCAAAGATTTGTCTCATCACTTATAGCTAATAGTACAAGAATGCTATACATGGAAGTAACTGCTTCTGATTTTACACTTCTTCCTGAGTAGAGTCATAGAATCATAGAGGTGTACTGCATGGAAACAGACCCTTCAAACTCGTCCATTCCAACCAGATATCCTAAATTAATCTAGTCCCATTTGCCAGCACTTGTTCCTCCATATTAACTGTGTTTAAAAATAAATCAGGATATATTAATGATAATTCCTGTTCAATTACAGATTTAAATAACTTTGTGCGTAGATTAAGATTCATGGTACTAATCTAAATTCATTGTTATTACTTTCTTGAAAGATACATGGTTTCTTGCCATTGGTCATTGACTCCTCCAACTAACTTTTTAATTTAAAATGGAATAGAAGGTTAACAACTTAGCACAAATGCTTATCATAGAAACTCATACTGAGCCTGGCAAAGCTATTGTAGAAATCTCTCAAGTGCACTCCATTTCATGGTAATGATCTGGTAAAGACTAGAGGCTAAGACCAGGGCCAGACACACCTATAAAACAATGAATAGCAGAGAGATGCCATGCTATGGTGTGCATGGTAGCTATGGTAATCAGTATCTTCAAACTGTTCCCAAAGCAATTAAGTACCCTGGAAAAATAAACAGAGGGAAAAATTAAAAAGAACTTTGCTGAAAATATTTGATTTGATTTGATTTATTATTGCCACATCTGCCTAGATACCATGAAAAGTTTTGTTTCATGTGCAGTACAGGCAGGTCATACTATATAAAGTGCATTAGGGTAATTGAACAAAATGAAGAATGCAATGTTACAGATGCAGAGAAGGTGCCCCAGAGAGTGAAATGAACATTAAATTAAAAATTTGGGAGGTCCATTCAAGAAGTCTAATAACAGCGAGGAAGAATCTATTCACACGTGTATTCAAACTTTTATATCTGCTGCACTGCAGAAAAGGGTGAAAGAGAGTGGAAGTGAGTATAACTAAGGTGAAAGGGACCTTTGATTATGTTGGTTGCTTTCCTGAGGCAGCAGGATGTATCGATGGAGTCAATGGATGAAAGGCTGGTTTTCGTGCTGGATTGGGGTGTATTCACAACTCTGTAGCTTCTTGCAGTCTTGGGAAGAACAGTTGCAAAATCACACTATGATGATTTCAGATAGAATACTTTCTATGGTGCATCTATAAAAATTGGTAAGAGTCCTCATGAACATACTGAATTTCTTTAGCCTCCTGAGGACGTAGAGACATTATTATGTTTTCTTGACCATTACATCAATTTGGGTGGACTAGAACACATTATTGGTGATCATTACTCCCAGGAACTTAATGCTCTCGACAAACTCCACCTCTGCACCATTGATGCAGAAAGGGACATGTCCTCCACTCCACTTCCTGAAGACAATGACCAGCTCCTTCATTTTACTGATGTTGATGGAGAGATTGCTGTCTTTACACTATGCCATTAAGCACTCAGTCTCTTCCCTGCATTCTGTCTTGACATTGTTTGAGATCCACCCTACAATGGTGATGTTGTCAGTAAACTTGCAAATGGAGCTGGAGCAGAATTTAGTCCCACAGTGCATAATGAGTATAGTCAGGGGCTGAATATGCAGCCTTACAGGACACCGGTGTTGAGGGCTATGGTGGAAAAGGTGTTGTTTATTTTTACTAATGTGGCCTATGGGTCAGGAAGTCATGGTTACAATTATATAGAGGTGAGCTGAGACCCAAATCTCAGAGTTTAGAGGCAAGTTTGTTTGGAATTACAGTGTTGACGGCAGAAATATAGTCAATAAGTAGGGCCTGACGTAGGTATCCTTGATATTCAGATGTTCCAGGGAAAAGTGTAAGGCCAGGGAGACTGTGGACCCTGTTGCACCAGTAGATGAGGGGCAAAGGATCAAGGCAATTTAATAGACTGGAGTTGATATGAGCCCTGACTAACCTCTCGAGGCACTTTATAATTATGGAGATTAGAGCCACCGGGTAGTAATCATTGAGGCACACTGCATGATTTTTCTTTGGCACTGGGATGATGATGGTCTTCTTGAAGCAGGTGGAGACTTCAGATCTTAGTAAGAAGTAGTTAAAGATGTCTGTGAATTCTCCCACCAAACTACTCCACACAGGATCAGTGCATTTGTGTATAAATTGTTCATAACTATAAATCAAAGGGTCTACAAGTTTCTTCAATGCAAATACCATAAGAGGTGCTATCATAATATAAAAATAATGTTTGTAGTTTTATGTGGTTATGGTTATGAAAAGCTTTGGTTATCATATCAAACTAATGGAAATAGGATTACAAAATGGAATTGTCTGTTCAGTTAAATATCAATTGAATTCCAAGCTCATTGTAACCCTATCTGCCCTTATATCCCCAAATCACAAATTTCTGAACTTGCTAATGGTCAGCCTCTTACACTTGCCATCTCAAGTGGATTTGCTAGTCCCATTGTGTTGTATGGATAAAGCCATCACTGGTCACTCCTATATGTTGCTTTCCATCAACATTTCACCTCCACCACCAAACCCTACTTTCTTCGATTATCCATTTATCCAGAAAAACAGTTCTCTCAATTCAGTTACAAAGCCATATTCAAAGTCCCAACTATTCAACCTTTGGCCTAACCTTCTTGCAGGTACACATCGTGCAAAAACATACACTTATCTTACCCTTTAATGCCCTAATCCTCAATAAATAGCTTTTACCCCTGGTATCTCCAGTTCTGAAATCTAAAGAACACATACTTAAATGGTTATGGAGAACAACTGACAAGCTATTCTTGCCAGTTTCAGGTCTTGGGCACAATTAAACTACTTACTATGTCATGATAATCCTGGAAGGAAAAAGGTATACTACTGCAAAACATTTTCTTAAAACTTGGTTTTTCTCCACCTTCACCACCAATAATTGGAGCATAGATCATTAAGGAGAAAGTGAGGTCTGCAGATGCTGGAGATCAGAGCTGAAAATGTGTTGCTGGAAAAGCGCAGCAGGTCAGGCAGCATCCAAGGAGCAGGAGAATCGACATTTCGGGCATAATTCCTGAAGAAGGGCTTATGCCCGAAACGTCGATTCTCCTGTTCCCTGGATGCTGCCTGACCTGCTGCGCTTTTCCAGCAACACATTTTCAGCATAGATCATTAAGCCTATCGGCCTACCCCACTATTCAATATGATCAAAGCTGCCTGAACACTCAAATGCCTTTCACCACCATCCCCATAGCCCTGTATGCCATAGGTAATCAGAATCAAAAAGTATTGTGCTGGAACAAATACAGCAGGTCAGGCAGCATCTGAGAAGCAAGTAAGCACTTCATCAGGAATGTGGAGGGGAAAGAGGGCTGAGAGATAAATAGTGGGGTAAGGGTGGGGCTGGGGAGAAGGTAGGTGTGATGGCAATAAATGGGTACAGGTAGGAGGTGATTGTGATAGGTCAGTGGGGAGAGTGGAGGGGATAAACGGAAAAGATGATTGACAGGTAGGTCAGGTCAAGATGGTGCCAAGTCAGAGGTTTGGACCTGGGATGAGGCGAGGGTGGTGAGATTTGGAAACTGGTGAAGTCAACGTTGATGCTGTGGTTGTAGGGTCCCAAGATGGAAAGTGAGTTCTTCCTCCAGTCAGTGGGTGGCTTTGATTTGGCGGTGGAGGAAGTCCAGGATTTGCATGTCCTTGGGGGAGTGGGGAGGGGTTGTTGAAACAGATGACCACAGGGCAGAGGAGATGGTTGGTGCATGCGGACCAGAGATATGCCCTGAACCACTCTCCGAGTTGGTGCTCAGTCTTCTCAATGCCTTCCAGTCCAGGCAGAATCCTGATAGACAAGGTGCAGATGAGATTTGTCAGGATGCTTATGAAGAAATGTTGAGGGAACTAAAGCTTTTCTCATTGCAGTGAAGAAGGATGAGAGGTGACTTGATAGAAGTGTATAAGATAATGAGAGGCATAAAACAGATAGAATAGTCAGAGACTTTTTTCTAGAGCAGAAATGGCTATCACGAGGAAGGTTAGAGGAGATGTCAGAGGTCGGTTCTTTACTCAGAGAGTGGTGGTGCATGGAATGCACTGCTAGTGATGATAGTGGAGGCTGATACATTTGGAACATTTAAGCGACTCTTGATAAGGCACATGGATGATAGTAAAACGAAGGGTATGGAGGTTAGTTTGATCTTAGATAGGATAAAAAGTCAGCACAATATTAAGGGTCGAAAGGCCTGTACTGTGCTGTATTGTTCTATGTTTTATGTAGAAGAGACTGCATCAAGAGCAATGGATGCAGTAAAAGAGGATGCGCAGGAAAATCCCTGCTGGATTTGAAATAATCCATTTGGGCCTTGGGCGGAGGTGAGGGGGAGGTGTGGGCGCAGGTTTTGCACTTCGTATGGTGGCATGGAAAGATGCCAGGTGTTTTGGTGGGGAGCACAGACCCAATAACGCAATTGCAAAGGGGTGGTCTCTGAGGAATGCATTTAGGGGTGGGGAAGAAAATATATTTTTGGTAGTGGGGGTCTCACTGTAGGTGGCAAAAATGGCAAAATATAATGCATTGTATCTGGAGATTTGTGGGGTGGAATGTGAGGGCCAGGGGTGTTCTATCCTTGTCGCAGTTTGGGGAGTGAAGTTTAGGAGGTGCAGGAAGTGGAGAAGATGTGATGGAAGGCATTGGTGATCACATGGGAGGGGAAATTGTGGTCTTATGAATTGTGTTTTTACAAGAGGGGGTGGTGGGAAGAGGTGTAGTCAAGATTTTTGTGGGAGTTGGTGGGTTTGAAACAGATGTCCGTATTGAGTCGGTCACTGGACACAAGGGACAGAGAGGTCCAGGAAGGAGATAGAGGCGTTGGAGATGATTCATGCGAACCTTAAAAATGTGTTGCTGGAAAAGCGCAGCAGGTCAGGCAGCATCAGAGGAGCAGGAGAATCAACGCTTCGGGCATAAGCCCTTCTTCAGGAATGAGGAGGGTGTGCCAAGCAGGCTAAGATAAAAGGTAGGGAGGAGGGACTTGGGGGAGGGGCGTTGGGAATACGACAAGTGGAAGGAGGTTAAGGTGAGGGTGATAGGCTGGAGAGGGGGTGGGGGCGGAGAGGTCGGGAAGAAGATTGCAGGTCAAGAAGGCGGTGGTGATCCTTGTAGAGGGAGGAGAAGAGATGATTCATGCGAACATGAGGTCAGGGTGGAAGGTAAGTGGTGCCAATACAGTCATCAATGAAGTGGAAGAAAAGATGGGGATGGTGCCAGTGTCGACAGAGAAGAGGCAATGTTCCAAGTATCCTAGGAAGTGCAGGCATAAGTGGGAGGATTCGAAGGAGAAGTTGTTGAGGGAGAGGACCAGTTCTGCCAGTCAAATGAGAGCGTTGGTGGAGGAGACTGGTTGGGTTGGCAGGAAAGGAAGAAATGGAGGGATTTTAGACCTTCGTCATGGGGAATGGAAGTGTATAGGGACTGGAAATGATGAATGGTGAAAATGAGGTGTTGGGGACCAGGGAATCAAAAGTCGTGGAGGGCGTGGGTGGTTTCCGGCTGTAATCAGAAATCTATCAATCTCTGCCTTAAATATACTCAAAGCATCCACAGACCTCTGTAGTAAAGAATTCCAAATGTTCCCTCTCAGTGAAGAAATTTCTCTTCATCTTGGTCCTAAATATGATCCGCCTTATATTTTTAAATTGTACCCTTTGGTTGTAGATTGTCCATCTAGGAGAAATATCTTACCTACATCAACCCTGTAAATTGCTGGGAAAACAAGCCTAGTCTGCCCAATCTTTCTTCACAGGTCAGTCCTGTCAAGAACAAATCTGGTGAACCTTGGTTGCAGTCTCCATGTGGCAATAGCTTTGCTCCTGAGCTAAGGAAACTAAAACTGCATACACTATTCCAGATGGGGTGCAACCATGGTCCTGTAGAATTGAAGCAAAACATTACTACCCCTGGACTCAAAACCTCTTGAAATAAAGGCTAACATTCCATTTGACTTCCTAATAGCCTGCTACTCCTGTCTCCAGTGACTTATTGACAAGGACACTTGGTACATCTACATGCTCCAACCTCTTACCGTCTAAAAAATACGCTGCTCGTCTGTTGCACCTATCAAAATTGATAACCTCACATTTTACAACATTGTATTCCTTCTGCTACATTCTTGCTCATTTCTGTAGTCTGTCCAAATCCTCCTAAAGCCCCTTTACATCTTCCTTACAACATTCTTCCACTTAGCTTTGTACTATTTATAAATTAGTAAATATTATTTTGATATGTACTGTGAACAGCTGGGGCTCAAGTACTGATCTTCACAGTAGCCCCACTAGAACAATCTACTTATTCCTATTCTCTGTTGCTGAGCAAATCATTATTTCATACCAGTGCCTATTGCATGGAATTAACATCCTTCTCGGGAAGCCCTCAATGTCCACCCCACCAATTTTTGTACAATTTGCAACTCACTGAACAACCTCCTGAATTTAAGTCTAAATCATTTACATAAACTAAGCTTTTTAAGTGTTGTTGGATTGTTAAGGATGATAAGATTCAGGAACCTGGGTGAACAAGAGATATTGAAAATTTAGCCAAACGTAGCAGTGCGGTGGCTCACAGCATCAGAGACCTGAGTTCGATTCCAGCCTCAGACAGCTGTCTGCATGAGTTTCCTCCTGGGGCTCCGGTTTCCTTCCACAGTCCAAAGATGTGCAGATTAAGTCAATTCTTAATTGTTAAATTGCCCACAGTGTGTAGGTTGGATGCCTTTGGCAGAGAAAAAGTAGAGTAGTTAAATAGGGGAGTGAGTTTGGGTGGGTTGCTCTTCGGAGGGTCAGTATAGACTTGTTGGGCCAAATGTCCTGTTTCCACACTGTATGAATCCTATGAAAATTCAATGAAAACAAAATGGAAGCATATATAAGGTTAAGGAAACTGAAATCAAACAAGGCCCTTGTGGAACATGAAGGAAGCAGGAAAGAACTTAATCAAGGAGGGCTATCGGGGTCATGAAATGTCTTTGGCAAGTGGGATTAAGAAGAATCCTGATGTATTTTATATATATATATATATATATAGCTCATTCAAGGTCAAAGGAGGGAAAGAGCCAGAGAAAATAGGTAAGCCTTTTGTGAGTACTTTGTATCAGTTTTCACTAAGGAGAAGGAAATGGATGATGGTAAGATTAGGGAGATATATGTAGGCTTCCGTAGCCAACCAGAACTGACATGAGCTCAGACAGTTTCTGTAAGGGCTTTATGCCATAATGTTCTGATTACTCATGTAAGAAGGAACATGGCTCTCCCTCAGGTCCTTTATTTGGCAACAAACCCCCCCTAAAATAGACATACTTTTATTCTTTGCAGCTTGAGCTAAAGCATTCCTGTTCTCCTTGGGGCAGCACAGTGGCTCAGTGGTTAGCATTGCTGTCTCACAGCATCAGGGACCTGAATTTGATTCCAGTCTCAGGCAACTTGGTTGGAGTTTGCACACTCTGACTTTGCCTGTGTGGGTTTTCTCCTATAGTCCAAAGATGGGTGAGTTAGGTAGATTGACCATGCTGTGCGAAATGTTAGGTGGGTTAGCAGTGCTAAATGCAGCATTACAGGGTTAGGGCAGAAGAGGGTAGGTCTGGATGGAAAACTCTTCAGAAGGTCAGAGTGAACTCAATAGGCCAAATAGAATCCTTACAGTATGGAAGCAGGCTATCATTTGTTGACTAACTCGTTAATACAGTCGGCATGAGACTCCAACTGCATTATGATCTCCTTTAAATCAACAGCCACAGTTTGATCTTCATATAACTCTCCTGCCTCTATCACATTCTCCTCAGCAGGACCCTTTGCAGCTGATCTGTGAATATATTGATCTTAATCTGCACTTTAGTATCATCTCAACTACTAATGATTGACATTCCTGTGCTGAATGCAATTGTGGCATCTTTTGATAATGCCGGTTTATATCATGTAGAGCTGACACCTCTCTTTAACCTGGCTATGTAATGTATTTGAGCATACATCCCCGTAAACTGATAGTACATTTCCTGGAGTAGGGTTTCATGCAAACACTCCATTTGTTTAGCCTAAAAACAGCAAAAGAGTCAGAGATAGAATGTATGAAGTGAACTAATATTGCACCCTGTGGTACAGTACTGTTCCTGTGAGGAGTAAAAGCATTCCTGAGCTTGGTGTGATGGTGGGACAACCGATCTCTGCTCCCTTGACCAGTGGGATAGTGAGCAACGGCTTTTTTTTCTTGTCAACCAATTCTGTGGAATTTACAATATTGGTACATGCCAGGGTTACACAGGAGAACATATTCTTGCACTAGCCCATCCTTGCCCTAGAGTCCTGCCACTGCCTGTGGCATGCAATTAACATCCTTCTTGGGAGGCCCTCAATGACCACCCCACCATTTTTGCATCATTCTCACTGAACAACCTCCTGCATTTAAGTCTAAATTATTTATATGAATTAGAATCAGCAAGGGTCCCAACACTGATCCCTGCAGACCCCGCGTAGTCACTAGCATTCAGTTATAAAAATTCTTCTCAACCATCACTTTTGCTTTCTGCGTGCAACAAATTCCAAATCCAATTTACCAAATTTCCTTGGATCCCATGGCTCTTAGTTTTGCTATACACTTTCCATGCGGGACTTTATTAAAAGCTTTGCTGAAGTCCAAGTAGAACGTATTGCCCTCATAGACACAACTGGTCAACTCTTTAAAAAATTCAATCAAGTTGGTCAGACATGAGCTCTCCTTAACAAAATCAGGCTGACTGTTTGTGATTAATCCCTGCCTTGCCAAGTGTGACATTAATTTTTAATGTCACGCCATGATTTAAGAAAGAAGCGAGAGAGAAAATTAGGAACTACAGACTTGTCAGCCTTACATCAGTAATAGGAAAATATGCGATGTATTATAAAAGATAGGATGAATTGATACTTGGATGTTAATGAACTGGTTGGGCATAGTCAGCAAGAATTTGTAAATAGGAAATTGTATTTGTTGGAATTTTCTGAAGGTATTGCCAACAAAATTGATAAAAGGAGAGCCAATGGACCTAGCATACTTACATTTTCATCGGGCTTAGGTCCACCATAGAAGGCTGTTTAAAGTAATTAAAACACATATGAAAATGTATAGGAAAACTAAGATGCCATGGGATCCAAGGAAATTTGGTAAATTGGATCCAGAACTTGCTGCGCGCAGAAAGCAAAAGGTGATGGTTGAGAAGTATTTTTATAACTGAAAGCTAGTGACCACGTGGGGTCTGCAGGGATCACCGTTACCTCCTTCCACCTATCGCATTTCCAACACCCCTCCCCCAAGTTCCTCCTCCCTACCTTTTATCTTAGCCTGCTTGGCACACCTTCCTTGTTCCTGAAGAAGGGCTCATGCCCGAAGCGTCGATTCTCCTGCTCCTTGGATGCTGCCTGACCTGCTGCGCTTTTCCAGCAACACATTTTCAGCTCTGATCTCCAGCATCTGCAGTCCTCACTTTCTCCTCGAAGATTTTAACCTACTGCGAATCCTCTTGCAAGGATGCCTTCCTTGAAGAAGCTGTTTTCCTCCCTCTGCAAGGATTTCAGTGAGTCCCTCTCTCACTGCACACCCCAGGTCATCTCCTCTGCCCAGAAGCTCTTCAGCCACGTTCTCAAACAGACTCGCTACCACAGCCACATCTCCTTCCTCAGCACCTGCCTACGGAACCGACTGACCCCACACGGACTCCAGACTACGTTCCGACCAACAAAATTTGGACCCAACCAGGACAACCAGTACCTACAACAAATCTGAAGCCTCCAGCAACAGACCTCGCTCCGGATCCTCCGCTCCACCCTTGCAGCCATGCGCCGCTACCTACATTCCCTGCAATTAGCCCTACCCCAGCTCAGGACAACACTCTCACAGACTTGCAAAGGACCTCTACTGTTCTTCATCCACAGAAGAATCCATAAACTAAACAAACAGTTCTTCCTAGCTATATCGGAAATTAAACACAGTAAGTACCAAAAACTTTCATGTACTTAACCCCACACTCTGGGTTCCTCAACTGTTCCAGAATCTTCCATCAGCCTCCGAAATCACTCAGGCGCCATTAACCATGCGGCCGCTGCAGCAACCACCGCCGCGAACCATGACGTTACTTCCGCCCCCAATGACCATGCAGCCTCCGCGATCGCCGCCCAGACAACCGCCTCCACAATTGCCAGGAAGACCATCGCCGACAGATTTGCGGCCTCCGCAGGGTGCACGGCTATCGGAAACAACACCGTTTCTGCTGTCGCCAAGCCACTTTCGCCCCCTGGGTTATCGTTGCCGCAGCCACTTCGGCCCCCAGTGACGTCACTCACCTGCATAACGAACACACCGGATGCGTCTCCGCCCCCACGCCGATCTCCGTCACCACACCTAACCCCGTCCCCACGCCGAACCCCACCATGCCCCAATCTCCGTCCCCGCCCTGATTCTCGCCCCCACGCCTAAAACCGCCCCCACACTGATCTCCGTTCGCATGCCTACCCCACCCTCGCGCCGATCTCCGATCCCGCCCCTACGCCTAACTCTGCCCCCACTCCCAGCTCCAGCCCCACACCAGGTCCTAGCTCCCAGCCCTGCTGTGTTTTCACCATCCCCCCAGAACTGCCCCTCTCTGAGGATGAAAGATCAGTCCTCGGCAGAGGCCTCACCTTCATTCCCCTAGGCTCTCGGATTAACGAGTTTAACACGCAGCGAGACATTGAACAATTCTTCCGCCACATTCGCCTCCACGGCTACTTCTTCAACCAGGATCCTCGCCCACTTTCTGACGACCCCTTCTCCCGCCTCCAACACATCAAATCCACCTGGATACCCCGTGCTGGACTCTTACCTGCCCTCAATCTCTTCATAGCCAACTGCCACCGCGACATTAACCGCCTCAACTTCTCCACCACTCTCACCTACTCCAACCTCACACCCTCGCAACGTGCAGCCCTCCACTCCCTCCGTTCCAACCCCAACCTCACTATCAAACCGGCAGACAAGGGAGGCGCGGTAGTAGTTTGGCGCACCGACCTTTACACCGCTGAGGCTAAACACCAGCTCGCGGACACCTTCTACTACTTCCTTGACCATTACCCCACCTCCCACCGACAAACCATCATCTCCCAGACCATCCATAACCTCATCACCTCAGGGGATCTCCCATCCACTGCCTCCAACCTCATAGTCCCACAACCCCACACCACCCGTTTCTACCTCATGCCCAAAATCCACAAACCTGACTGCCCCGGCTGACCCATTGTCTCAGCCTGCTCCTGCCCCACCAAACTCATCTCTGCATACCTCGACACGGTCCTGTCCCCCTTAATCCAAGAACTCCCCACCTACGTTCGGGACACCACCCACGCCCTCCACCTCCTCCATGATTTTCGCTTCCCTGATCCCCAACGCCTTATCTTCACCATGGACATCCAGTCCCTGTACACCTCATCCCCCATCACGAAGGACTCAAAGCCCTCCGCTTCTTCCTTTCCCACTGTACCAACCAGTACCCTTCCACTGACACCCTCCTTCGACTGACTGAACTGGTCCTCACTCTGAACAACTTCTCTTTCCAATCCTCCCTCTTCCTCCAAACTAAAGGAGTAGCCATGGGCACCCGTATGGGCCCCAGCTATGCCTGTCGCTTCATAGGATATGTGTAACAGTCCATCTTCCGCAGCTACACTGGCACCACCCCCCACCTTTTCCTCCGCTACATCGATGACTGTATCGGCGCTGCCTCGTGCTCCCACGAAGAGGTTGAACAGTTTATCCACTTTACCAACACCTTCCACCCCGACCACAAATTTACCTGGACCGTCTCAGACTCCTCCCTCCCCTTCCTAGATCTCTCCATTTTTATCTCGGGCGACCGAATCAACACGGACGTTTACTATAAACCAACTAGCTCCCACAACTACCTGGACTACACCTCCTCCCAGCCTGCCCCCTGTAAAAACGCCATCCCATTTTCCCAATTCCTTCGTCTCCGCCGCATCTGCTCCCAGGAGGACCAGTTCCAATACCATACAACCTAGATGGCCTCCTTCTTCAAAAATCGCTATTTCCCCCCAGACGTGATCGATGATGCTCTCCACCACATCTCCTCCACTTCCCGCTCCTCCGCCCTTGAGCCCCGCCCCCCCATCGCCACCAGGACAGAACCCCACTAGTCCTCACCTACCAACCCACCAACCTCCATATACATCCTATCATCCGTCGTCATTTCCGCCACCTCCAAACAGACCCCACCACCAGGGATATATTTCCCTCCCCTCCCCTATCAGCATTCCGAAAAGACCACTCCCTCCGTGACTCCCTTGTCAGGTCCACACCCCCCACCAACCCAACCTCTACTCCCAGTACCTTCCCCTGCAACTGCAAGAAATGCAAAACTTGCGCCCACACCTCCCCCCTTACTTCCCTCCAAGGCCCTAAGGGATCCTTCCATATCCGCCACAAATTCACCTGCAACTCCACACACATCATTTACTGCATCCGCTGCACCCGATGTGGCCTCTTCTATATTGGAGAGACAGGCCGCCTACTTGCAGAATGTTTCAGAGAACATCTCTGAGACACCCGGACCAACCAACCCAACCACCTCGTGGCTCAACATTTCAACTCCCCCTCCCACTCCACCAAGGACATGCAGGTCCTTGGACTCCTCCATCGCCAGACCATAGCAACACGACGGTTGGAGGAAGAGCGCCTCATCTTCCGCCTAGGAACCCTCCAACCACAAGGGATGAACTCAGATTTCTCCAGTTTCCTCATTTCCCCTCCCCCCACCTTGTCTCAGTCCCAACCCTCGAACTTAGCACCACCTTCCTAACCTGCAATCTTCTTCCTGACCTCTCTGCCCTCACCCCCACTCTGGCCTATCATCCTCACCTTAACCTCCTTCCACCTATTGCATTTCCAACACCCCTCCCCCAAGTTCCTCCTCCCTACCTTTTATCTTAGCCTGCTTGGCACACCTTCCTCGTTCCTGAAGAAGGGCTCATGCCCGAAACGTCAATTCTCCTGCTACTAAAGAATGAGTGAGCAATTAAGTACCATCACCATCATTAGTGAAGTAGTATTGGACAAATAAATGAGACTAAATATAGAAAAGCCTCTTGGCCCTGATTACTTGCATCCTAGGATCCTAAAAGGAGTAGTGATCCTAAAAGGAGAGATAGTGGATGCATTAGTTCTAATTTTCCAAATATATTTGTACTGTGGAGGATTGGAAAACTGTCAATGCGACACCTCTATTCAAAAAGGAAGGGAGGCAAAATGCGGTTAACTACAGATCAGTTAGCTTAGTATCTAATGCTGGAATCAATTCTAAAGGAATATAACAAGACATTTATAAAATCACAATCTAATCACAGCAGAGTCAACTTGGCCTTATGAAAGAGAAATCGTGTCTGAATAATGCATTAGACTTCTTTTGAAGAAGTATCAACTAGAATGACAAGAGTGGCACCAGTAGATGTGTTGCATTTGGACTTCCAGAAGCCATTCAACAAGGCACCTCACAAAAGGTTAAGGCATGTGATAAGATCCCATAGGAGGTTGTATACTTTCCATATAATCCCCACTGTGTGGAAACAGGTCAGCCGGCCCAATAGGTTCACACCAACTCTCCGAACAGCATTCCATCCAGACTCACTCACCTAACCCTACCCTGCATTTCCCAAACACGCCCCTGGACACTGTGGGCAATTTAGCATGGCCAATCCACCTAAACTACCCATCTTTGGTCCATGGGAGGAAACTGGAACATCAGGAAGGAGACATGAAGACAGAGGGATAATGCGCAAACTCCACACAGTCACCAAGACTGGAATCCAAATTAGGTCCCCTGGGTTGTGAGACCATAATGCTAACCACTGAGCCACTGTATCGCCCCATGCCATACTGGCATAGATAGGGAATTGGCCAATAGGCAGGAAACACTCAGTTGGAATAAGGGGTTCTTTTCCAGTTTGTCAACCCGTGACCAGTGGGATTGCACAGGAATCATTACTATAACTGCAACTGTTTACAATATGTATTAATTGATTTGGAGGATGGAATTAATGTACAGTAGCCAAACTTGCAGATAAAACAAAATAAGTGGAAAGGCAAGTTGCAAAGGGGATTCAGTTGACAGAGAGATATTTTTGGGTTAGATGCGCTAAGTGCTGGCAAATGGGATAGATTAGTTTAGGATACCTAGTCGGCGTGGACAAGTTGAACTCAAGGGTTTGTTTCTGTGCTGTACATCTCTATGACTCTAAGTAAGTGGACAAAATATTGGAAATAGACTACAGTGTGGAAAAAATGTGAAGTTGTTAATTTTGGAAGAGAGAACAAAAGAACAGAGTATTATTTAAAAGGAGAAAAACTGCAAAAACATGCAACACAAAGGGAGTTGGGGTATTTGTGCATGAAATACAAATTTAGTACACTGGTAAGCAGGTAATCAGGAAGACTAATAGAATGTTGGCTCTTACTTCAAGGGGATTGGAGTATAAGAGTAGTGAAGTCTTACTGCAATTGCACAAGATGCAGATGAGACCACATCTGGAGCACTGTGAACAATTTTGGTCAGTTAACAGTTTTATTTAAGGGAAAGTTAATTTTTCATCAGAGACAGTTCAGAGAAGGTTCATTCAGATGATCCTGATTTGGAGGAATTGTCTTATAAGCAAAGGATGAACAGGCTGGACTTCACTGAGTGGAGCTCAGAAAAATGCAAGGTGATCTCATTGAAGCATACAAGATAGTTAAGGGGCATGATAGGGTAAATGCTGAGAGGATGTTTTCCCTCATTGGAGAGAAAGAACCAGAGGGCATAGTCTCAGAATAAAGGGCTGCCAATTTAAGATCTTGATAAGGAGGAATTTCTTTTCTCAGAGGATTGAGAGTCTTTGGAACTCCTTACCACAGAGAGCTGTGGAGCAGAGCCTTTGTGTACACTTAAAACTGGGCCATTACTGTCATATGGAGAGAAAACAAGAAGGAATAATTTTTCATGTGAATAAATAGTCAAAGGAAACAGGTTTCAGAAGTTTCTTGAAAACAAAAATAGTGGTGAGAAGATGAGGAGTGCAAAAGAAAACTCACTTAGAATAAAGCTCTCACAATTGGGTAGTCACATTGAGGATAGTGGAGCAATATATGTGAAGAATGAAATGTCCTCTGTACTTAGAGACCATTGGAAAATTAGTTTCAGATAGTTTCAGATCATCAGAAATGTGTTATAGCTGGTGTTTGAATTTTTGTTGTCTATTTAGATTTGAATATTTTGAATATTTTGATGAGGATTAGCAATGTCCCAAAATTCAATTCTGTGTGTCATGCATTATCATCTCCTGTACAATAGTTGTGGGATCAACTTGCAGTAATTTGCTTTAATTACCTTTTAATTCAAAGCTGTATTTTGGTCGATTCTAAAATCCAACTTCAGATATCAAAATAACTTTCATTCCATGTAAAACACAACCTAAGTTGTTCTTCAAGCCTCTTCTCAAGGCAGTAGATCTGCTTTATAAATCAATGAATCCAAACAAAACCCATACCACGACTAACCAATATATGAAAAAGCCTGGTCACCAGAAATGCACTAAGAAAAGGTTAGTTAAAAAGAGTCTCAATGTGGTTTACATTTCATTTTTGATTTGTGCACAATTTAAAAAAAGGTCTGATGATATTAAGTAACTGTCTAAAATTCTTCTTCTTATGTCAGTGATAATTCAACTGACTTGAGTAATAGCAGCTACAATGGTGATGATAGTTGATATCGGCGTTGAGTCCCTCTGAGGGAGACTGTTCAGAGTTCTTCCAATTTTAATCAGACTTCATCCCATACATAAACGCAGAAGCATATAGAGCATTTGAATCTGGAAAGGCCATATCACATACTGTTAAGGAAAAGAAAGCATTAACAAATTTGTTACTTTCCAGTTAATGTATTTTCCTTTCAGTGTGAACATTATTTAATGTTTAGAATTTGTACTATAAATATGTTTGATGAAAACTGAAAAACAGGAATATAAGTCAAATATCTTAAAGAAGCAAGGGGGAAAAATGTGCTAAATTGTAATGTACGCCACCAAATATTATATTGTAGGTGGACTACCTTAAATCTGACTACTGTATCTGAAAACTGGACATTTATCAAATAAAATTAAGGGAAAAAGGAACTTAAGCTGGAAAATCTAGTTTTGTGCTTCATTAGCGCAGTACAGCTCCAGTTTGACTACTGACTCCAATGCTTTAAAACCACAAGAAATGGGAACAGGAATAGACTGTTCAACCCCTCCAGCTTGTCCCACTATTCAATAGGATCGTGGCTGATCTGACATTCCTCACATCTGCCTTCCCACCCTTTTCCCATAACCCCTGATTCTCCTACTGATCAAGAATCTATTGATCTCAGTCTTAAATATACACAAGGATACTGTCCTCACAGTTCTCTGTGGTTCAAGGAATTCAAAAGATTCTCAACCCTCAGAAGAAATTACTCCTCATCTCAGTCTTAAATTGGTGCCTCTTTATCCAGAGAGTATGGCCTCTGGTCCTAGACTCTCCCATGAGAGGTAACATTCCCTCAGCATTTAATCTGTCAAGCCCCTTAAGAATCTTATACGTATGTTTCAAGAAGGTCATCTCTCATTCTTCTCAATTTCAATAAGTTCCCAACCTGCTTAATCTATATCATCCATACAGAGGATCATCTTGTGAACCTTCTCTGAACTGCCTCTAACAAAATGACATCTTTCGTTAATAAGGGGATCAAACATGCTCACAATACTCCAGACGTGTTCTTATGAGCACCTTGTAAAATGGCAGTAAGACTCCCCTATCTTAACTCCAACCACTTTGAATTACGAGCCAACATTCCATAAGCATCTGTGATTAACTGGTACATCTGTGTGGCAGCTTTCTGGGTTTCATAAACATATACCCAAAATCCCTTTGTGTGCAGCTTGTGCAGTTTTTCTCCATTTAAATGAGCAACTTTACATTTTCTCACATTATGCTCCACTTACCAACGTTTTGCCCATTTACGTAACTGATTAAAGCTCTCTGTCAACCTGATTTACAGCCCTCTGTAAACTGTTTGTATTCCTCTCACAACTCTTTCATTTATTTTTGTATTGTCTGCAAATTTGGCTCCAGTACATTCACTACCTTCCTCAAAGTTACTAACATATAAGCAGTTGCATTATTATCCAGCCTCCACTGCATTCTGGGTTACTGAATTGAAGTAATGAAGTAGCTCAGAGATAGCAGATAGTAGGTAGTAATCTTCCATGAATCTTAGAGTCTGGAAAAGTTCTAGAAGATTGGAACAAGTCTATTAAAAAGGAGACTGTTGGAGCTAAATCAAACAAGAAGTGAATTCACAAAAGCTAAGGTGACATATTTGGGACATATTCTAGGACAAAGGCAGCACAGCAAAAGTAAAAGTTTTAATTGACTCTCACACCCCTAAAACAAAATAAGATATAAGGAGGTTTTTGGGAATGTGTGTATTTTATTGAAAGTTTGCAGCTAATTTTAGTACAGTAGCCATACCCTTTCCTAATTTACTACAAAAACAGACCAAGATGGTGTGGTCAACAGAATGCCAAGGGAAGCCATGGACATAGCTGGATTTTCAGAAAACATTTGAAAAGGTACCACATGTTAGGTTACTTTAAAAGCTAAGAGCTAAGATTTTGAGGATAGCATGAATAGGTAATCACTAACCAATAGGAGACAGAGAGTTGGATAAGGGGGGTATTTTCAGAATGGCAACCTGTAACTAGTAGTGTGCCACAAGGATCAGTGCTGTGGACAATAATCATTTACAATATATGTTCATGACTTGGCTGAGGAAAGCAAATGTGTTGTAGCTAAACTTGGGGATGACACAAAAATAGGTGGAAAGGCAATTATTGAGAATGACAATGTGAATCTGCAAAGGTTAAACAGACTTCTCAGTTCAACTTGTCCATACCGACCAGATATCCTAAACTAATCTAGCCCCCTTGGCCAGCATTTGGCCTCTAAACTCTTCCTATTCATGTACCCATCCAGATGCCTTTTAAATGTTAAAAGATGGCTGCATCACTTCTACTACCAACTCATTCCATACATGCACCACCCTCTGCATGAAAAAAATGTCCCTTAGGTCCATTTTATATTTTGTATCAGGGAGACCAGAATTGAATGCAATGTTCCAAAACTGGCCTAATCAGTGTCCACAATACGACATCCCAACTCCTTATCTCAATGCACTAACCAACAGACAAGTGTAACAAATGCCTTATTCACTAATCTGTCTACCTGCTACTCCACTTTCAAAGAAGTATGAATCTGCACCCAAGGTCTCTGTTTGCCAACACCTCCCAGGACCTAAGCATGAAGTGTGTAGTTCTTGCCCTGATTTGCCTTGCCAAAATGCAACACCTCACATTTATCTAAATTAAACTTTATCTGCCACTCCTTGGCTGATTAGGCCGTCTGGGATAATGACAAAAAGCATTTGACCGAGCACTGATCCCATAATTCAAGTGGAAAAAACTTGGAGGAAGGAATATAATGTGTGAAAATATGAAGTTGTGCACATTGGCAGTAGAATAGAGGAGCTGAAAATGATTAAAATGAGGAAAGGCTGGAGGTAGCTCCATAACAGAAGGATTTTGGAGTCCTCATCCACGAATCACAAAAACCTAGCACCCAAATTCAGCAGGTAATAAGGAAGGCAAACAGAACGTTATAATTTATTTGGTCATATGGACCTCCGTGTTCTGTGCATAGCAGTTCCCTCTGGAAGCAGACATACTTAGGGCGGCACGGTGGCACAGTGGTTAGCACTGCTGCCTCACATCGCCAGAGACCCGGGTTCAATTCCCGCCTCAGGCAACTGACTGTGTGGAGTTTGCACATTCTTCCCGTGTCTGCGTGGGTTTCCTCTGGGTGCTCCGGTTTCCTCCCACAGTCCAAACATGTGCAGGTCAGGTGAATTGGCCATGCTAAATTGTCCGTAGTGTTAGGTAAGGGGTAAATGTAGAGGTATGGGTGGTTTGCGCTTCGGCGGGTCGGTGTGGACTTGTTGGGCCGAAGGGCCTGTTTCCACACTGTAAAGTAATCTAATACCAATCAGCATATGTAGAACCTCCCATTGGCTGCACAGGTACACAGCTTTGAGGGAACATAGTGCAAGAAGGAAAGCTACTGAAATTTATTTTCTTGTTACAATAAAAAAGAATGGTACCATCTCATTCAACTGGATTACAGTGAAGAAGCATTAAGAGAGAGTGTGGGAAAGTTATAGACAAGTCCAAGAGTGTGAAGAAGGACAGTTTACACGTGCAAACATAGGACTATTTGTAACTTTGAAGCAGCCATTTGGTATTGTGACAGGGTGGAAATGCAGACGTGGGAGGTGACAGGGAGACAGGAGCTGGAGAGGGAATTTGCAAAGTGGGTCATGGCTCATCTTTAAAAGGAGATGGCTGATGACAGCAGATTTAAAGGAATCAGGATTAGTACGTGAAGAAAAAGAACAATTAACAATATCTGCTAATATGAGAATGACAACTTTACACCATTATCAATTCTATTCCCAGTCATTTGTGGTGTAGTATTACAATTATTTCAACAGTATTACAATTCCCTGAGTGAGGTTAAAAAATGCGAATTAATTAGGCCTTCTACAAAATTATGCACTTCAGCAATTTTTGGGCCATTATCTTTTTCATTAATATGTGTGTGTTTGACTGAGCACAAACCTTAAATCACAAATAAATGTTGGCAGACAAGATTAGGGAAAATCCTGGGATATTCTACAAGTATATCAAGAGGAAGAAAATAACATGGAAAGAGTAGGATTTGTTAAGGACAAAAGGGTGATCAGTGCATAAAGCCAGAGGACATTGGTAGAGTGTCAACTGAGTACTTCACATCTGTCTTTACTTCCAGGAGAAGGAAAATGCAAATACAGAATTTGAGTAGATGGACTGTGAAGTTTTTGATCTGATAAATATAAGAATCAAGGAAGTATTGGAGATTTTGACACACTTAAGAGTGGACCCCAAGGTCCACAGATGAGTTGTATCCCAGGCTGGAGATGAGGGAGCAAAATTTTCAAATTGTTTCTGGCCACAGGAAGGTCCCTGAGACCTGGAGAACAGCAAATGTGGTTCCAATTTACATGAAAGGTAGCTGAGGTAGACCAACGACCCATTCTGTGACTAAGATCAATGTTAGGGAAACTATTAGATAAAATAGTGAAGGAGCAAGTTAATCTCCAGGTATAGAGGCAATGCTTCATCAGGCATCGTAAGCACGGCTTTGTCAGAGGGAGGTCATATCTAACAAGATTAGTTTCCCTACAGTGTGGAAACAGGCCCTTCAGTCCAACGCGTCCACACCAACCCTCCAAAGAGTAACCCATCCAGACCCATTTCCCTCTGACTAATGCAGCTAACATCATGGGCAATTTAGCATGGCCAATTCACCTGACCTGCACATCTTTGGATTGTGGGAGGAAACTGGAGCACCCAGAGGAAACCCATACAGACACCGGGAGAACGTGCAAACTCCACACAGACAGTCACCCAAGGTTGGAATCGAACCTGGGTCCCTGGTGCTGAGAGGCAGCAGTGCTAACCACTGAGTCACCGTGCTGCCCCAAATGGGTGAAATTTTTCAAGCGTGGTGACAAGTTTTATAGATGATGGTAGGACAGTTGATGTAGTTTGTATCGACTTCAGCAAGGCCTTTGGCAAGGTTCCAAATGGGAAATGGATGAAGGTAAAATATCATGGAGTCCAGGGTAATTTGGCAAGTTAGATCCAAATTTGGTTTAGTGACAAGAAACCGAGGATGGTGGTAAAAGGCTGTGTATGTGACCAGAACCTGGTGTGCAGTGGCATACCACAGGGATCAGTATTATTGACTGTGATATTCATAAACATTTTAGATTAGAATGTGGAGATAGGCAGGGCAGGTGGAGGTGGAAATGATAAGTAAGTTTCCTAGTGACAAAGATTAACTGGATGGTTGACTGTAAAGAGGAATGTATTAGTTTACAAGTAGGTGGAAACAGTTTGGTCAACTGGGCAGATCAATGGCAGATGGAATTTAGCCTTGATAAATGTAATGTGATACCCTTTGGAAGAAAGGAACGAGACAAAGGAATACAATAAATGGTAGGACAACAAGATTTTCAGAGGAACAGAAGGATCTTGTTGTGTTTGTCCACAGATCCCTGAAGACAGCTGAATAGGTTAATAGCTTTGTTAAGATGACAAACAGAACTCTTGACTATATTAGTAGAACAAATTATATGAGCAGGGAGGTGATGTGGAGCTGTATAGAACTTTGATTAGGCCACAGCTGGTGTACTGTGTGCTGTTCTGGTCACCACACCATAGAAAAGATGTAATTGTGCTGGAGGGGGTACATATGTCATTCACCAGTATGTCACTGGGGATTGGAGGATCCTAGCTATGAAAAGAGACTGGATAACGTGGCATTATTTTCTTTGGAACAGAGGTTGAGGGAGTCCAGAGAACAGCGTATAAAATTATGAGAGTGAATAGAAAACAGCTGCTCACCTTTGTCAAAGGATCATAACATTGGGGCATAGTGTTAAAGTGAAAGACTGGAGGTTGAGAGGGGATTTGAGGATAATATTTTTCATCTGGAGGGTCATGTGGGCCTGGAATGAACTGCCTGGGAGTTGAGGCAGAAAATCTCTCAACATTTACAAAGTACTTGGATGAGAACTTGAAGTGTGTTTACTCAGAATTTGAATCTCTTCCTTAGGGGAAGAAGGCGGCCTATATTAGGATGAGATGTGAAGTCTCAGGGTGTCTGAGAGCTACACGTTAGCCAGGAAAGAGTTAAGAAGAACCAGGTGAAGTCATTGGCGGATAGGATCAAGGGAAACCCTAAGGCTTTCTATAGGTATATCAGGAATAACGGAATGACTCAAGTAAGATTAGGGCCAATCAAAGATAGTGGTGGGAAGTTGTGCATGGAGTCAGAGGAGATGAGGGAAGTTCTAAATAAATATTTTTCATCAGTACTCACACTAGAAAAAGGCACTGTTGTCGAGGAGAATGCTGCGATACAAGCTACTAGACTACATGAGATTGAGGTTCACAAGGAGGAGGTGTTAGCAATTCAGGAAAGTGTAAAACTAGATAAGTCCCTTGGGCTGGATGAGATTTATCCTAGGATTCTCTGGGAAGCTAGGGAGGAGATTGCTGAGCCTTTGGCTTTGATCTTTATGTTGTCATTGTCTATAGGAATAGTGCCAGAAGACTGGACGATAGCAAATGTTGCTCCCTTGTTCAAAAAGGGAACCCTATTAATTGTAGACCAGTGAGCCTTACTTCAGTTGTGGGTAAAGTGTTGGAAAAGGTTATAAGAAATAGGAGTTATCATCATGTAGAAAGAAATAATTTGATTAGGGATAGTCAACACAGTTTTGTGGTCATCCACAAAAAGTTTTCTTGGATTTTTCATGTGGATGCACTGGTTACAAAGGCCCAACAATGTCTCCTCTTCCTCGGGCAGCTGAGGATATTTGGCATGATGGCTAATATCCTTGCCAACTTTTATAGGTGCACCATCGAGAGCATTCTGTCTGGATGTATCACTACCTGGTATGGCAACTGTACCATTCAAGATTGGAGACAGTTACAGAGAGTGGTGAACTCGGCCCGGACAATCACAAAGGCTAAACTCCCATCTGTAGAATCCAACTACCAGGCCTGCTATTAAGGAAAGGCCGCCAGCATTCTCAAAGATCGATCCCACCCTGGCAATGTTTTTCTACAACCTCTACCATCGGGGAGAAGACACAGAAGCCTGAACACACGCACTGAGGGTTTCGAAACAGTTTCTGCTCTACTGTGGTTAAAATACTGAATGGACTCACAAACTCTTAACATTTGCCTCTACCTGTGTTTTTATTTTTGCTGCTGTTTACCTATCATTTTCTCATCTATGCTACTTAACTATGTAATCTGCCTGTATTGTTCACAACACAAAGCTTTTCACTGTATCTCAGTACACATGACAATAAATTCAATTCAATTCAAGATTAGGTCGTGCTCACAAAACTTAGAGTTCTTTGAGAAAGTGACCAAACAGATGGATGAGGGTAAAGCGGTTGATATGGTGTTTATGGATTTCAGTAAAGTGTTTGATAAGGTTCCCCACAGTATGCTATTGCACAAAATATGGAGGCATGGGAATGAGGGTGATTTAGCAGTTTGGATCACAAATTGGCTAGCTGAAATACAGTGTGTGGTGGTTGATGGGAAATGTTCATCCTGGAGTTCAATTACTAGTCGTGTACCACAGCGAACTGTTTTGGGGCTACTGCTGTTTGTCACTTTTATAAACAATCTGAATCAAGGTGTAGAAGGATGGGTTAGTAAATTTGTGGATGACACTAAGATCAGTAGAGTTGTGGATAGTGGAGAAGGATGCTGCAGGTAACAGAGGGATATAGATAAACTGCAGAGCTAGGCTGAGAGGGGGCAAGTGGAATTTAATGCAGAAAAGTGTGAGGTGATTCACTTTGGAAGAAGCAACAGGAATGCAGAGTACTGAGCTAATGGTAAGATTCTTAATACTGTAGTTGAGCAGAGGGATCTCGGTATCCATGTACATAGATCCCTGATAGTTGCCACCCAGGTTGATAGTGTTGTTGAGAAAGCATACAGTGTGTTAGCTTTTATTAGCAGAGGGATTGAGTTTTGGAACCCTGAGGTCAAACTACAGCTGTACAAAACTCTGGTGCGGCTGCAATTGAAGTATTGCATACAGTTAGGGTCATCTCATTATAGGAAAGATGTGGAAGTTCTGGAAAAGGTACAGAGGAGATTTACTTGAACGTTGCCTGGTATGGAGGGAAGGTAAAAACAATGACTGCAGATGCTGGAAACCAGATTCTCTACCAGATGGCTAGCACGAGTGGTGCTGGAAGAGCACAGCACTTCAGGCAGCATCCGAGGAGCAGTAAAATCGACGTTTTGGGCAAAAGCCCTTTATCAGGAATAAAAGTTGAAGAACTAGCAGCTGTTTTTGTTGGAGAGAAGGTTGAGTGGTGTCTTAATTGAGACATATAAAATAATCAGAGGGTTAGATAGGGTGGACAGTGAGAGCTTTTTTTCCTCAGATGGTGATGGCTAGCACGAGGGGGCATAGATTTAAATTGAAGGCTGATAGATATCGGACAGATGTCAGAGGTAGTTTCTTTACTCAGAAGAATAGGGGCGTGGAACGCACTGCCTGCAGCAGTAGTAGACTCGTCATGCTAAAGGGCATTTCAATAGTCATTCGATAGACATATGGATGAAAATGGAATGATGTAGGTTAGATGGGCTTCAGATTGATTTCACAGGTTGCCACAACATCAAGCGCCGAAGGACCTGTACTGTGCTGTAATGCTGTATGTTCTATGTTCTATAAGTGTCATAACATTCAAGTATATGGGCTTAGTGATGGAAAGTGAGACTAGCATACATAGTAGTATTTTCAAAGGTACAGAATACATGGACTGAAGGGACTCTTCAATAATATATGATTCTATGACACCTATTTTATGCAACCATTAACGATTGATGTGGAGATTGGTATATGACAATATTTCAAGATATTGCGCCATTCCACTCATTTACATGTATCTAAGTGTCTGTAATCTCATATTTATATTGGACTAATAAAACTAAAATGTTTCATTGAACATATAACAATACAGCACAGAACAGGCCCTTCGGCCCTCCATGTTGCACCAACCCATGAACTATTTTCCGCTTGTCCCCCTACACTCTCCCATCATCATCCATGTACTTATCCAAGGATTGTTTAAATCTCCCTAATGTGGCTGAGTTAACTATATTGGCAGGCAGGGCATTCCACGCCCTTATCACTCTTCTCAGTAAAGAACCTATCTCTGACATCTGTCTTACACCTGTCATTTCTCAATTTGCAGTTATGTCCCCTTGTACAAGCTGACATCACCATCCTAGGAAAAAGACTTTCACTGTTTACCCTATCTAATCCTCTGATCATCTTGTATGTCTCTATCAAATCCCCTCTTAGCCTTCTTCTTTCCAATGAGAACAGACCCAAGTTCTCAGCCTTTCCTCATAAGACCTTCCCTCCAGACTAGACCACATTCTGGTAAATCTCCTTTGCACCTTTTCCAATGCTTCCACGTTCTTCCTGTAATGGGGCAACCAGAACAGTACACAATATTCCAAGTGAGGCCGCACTTGTCTATTGTATAGTTGCAGCATGATATTGCAGCTCCGGAACTCAATTCCTTAATGACAATCAGGTTAAGGTTAAAAGCTCTTAAGTAGTTATCCTATAGTGTTTTGCAATGGTGACCCTGCATGGCTGAAACACCGGAGTCATCTCCCTCTGCTCCCATTATGTGTTTTGAGATATTCATTGCTTACCTCAGTAATTTCACTAATGCTGGAATATACTTCAGCATATCTTGACAAATAGTCAAAGAAAATATCACAGTACAATTGAATCCAGAAACACACAAGTACTTTGCTCACAAATGTGGAGCAGAAGTTTCCATTTTGAGTTGGGACATTGGCATCAAAGTGCCAATATAATGTCAGGAGTAACAAAGTATCGCTAATTTTTGCAGTTTGACCAATTTGCAACCAGATAATGCAATTGTTGTCCCATTAAGGATGGTGGACAGGTGGGCTCTTGAAGCTAAAGGGCCAACAGAATGCATTGAATTGAAGGAGCGAGGTGCCCTCTCAGTACTTTAAAACATTTGAAACAAAACATGGTGATAGTTGCTGGAGCACTATTGTGAAAAGGCACCCCTCCATAACCTGGGATCCTTGGAAAATTTCAGTTGGCCTTGACTATCCTCTTAATTGATTTATTAAGATGCCTGTGAGTTGACGTCTGTTCCATGCTTGATTCAACCTCATAAAATGGCTGGGGGAGGGTCAGGCCTGTGGCAGAGAACCAGTATGCCAACCTGCTACAGAACATTGAACATCTCCCTGCCATCATAGCAGCATGAAAGTCCTGTGAACCACATAATTTAAAAACTCGTCTTTCAAAAAGGGAACAAAAATTACCAGGTTAAAATATATCTTAATATGTTTAATTTATTCAATCGCAACAGAATCTATATTTGAACATTTTGCTGCATAAAATATAATTTACAAGAAGCTGTTCAGCCAAAAAAGTTGATAAACATATGCTCTGTAGATAATGTTCACCATGCTGAGCAATGAAAATATGAATAATTGGCAATCTTTTTGTAAATGGCAGAGGATTATGCATTTATGTGTTCACTTTGATCAGGAATTCTAGATACTGTGAATGAATGACAAAGTGTTTTGGTACTTCAAAATTTGATTACTGAATCAAGAATATGTTTATTAAGAACTAAATTATAAGTAGAAGCAGCAAATGCAATGAAAATATTATATCTTATATTCAGCCAAATTGCCCAGCAAAGGAGTTCCATTTCCATCCAATGAGTACCTTAAAAAATACAGATCTTATTATAGGACCTCTTTCACTGCGCAACACATGTTTAATTCCAATCAGACACAGACTTTTGTAGAAAGATCTTGTGAAAAATTATTCATTTGAGTTTTTAAAAATAGCGAGATATACTGAAACTGAAATGCTCCAGTTTTTAATGTTTAGAATGTTTCACTTATTTCATTACAACCAAAATCAAAAATACATTTACTCTTTTACACCCATACGTTATAATGAATCTACTTTTGTATGATTGCCCACACCCATAAGAACGTAAGAAATAGGAATAGATCATTTTTAAAAATTCAATCATGGGTTGTGGGCATCGCTGGCTGGCCCATCCTGAACTGTCCAAAGGTCAGTTATGGGTCAACCACATTGCTGTGGGTCTGGAATCACACATAGACTACACCAGGTAATTTGATACCCTTAAGTTGCTCTGCTGCTCAATAAGATCATCACTGATCTGACTGTGGCCTTAACTCTGCTTTCCCACCTGGCCCCTGTATTCTTTGATTCCTATTTCAGTTAAAAATCTATCTTCTTCAGCCTTGAGCATGTCCAATGATTCAGCGACCATTGATCACTGAAATAAAGAATTCCAAAAGATGAACAACTTCTGAGACAGTATTAATCTAACTCAACCATAAGCCTTTTCAGAGACCAAGCCCCCAATTGCAGATTTTGTCAAGTTGAGAATCATCCTTTCAGGATCTACCCTGTCAAGTTGCCACAGAACCCCCTGATAACTTTCAGTAAGATTTGCTCCTTATTCTTCTAAACTCCCATGAGCACAGGCCCAACTTGCTCAACATTTCTTCATCAGACAGTCCCTTCATTCCAGGAATCAAACTAGTTGAACTCTCTCTGCAATGCCTCCAATGCAAGAAAAAAAAGACCAACTCTGTACAAGGTACCAATGCCCGACACCATGGTAGAAAGACTTCCTAAATTTTATATTCAATAAAAGCTAACATTTTAATTGCCTTTCTAATTAATTGTTGTAATTACATGCTGAACTCTGTACGATCAATACAGATAGGAGGGAGAGATGTTTTGAAGAACAGTCACAAAGATAGATTAGATTACTTACCAAATATAAGATTAGATTACTTACAGTGTGGAAACAAGGCCTTTGGCCCAACAAGTCCACACCAACCCTCCAAAGAGCAACCCACCCAGACCCATTCCCCTATATTTACCCCTTCAACTAACACGATGGGCAATTTAGAATGGCCAATTCACTTAACCTACACATTCTTTTTGGACTGTGGGAGGAAACTGGAGCACCCAGAGGAAACTCATGCAGACACAGAGAATTGCAAACTCCACACAGACAGTTGCCTGAGGCGGGAATTGAACCCAGGTCTCTAGCGTTGTGAGGCAGCAGTGCTAACCACTGTGCCACCCATCTTTGCAGCATAGAAAGGAACCCTTCAGTCCATCGTTCCTCTGCTGGTAATCAATTTTAATCCTCATTTTTCACCACTTGACCCATAGCCTTGTAAACTATGGCTTTTCAAGTGTTCATTGAAAACGTTCTTAAATTTTGTGAAGGTTCTTACCTCTATCCTACTTGATGTAGCGAAGTCCAGATATCCATACTCTCAAGATAAAAAATGTTTTTCCTTAAATCTGTTCTAAACTCTCTGCAGCTTGCCATAAATCTGTGTCATCAAACCCCACTACCCAACCATTACTGATCCCTCTTCTAAGGGATATTTTTCTCCCTACTTCCCCTATTTTATGTCCCTCATAACTTTGTACACTTAAAACCAGATCATTCCTCAGCTTTGCTGCTCTAAAGAAACCAACCCAGACTTTCTACCCTCTCTTCATAGCTAAATTCCTCAAACATAAACAACATTTTGCTGGATCTCCTTTGCATCCTCCACAGCACATCCTTCCGATAGTCTCGTGATCAGAGTTGCACACAATTGTGGCCAAACTAGCTTTAAATATTGATCCATCATAACCTCTTTGCTCTTGTATTCAATGCTGTTACAACACGGCAATAAACTCTTCTGCTAATTAAACCAAACACACAGAAAAGCTTACCTCACCTCGTAATCTGTGAAAGTATGAGTGATATTGAACTACCCAAATTTCACTATTAAAAGAAAAAAAAACAATTTTATTCTTTAACTCCAAAAGTGAACATTAAAAAACTATTTACATCACTAAGCCTCCTTTGTCTTAAAGATTTGTTATCTACCTTCCACTCCATAAAAATATACTGATGCTATAAAGGCCCTATTAAATTTACAGGAAATCAATTTTCAAAACCAGACAATGATTGTTGTCTCGGCGATCCTCCTCTGTTTGTAAATCTCCCTTGGTCATGTTCGGTCTTCTGTTGCACAGATTTTTCGTATGAAAAAGGTACATTTAATATAGAACTTTTTTTTGGCTTTGGCTTTTTATATCCCAAACATTGGTTCAATGTTGTTAAAACAGTAAAATTCAAATTCAATTGGGTTTTAGTATCTTGTAGCATAATTTAAACTGGTTAAATTTGAACTGCTGTGAAAACAACTCATGTATTTAGGTTACAGCCCAAATGTTACATCTTGAAATTGTCCAGTACACTTTGTACCTGCTAGTCGGTCACCTGACCAGTGTTTGCCAGTTTTTCAGCTCTCACCCTCTCTTAAAGGTTCAGTCCACAACTCGGTAAGATGGTGGTGATTCTATAGAACTGCTATGGATAGCTCTGCCTAACAGCCAAGGCATACTGGGTTTTTTTTTTGCCATCTGTGGCCAACTTATGTGGTAGAATTATTAGTTTAAAACCTTACAGAAAAACCTTGTTAATATTGGGAGTGGGAAGGATGCCAAAGGGAAAAGGAACAAGCAAACAGCAGCAGGGAGGACACTCCCCTGCAGCACCTATAACCCCAGAGACTGCAGCTGCAGCAGCCTCTCCTGAACCCTCCGGGGACCTGACAGACTCATAGGAATTGGCTGAGGCGATGGAGAGACTTACTTTGAAAGTTGTGGCTGCGATTGAGGAAATCCTTTGGGAGATTCGTGCCCAGGCCCAACCTATTGCATCCATGCTGCAGAAGCACCAGCAGGAGTTCCAGGGCCTCGGGGAGAGGCTGGAGGAGGTGGAGGGTTGAAGTAAGGCCTCGGAAGCTGCAATGGGGTCCTCATCCAGTCGGATCCAGGTGCTGGAGCGAGAGGTGCGGGCCTTGCGAAACCATATCGACAACCTTGAAAATCGAGGTCGGAGGATAAATCTCCGAATTGTCGGGCTCCCTGAAGGCGAGGAAGGTGAGCAGCCAGTCAGCTTCTTTGAAAGCTGGCTGCTGAAGTTTTTGGGCCTTCACATCGAGTCCAGCAGGTTGCAGATTGAAAGGGCTTATCGGGTTACAGTGCACAGGTCAGGCCCAGTGCAGCACCCCCTCCTAGCACACTTCCACTCATATAAGTACAAGCAAGAAGTCATAGAAGCTTCCAGATCCCTGGGAAAAGATCCGCAGGCACTGCTGTACAAGGGGTCAAAAATCATGTTTTTCCAGGATTTCTCTGCAGCTGTAATTCGAAAGAGGAAGTCCTCCAATGAAGTTAAAAAGAGGCTGAGGAACCTGGACATCCATGAGATACCCCGCAGTACTTCGTTTCAGCCACGAGGACTCAGTTTATACATTTGACTCAGCGGATAAGGCTAAAAACTTTGTGGACACTTTAAGATAGACAGATTGGCTTGAAGAATATGGTTAATATTTGTTCTCTTTTCTATCTTTCCCCATGTTTTCCCTTCCTTTTTTTATTCCTTCCTTTGTCCCTAATAATTTCCTTTTTGGAAAGGGGGGAAAAGACTTTGGAATAAGTTATTCTTTTTTTATAATAACTGGATTTTCTGATGGGAAATTTTGTGGATGTTCTTTGTTGTCTCTCTCCCTTTATCTTTTGTTTGTTCTGCTTCTCTTTTAGTCACAAGTAGGGGTGTCATGAAGCCAAGGATGGGTGGAGTACTTATCCTGACTTTGTCTTTTTTTCTGTTGATTTAAGGATCATCTTTTTTTTTGGCCTAAGGCTGGGGCACAGTCCAGGTTTGAAGGAGCTGTGAAGGAGGGGATGGGTAGAGTGAGTGCCCCCTATGGGCAGGGGGAAGAGTCTTCCATTCAAGGTTCTATTGTTGGTTTTCTTTGTAGTTTTTTGGTAGTAATAGTTGTTTATAGTTATGATAGAGTAGTTTTTGTATATATAGTTTTTTGATTCTATGAGTCTTTATTTACTTATGCTCGGTGCTTTGTAAGCAGGGTTCTCCCTCCAAGGGGTTCAAGGGTGTCTGAAAGGGGATATGGCTAAGTGTCTTATTAAATGGTGCACCTGGAACACTAAGGAAAGTCATTCGCCTGTTAAAAGGAAAAAAGTGCTTTCTAGCCTTAAGAGGGAAAGGGTTGTTATCGCTTTTTTTCAGGAAACCCATCTTGATGATGGGGAGCACCTGAAATTACAACAGGGGGATTATGACCGGGTATTCTTTTCATCCTTTACTACTAAAAGTAGGGGAGTGGCGGTACTTATCCAGAACAATCTTCCGTTCACATTATTAGAGCAGGTGAAAGATGAGCAGGGACGGTTTGTGATTCTTAAAGCCCTGATACGTGAGGAGGAATATGGCATTTTAAACATTTACTGTCCTCCGGCGCATCCCCTCAAATTTTTGATTAGTGCTTTCTCAAAGTTTAAGTGTGTTTGGAACACAGCACATTATTATAGTGGGGGGGGGGGGAGGATTTTAATTGTCTTTTGGATCCGACAGTGGACAGGATGCCTTGTGGGCCCCCAACTATTTCTTCACAGGCCAAGCAGGTGGTTGACTTATGTGAGGAGTTGGGGCTGGTGGATATTTGGAGATGTCTTCACCCTACCAGCAGGGAGTTCACCTTTTTTTCAAACTCACATAAATGTCACATGAGGATTGACTGCTTTCTGGCTGCCTCAGCCCTTCTGGATTCGATTATGAGTTGTAAAATTGGGAATATAGCTGTCTCTGATCATGCGGCAGTATATTTGGACGTTAAGGCCAAGAGTGAAGGACTAGGTTTGTGGCACTGGCGCTTGGGCCCTTTTCTCCTTATTTGTGGAATACTTTTTGAAGGAGTTTCAGGAATTCTTGACTATCAACTCAGGCACGGCTAATAGTCCGTCTATGCTATGGGAGACTGCTAAGGCCTTTGCTAGGGGATTAGCTATTTCCTAGTCGGCTAGCTGGAAACGACAGAAGGAGGAACAGCAGCGTCAACTTGAGACGTGGTTGAAAGTCGCGGAGGCAGCACATTTTGCGTGGCCTGCGGTGACTCAGCTACAGTGGATCACGGCCCTTCAGGCTGCCTTGAATTCAATACTGGCACAAAACACAGAACTTGCTTTTGCTAGACAGAGGCTGTTCGAATATGGGGATAGTCCAGGGAAGTATTTAGCGTACCTGACTAGGAAAAAGCGTGTTCCCCAATCCATTACTGCAATCAGAGACAGTGCCGGGGACCTTACATACGATACTAAAAAGATTAATGAGGCTTTTCAGAGTTTTTACTCTGAATTGTATCGGTCTGAAAGTTGCGAAGACAGGAGGGCTAAAATGGAAACCTTTTTTAAGAACCTGGACCTCCCAGGGGTAAGCTTGGATCAGGCCTCTCTCCTTAATGCCTGTTTAACAGTTCAGGAAATATAGGAGGCAGCTAGGCAACTTCAGAGTGGGAAAACGCCTGGCCCTGATGGTCTTCCGGGTGAGTTTTATAAGGAGTTTATAGGGATTCTGTCAGATGTTGGAGAAGCATAATCACTCCTATATGCATGAATGCCTACCACCATCTTTGAGAGAAGCTAATATTTCCTTAATTCTTAAGAAGGGGAAGGTTCCTGAGGATTGTGCCTCATACAGGCCCATCTGGCTATTAAATTGAGATTTCAAGATTCTGTCTAAGATCCTGGCGCTGAGGTTGGGAAGTGTTTTGCCCCATATTATTTAAGAGGACCAGACAGGCTTTATAAGGGGCCGTAGGTCCTCTAATAATATTAGAAAGTTGCTGAGCGTAGTCCAAGTTTGTCAGCAACGATCGATTCAGGGGTTGATGATTTCCTTAGATGCAGAGAAAGCATTTGACAGGGTGGCATGGCCACATCTTCTTTATGTCATAGAACAGTTTGGGTTGGGTGGAGTCTTTGCTAGGTGGGTGGAGGTTTTATATCGCCACTCTCTGGCCACAGTCATCACCAATGGGGTGAAGTCTGGGAATTTTACGATTGGGTAGGGGTAGTCAGCAAGGCTGCCCCCTCTCACTGTTGTTGTTTACATTGGTGATAGTGCCGCTGGCAAAGGCCATTCGTCAGAACATCCACATAACCGCTCCGGAAGTGGGATCGAGAGCACACAATATTACACTGTACGCGGATGATGTCCTTCTGTTTTTATTGAACCTGATCACCTCCATACCCTATTTGATTCAATGTTTCAATTCATTTGGGGCTATTTCAGGATATAAGATTAACTTTGCAAAATCGGAGGCTATGCTTTTGGGTAACCTTAAGGATGTGCCAGAAGTTGAAAGTGGCTCTAAGTTCCCTTTTAAGTGGTCACGGGCAGGGTTCTGATATCTCGGAATTTTTATTACCTCTAAGTTTGATCTGTTATTTCGGACTAACTTTGCTCACTTGCTCAACAATATTAGGCGAGATCTCCAGAGATGAGAGGCTCTTCCAATTTCATGGCTGGGCTGAATATCTTTCATTCAGATGAATGTTCTTCCTCGTTTGCTTTATCCCATGCGTATGCTCCCTATAATGTTTCCCAGGTCAACGCTGCGGAAGCTTATGGTGTGGTTTGGTTCCTATGTCTGGCATCGTGGGCGGCCCCTCATCAAACTTACTAAATTGCAGTTGCCTCAAGGAGGAGGAGGAGTTGATTTCCCAGACAGCAGAAGGTATCAATTGAGTTTCCTGCTGTCCTTTGTCTGCGACTGGGTAGGTAACGATCCAAACTCAATATGGCTGGATATTGAAGCCTCCCAAGCAAAGTGCCCTCTTATTAACCTGTTGTTCATGAATAAGATGAGGTCAGTTATGGACCACTGCTGGAACCCCATAGTCATTAGTACAGCCAAGGCATGGAGGGTGATGCATCAGAGTGAGGGTTGTTTATCCAAGACTTCGCCACTTACACCTATAGTCGGCATGCCAAGTTTCTGACCAGGGACTATGGACTCAGCATTCAAACTATGGGCAGCGAGAGGAATTTCTAGTTTGTGAGACTTGTATGAGGGGGAGGTTATGATGTCTTTTGAGCAACTGAGCTGCAAATGCAGGTTGCCCAGCAGAGATCTTCTCCGTTTTTTTCAGGTTAGGGATTTCATCCAGAAGAAGACTACATTACTCACTAAGCCCTGTAAGCCTGATACAGAGAGGTTGTTGCTACGCTCCACAAGCACCCTTTCAGTTAGTGCCCTCTATCGCCTGCTGGGTGGCAGGGCCTGGCAGAATATTAACCAGTTATGTGAGGTCTGGGAGCAAGAGCTGGGAGTGGAGATTTCTTCTGAAACATAGGAGGACATATGGGAGAATACTCGAAAGATCTCAATCTGTAACAGGACATGTGCTACGCAATTAAAAGTTCTGCACAGGACTCATCTGGCACCAGACCGTCTGGCGAAGTTTTAAAAAAAGGGGCATCTTCAGTGTGCCCCAAATGTAAAATCTGGACATACTACAGTCTCCATGTTTATTGGAGCGCTGTGGCGGGACAGATAGGGAGGGTATTGAGGACTGAAGTCAAAGTAGACCCGATATCTCTCCTCTTAGGTCTACCGAATTAGACGGGCATGGGAAGAAACTATTTAATATTCTTGCATACTGTGCACAGAAGAATATTCTGGTGAATTGGGTGTCTGAGAACCCGCCGGGCTTGCTGGGATGGCAGAAATTAATTATGGAGCACATTCCCTTGGACCTTTTTACAAACATGGTGCACCACACAACATACAATTTCTATAAGACATGGCAGCCCTACTTGAGTTATTTGGATATAGATTTGTCAGTTATCTTAACTAGGGTGTTTATTTAACCAGGATGATTAGATTTGTCAAGCCCTGGGCCCTGGAGGGGGTCTCCCGAGTTACTAGGGGTAAGTATACAATGCTCCCGTTCCTTTGTTTGGGAGCTTTGCGCTGAGCATAGCTGTTCTGTATTTTGTGGGGTTTTTTGGTTTTCTTTCTTTTGTTTTGGTGTTGCTTTGCACAGTGTTAGGGTTTGCTTTGTATTAGAGGGTAGGTTAGTAGTTAATAGATAGTAGTTGTATTGTAATTTGTGTTTTTTTTTCTTTTTATTATACTGATATTTGTTATTGATTGTTTTTTCAATAATTTTATACGTTTGTAAAGTAAAAAAAAATTGCTAATTAATAAATATATCTACAAAAAAAGTACAGTACACACCTTCAACTTCATAATACTTGCCCCCTTAAGAAAAAAAATGAATTATCATAATGAAAAGAGTTTCATTTTGTTTGCATGTCTTAATCCTATTACCATGAAATACATAGGACATTAATCTGAGTTCATATTAACTTCTGTATACACACACACACATATATTTATATATAAATAACATTAATATCTGTTCAATCTTATCTATACTTTATCTGTTAAACCTGCGATAACACATCCACTATCACATTCTTAAGACTGGCAACATGTACGATTAGTAAATTAAAAGTCTGTAACATAAGGCTCCAATGAAATAGTGTCGTACTCTTGTCTTTAAACTGTTTCAAGAATGTTAGAGGTTTGTGATCCATGTACACAACTGTCTCCGACATGTTCTTCAGGGCATAAACATTAAAATGTCGGAAGTACCAAATTCAATAATTTCTTTTCGATCATAGAGTATTTTCTCTGATGGGTGTTGAGTTTCTTTGAAAAGTAACCAACTGCCAGTTCAATTCCATCATAACCTTTTCCATCATAACCAATTCCATCAAGCAGTACAGCTCCAACTCCTAAGTCCCTAGCATCAATGCAACTTTGAAGGATTTCAAAAGGTTTGGTGTAACTAAAACTGGTGCAATGGTTAATGCTTTTAAATTGTCAATTGCCTCCTGGCATTGTTCTGTACACTGAAATTTTGTGCTCTTCATCAAATCTGTTAATGGTGCCACTATGCTGCTGAAGTTTGGAACAAACTTCCAGTAGAATCTGCTCAGTCCCAAAAATCGAAGCACCTCTGTCTTCGAGGTTGAACATAGAAATTTCTCGATAGCCTTTGTCTTTGCATTCCTTGGGGTCAGCCTTCCTTGATGGATGTTATATCCCTAAAACATTATCTCTGCTTTCACGAATTCTGTTCTCTTTCAGTGTATTACCAGTTTTGCTTCTCTTAGTCGTTCAAAGAGTTCTGCCAACCATGTGATCTTTCCATTACTCATGAAAGATTACTGTATCATCCTGATAGACTGCACAGTTTGTTAACCCAGCCACAACTCTGTTTGAGAGTCTTTGGAATGTGGCGGTGTAATCCCAAGTGATATAGCCCACTTGGGATTACAAACACAGAAATTTCTTTCACTTTCTCTGATAAAAGTACTTGCCAATAACCACACAGTAAGTCCGACTTTGTGATGTAACTGACTTGTCCAACTTTCTCTGCATAGTTCTCCCATCAGGTTATTGGGTATGAGTCCAAATTTGTTGCAGTGTTGACCTTTCAATAGTCTACACAAAGTCATTGTGTTAGTTCCCAAACCTGATGGGACTCAATCAATGAATTACACTTGCTCTGACTCATTGACCATCACATCCACTTCCTCTGGACCTTGTGTGGCTTTGAAAGGATTGAGCCTATAGAGCTTTGGTTTTATGAGAACAACATTCCCTACATCTACGTCATGCATAATAACATTAGTCTTCCCTATGTTATTCCTGCATTTGTCCTCATACTACTACAACAGTTGCATTCTTTGCTCCTGAGACAGATTGTTTACTAATCTATCCCACTCCTCAAGGACTTCCTCATTTTGAGGTATATCAAACTCCACAACATCTGGATTTGATTCCTCACTCTGCACGGCAGTAACTAACATCTGTTTCTCCAGTTCTCTCTCTCTATTATAATAGGGTTTCAACATATTCACATGACATACCCGATACGTTTTTTTTCCTATTTGGCATCTTTACTAGATAGTTTACCTGACTTAACTTTTTCTCAATTTGGTAGAGACCACCAAACCTTGCTTTGAAGGGATCTCCTACCACAGGTAACAATACCTATATGTCACTCTCTCCATCTGCTACCTGCTTCATTCTATGCTGTGCCCTCTTCAGATGCTGTTTAGCGAACTCAACTGTCTGATTTAATCTCTCCCTCACTTCATTTACATAGTCTAAGTGTGAGACCTCTGACTTAGCTCCTATCAATTTCACTTTAATTAGTTTCAAAGTCTCCCTTACTTCATGTCCAAATATTAACTCAAAGGGAGGAAACTGAATAGATTCATTTGGGGCATCTCTAATGGCAAACAATACGAATTGGTTACATTTATCCCAATCATTCGGATAATCCTAACAGTACACTCTTAAAGGTGGCATCAGTCTTCAGGGTCTGATGCCACCTTTCCCAAGTTCCCTGGGATTCAGGATGACATGGGCTTGATTGAAACTGCTGTATGCCAAAGCTATCCATGACTTCCTTAACAATCCAGCAGTAGAATTAGACCCTTGGTCTGCCTGAATCTTTCTGGTTGGTCCATACCACGTGAAGAAAGCTACTAACTCCTCTACCACCCTATTTGCCTCAATACTCCGTAATTGTGTTGCCTCCAGACATCTGGTAGACATATCCATTATAGTTAACAAGTGCTGGATCCCACTTTTAATTTTCAGGAGAAGATTGACAGAATCAATCATAACCCATGTAAAAGGTTCTTCGAATGTGGAAATTGGCAACAAAGGTGCTCGTTGGATTACTGCCTGTATCTTACCTACCATTTGGCATGTATGACATGTACAGCAAACATTAACCACATCCTTGTGTATTCCAGGCCAATAGAAATGCTTTTGTACCTTTGCCAGATGTAGGTGACCTTCTACTGGTAGTTCATGTGCTACCCTGTCTGTATGCTAGCAGCAACACAATCTGGTACACTTCTGCCCAATTCTTCTCTGTACTAAATTGCTGCGGTCTCCATTTTTGGCTTAGGATTCTATCTTTGAGATAATAACCCTCAGGAATATTCTCTGCCTCCTTTTCAGAGTAAGCATCAACATATATATCTTTTAATGTCTCATCTTTCTATTGGAGTCCATTAGCTTTTCAGGACTAAACACTTCTTGTCTGACTCTCTCCCTGTTCAGGTTTTTCCTGCACCATTACATCAAACAGGGTGTCCGCTAATTGCACCTCAACTCCTTCATCTTTCTCTTTACTTTTTGCTTTGTGATATGACTTATGACAGTAGGATCTTGTTACTACACAAGTCTGGGAAAATTCCAAAGTATTTTTCTTTTAACTCCTGAGTTCCCTGGTCTTCCTTGGGCTTCTCCAAAACAAGGGGTGTCACTCCCACCTTGGATCCTGCTTAATTGCTCCCAAGAACAAACTGTATTCCTGGAACTGACACTCTGTCAATCACTCTCACTGTTACATCCCCAGTCTTGAGTTGGCACTCCAACCTGATCTTACATAGGGGAGCATTAAATTTCTGTCCATGTATTCCACAAATTAGCACTCTCTTGGGTAACAGGTCAGAGAGAGTGCAAATATATTCATCTCTTAGAGACTGGTTAGACCCTGTATCTCTCAAAATTATATCTTCTCTCCCTTCTCAACCTATTCTTTCTGAGTAAACTTTACCCACAGATGTGAATTCTTTACAAGAGATCAGGCACCAACTCCATACCCAGTCCCTGCCTAGGCTGTGCACTGTCCTGCAGTTCCTTGACTTTTCTTGGAGTTTCCTTTAGTACTTTCACTAACGCCACTGGCTTAGCTTCTTTTACCATATCTTTTCCCACAGTGCCTTTATTTAATGACCAGCACTGTGACTTTATGTGTTACACTTTACCACAGAGAAAACACCTGAAGCCTTTCACCTCCTTTCACCTTGTGGACTTCTTTTTTAACTTGTGGTGAACAATTATCAATGTTCTCTACTCTTTGTTTCGTAGTGTAAGATCTCCCCTTCTCCCAATTTCTATCCCTCACATGAAGAAATTCTTCCAGAAGCAAAACTTTGCCTTATGCGCCAATGTATATTCATGTGCCATCTCTGCTGCTCTTCTCATTTCTTGAAATTTCCGTTCATTTACATGAATTCTTACAATCTCCGACAGTGAGTTTTTAAACTCTTCCAGCAGAATGATCTGTCTTCAAGCCTCAGTGGTCTTATCTATTTTTCAGGCCCTCACCATCTATCAAAATTACTATGTTTAACATTCTCAAACTCAAAATAAGTCTGACCTGGTTCCTTCTTATGCTTCTGGTACCAGTTCATAAGCACTAAGAATGGCCTGTTTGACTTCTTTAAAATCTCTTGACCCCTCATCTGACAGTGCTGCGAATACCTCACTAGCTCTGCCCACCAATTTAGTCTGAACTAGCATTACCTAGATTACAGTGGTGCTGGAAAAGCACAGCAGGTCAGGTAGCATCCGAGGAGCAGGAAAATCGACGTTTCGGGCAAAAGCCCTTCATCAGGAATAGAGGCAGGGTGCCTGCAGAGTGGAGAAATAAATGAGAGGGAGGATCGGGCATGGGAGATGGGGGATGGGGGTGGGGAGAAAGTAGCATAGAGTACAATAGGTGAATGGGGGTGGGGATGGAGGTGATAGGTCAAAGAGGAGGTTGGGGTAAGGTCGCAAGGAGTACAATGGGTGAATGCGGGTGGGATGAAAGTGATAGGTCAGAGAGGAGGGTGGAATGGATAGGTGGAAAGGAAGATAGGCAGGTAGGACAGGTCATGAGGGCGGTGCTGAGCTGGAAGGTTGGAGCTGGGGTGAGGTGGGGGAAGGGGAAATAAGGAAATTGGTGAAATCCATATTGATGCCATGGGGTTGAAGTGTTCCGAGGTGGAAGATGAGGCGTTCTTCCTCCAGGCGTTGGGTGGTGAGGGAGTGGGGGTGGAGGAGGCCCAGGCCCTGCATGTCCTTCGCAGAGTGGAAGAGGGAGTTGAAATGTTGGGGTTGATTGGTGCGGGTGTCCCGGAGATGTTCCCTAAAGCGCTCTGCTAGGAGGCGTCCAGTCTCCCCAATGTAGAGGAGATTGCATCGGGAGCAACGGATACAATAAATGATATTGCTGGATGTGCAGGTAAAACTTTGATGGATGTAGAAGGCTCCTTTGGGGCCTTGGATGGAGGTGAGGGAGGACGTGTGGACGCAGGTTTTGCAATTCCTGCGGTGGCAGAGGAAGGTGCCAGGAAGGGATGGTGGGTTGTTGGGGGGCGTGGACCTGACCAGGTAGTCACGGAGGGAACGGTCTTTGTGGAAAGCAGAAATGGGTGGGAAGGGAAATATATCCCTGGTGGTGGGGTCCGTTTGGAGGTGGCGGAAATGTCGTCGGATGATGTGGTTTATGTGAAGGTTGGTAGGGTGGAAGGTGAGCACCAGGGTGGTTCTGTCCTTGTTACGGTTGGAGGGGTGGGGTTTGAGGGCGGAGGGGCAGGATGTGGACGAGATGCGTTGGAGGGCATCTTTAACCATGTGGGAAGGGAAATTGCCCAATTTTACCTCCTTCCCAAGATCCACAAGCCTGACCACCCTGGCCCACCATTGTCTCAGCATGCTCCTGCCCCACCGAACTCATCTCTACCTACCTTGACACTGTCCTATCCACCCTAGTCCAGGAACTCCCTACATACGTTCGAGACACCACCCACACCCTCCACCTCCTCCAAGACGTCCGCTTCCCCGGCCCACAACGCCTCATTTTCCCAATGGATACCCAATCCCTCTACACCTCCATCCGCCATGACCAGAGCCTCCAAGCCTTCTGTTTCTGTCTGCTTTTTATCCCCCAAACATTGATTTGATGTTGTCAAAACAGTAAAATTCAAATTTGATTGGGATTTAGCATCTTGGGCATAATTTAAACTGATTAGTTAAATTCAAATTGCTGTGAAAAGAGCTCATGTATCTAGGTTACAGCCCAAATGTTTCATCTCTAAATTGTCCAGTAAGCTTTGTCCCTGCTAGTCAGTCACATGACCATGCTTGCCAGCTTTCGCTCTCTCTCTTAAGGGTACAGTACATGCCTTCAACTTCATATCAATGCCTTGACTAATAAAGGAAGTTTCTTATTTGCCATCTTAACCATTTCATTCACTTGTCCTGTTCCCTTCAGGATCTATAAGCGTGTATACAAATCTCTCTTGTCCTCTGTACTTCCTAGGGTCATACCTGTAAGTGATTGTAACAAGTTAAGCCTGGCGAACGTCATAGAATCTGAGTTCCCTGAATGGGACTGTTTACCTGCCCAAACAGGAAGCACAGGTAGACAGATATAAACAGGAGTTTTGACTGCTACTGCATATCATCCACCTCTTCTCCCTCATCCACTGCCCAGACATGTTTTGGAGTGGCCATTTGCCACCGGGCGGTGGGGATCCCCAGTGGAGGGCTCTCCAAGCGGGAATCCTCCCCCTTTCTCTCGGGGATCTGGGATGGAGAGTGCTGCATGCAGCGGTCACCTGCAACTGCAGATTGCAGTGGTTCACGGACTCCCAGTCCAACTGCTTGTTCTGTGGTGCTGTGGAGTCTGTGGACCATGTATATATTGGGTGTGGGCATTTGCACTCCCTTTTTGATTTTCTTAAAAACCTCCTCCTCTGCTTTTGGTTGCACTTCAGTTCCACGCTTCTGATCTTCGGGCACCTGGTACAAAGGAGGGAGGGCAGGTCTGAAGATCTCCTCATGGGTCTGCTCCTGGGCCTGGCCAAACTGGCCATAAACAGGTCCAGGCAGCGGGCCGTGGAGGGGGTCGTTAGGGCCGACTGCCTGCCCCTCTTCCGCGGTTACGTTAGGGCCCGGGTGTCCTTGGAGAAGGAGCACACGGTGGCCACCAACACCCTGGAGCTGTTCAGGGAGAGGTGGGTGCCGCAGGGAGTGGAGTGCATCATTTCTCCCTCCAACTCTATTTTGATTTAATCCCTGCCCTGCCCTCCCCTTCACTGTTTGATCACACAGCATTGCCCTTTGATGTGAGGGGCACTGCTTGTCACTGGCCACTCGGGTGTTTCCTTTCTTCCTGGTGGTGGAAATTGAATAATGATTCGTACACCTTGTGTCTCTCACTGTGTCTCACACCTGCACACACACAACATGGGTGCTGGAGAAAAATAAGCACTACTGCAGTTAGGTGGTAGTGTGGGGGTAAAATAATAAAAAACAGGAGTGTCAGGGATTCTGTTCACAAAAAAAAACAGGAGTTTTGACTGCTACTGCATATCATCCACCTCTTCTCCCTCATCCACTGCCCAGACATGTTTTGGAGTGGCCATTTGCCACCGGGCAGTGGGGATCCCCAGTGGAGGGCTCTCCAAGCGGAGTCCTCCCCCTTTCTCTCGGGGATCTGGGGTGGAGGGTGCTGCATGCAGCAGTCCCCTGCAACCGCAGATTGCGGTGGTTCATGGACTCCCAGCCCAACTGCTTGTACTGTGGTGCTGTGGAGTCTGTGGACCATGTATATATTGGGTGTGGGCGTTTGCACTCCCTTTTGATTTTCTTAAAAACCTCCTCCTCTGCTTTTGGTTGCACTTCAGTCCCACACTCCTGATTCTTCGGGCACCCGTTACGGAGGAGGGAGGGCAGGTCTAAAGACCTCCTCGTGGGTCTGCTTCTGGGCCTGGCCAAACTGGCCATCAACAGGTCAGGCAGTGGGACGTAGAGAAGGTCCTTAGGGCCGACTGCCTGCCCCTCTTCTGCGGTTATGTTAGAGCCCAGGTGTCTCTGGAAAAGGAGCACGCGGTGTCCACCAACACCCTGAAATTTTTCGGGGGAGGTGGGCGCCACAGGGAGTGGAGTGTATTATTTCTCCCTCCAGTTCTATTTTGATTTAACCCCTGCCCTCCCCTGCACGGTTTGATCACGCAGCATTGCCCTTTGATGTGAAGGGCACTGCTTGTCACTGGCCGATCAGGTGTTTCTTTGCTTCCTTTCTTCCTGGTGGTGAAAATATAAGCAGTTTGACGGTAAAAAAAGAACAAAAAAAGAGAAAAATAAATATAACCAGGAGATTTAGAATTGCCTCAGAAAAAAAATATAATGAGGAGTTGCCACCAAGAGGTGAGGATCGCCAGTGGAGGGCTGTCTACGCGGGTGTCTTTCCTACACACACCGATACCTAAACACACACAACATGGATGCTGGGGAAAATATAAGCACACTGGTAGTGTGAGGGAAGGAAAAAATATATAACCAGGAGATTAAAAAAACACAGGAGATTTAGACTTCCTTCACTTAGGACACTGACTTTGTGGTAGCTGGGGAAAAAAATATTTACGCACTTGTTGCTCATTCACTGTGTTCTACATCTGCACAAACACAACATGGGTGCTTGGGAAAATAAGTTCTACTGCTGTTAGGTGGTAGTGTGGGGGAAATAAAAAGAGGTGAAAAATGTTAACTTGATTTGCAACAAAAGAAAACAGGAGTTTAAAGTGAAGTTGAATTCTCACTCAAATAAAACAGGACTTAAAAAAACAAATAAAAAACAAGATTAGAATCTCCTCAGATGAGGACTGACTGAGAAAAAAAACAGATTAGATTCTTCTCAGTTGAGGATTCACTCAAAATAAAACGATGAGATAGAGTCTCCTCTGTAGAAAAAATATAACCATGAGATTAGGAACTCTTCAGTTCAGAGGACTGCCTCCGAGCTGATTGGTCATAGCCAGTGTACTGTCAAGAAGAAGAAGAGAGTCCCCTTGGCTTAGGAGATGTTTGACTTCTGTTTATCTTAGTTGTTTTTCTGTTTTAGGTTTTCTTTTCCCTTATTGAGCTGCGTTCAGATGTACTGGCAGCCACCACCATTACTGCTGCTAGTGCAGCTGGGCCGGCCTCCACTCCTGCTGCAGCTAGGCCGGCCTCCACTCCTGCTGCAGCTGGGCTTGCCTCTACTTAGGATTGTTGCTGCTGCTACCTGGACCTGCCTCCAGAGCTGTTGCCTGGGCTTTGCCAATTCAAGGGCCTATCGCTACCACTGCCAGGAGCTTCTAACATCAAGAGCACTGTTGTTGCCTGAGGCCTATGCAAAAGAAGATCATATGGGCCCAATTGACAGCGCACCATGGCAAGTCCTAGAATGGCAGTGGTAGCCGGTGCCTTGGGATTGGCTGCTTCAGCCCTGGCTGCAAACCCATCCTGCTTCAGGTACCTGACCAAACACCTGGGCGTGAAGACCTATCCTCATCCCAGCATGACCATGGAGGCCTGCAGTAAGGCCATGGCTACTGTGGTCGGCCCACTAGCCACCAGTGCTGTGGCCCGCATGTATAGGAAGGCTTTATTTTCATTTCAGACCAAGCAGGCGGTCCACCTAGCCATGCAGAAGAGGCTCACTGTGGGCGGGACATTTCTTCATGATGACCCACTGGAAGAATCAGCCCAGAGGGTCATGATCTCCAACATCTCATCCTCATTCTTAGTAAGCTCATCCTCCCCCATGTCCAAACTCTGAGGGAAATTTGGTCAGGTGTTCAACCGCTCCTGCTCGTTCTGAAGGATCCTGCCTTCAAACATGTTTAGTGATTCTGGAACCAGGTATCATTTGCCTGGCCCAAGGGAAGGTCACAGAGGGATCCTTCACCCTCTCCATGAGGGTGTGTCCTACCACATGTTTTGGATGGCTGATGGTGTGCGTTGCCACTGTGCCTCAAGGTGGGGCATATTAGGAGGAACTGCCCACCTAGAAGGCTGCCCAACCCACACCGCCGCACTCACTCCCCCTCCCTCCAAGACAACACCAAAGACCCCGGCAGTAGGGTCTAAGCCAAGGGCTACTAGTGCCTTGGCCTCTGGCAAAGAGGGAGGTGAGCATCTGGCTGGACAGAAGGCACAGATAAAGACATGCCACACGAACCCATCCTCATGGATGTAACCCTATTCCCTCCCCTCAGAATCAGACCCTCGCCCTGCCCCACCCCAGTGTGAAAATGCCCCTGTGGCTGCATCATCCCAGCGTGGGAATCCTGATCCTTGGCCCCCTTGATTCTGTGCTTGAACCGCAATGTCTTGACTCCTGGAGCGTTCATGTCTGACTCTCACCCCTTAACACCTGGCCCTGTGGTCCTTGAGCCCAAGCCCTGCCCCACGCATCTGGGCCCTACCTCTGACCACGGAGAATCCACTGACGCTACCTGTACTGCAATAGCTGTGCCCAGCTTCCTGCCTAGGCAGGAAGCTGGGTCCCTGCCCCACCCACTGTCAACATTAATCCCAGCGCAGGTCAAGAAATGACATATCGGGCTTTCCCTGTTTTCGCCACACCCCCTACCTTCCCCCAGACAATTGTGTTCATGGAGAAGCTGGGTGCAGACACCTTGGGCTCCATGACCAATAGGGCGGGTGGTGAAGAACGAATGTTTGCCACAGCCACACTTTTCTTCAGGAACGTGGCACTGCCCCCAGGATGGGAAGGTCTTCCTTGTGGTGAACCAACACATTGTCCCTTCCCAGGGGGTGGGCCCTCGGTGCCTCCTGTCTCTCCTGTGCTGCGGCCTGAGCCCTGGGGATTGCAGCAGGATCTCCTGCTTTGCCAATCCATCAGCCCCCAGGGATGAGCCAAAGCCCCACGCAGGCCATGATGCGCACCGTCAGAGTTTTCATTCTGCTGGATCCTCGAGCAGTGGAGGGGAGGAGGTGTTATCATCACTCTTCTCTCCAAAACTGTTTTCTGGGCATCTTGGCCCTGAGAAACCAGGCATCCAACTGTCGGGGGAGGAGAGGGGCCCTGAGCCTCCGCCGCTCAATGATCTGACTTTTGGGCATTCCAGGAAGGGGTACATTGAGCAAGTCCCCACCGGTGAGTTGTTGGAGGATTGAGGTCAGCTGGCTGTGCCGGACCAGCTCCCACTCTCACGGAGGGGCCGGTGACCAAGAGTGACTACCTGGAGGAGGATTCAGACTCGGTGGGCAGTGGGGATGACGTGGAGTCTGTCTCCACCGAGGTTTTCAATTCCCAGGTATTCCACCTCATCCCCTATGGATAACTCTGGGATTTTGTAGAGGAAATTTGCAGTCACTGGGATAGAACCTAGCTGGCGCTCAACTGCTGGAGCTCCTTTGAGCTAGTGTACTGATCACCCCAGGCTATTTGCCAAGCACCTGGTTTGGACATCGAGTGAAAGTGGATCTGAAACTTTCTCACCGCACTCCTGGTGAGGGCGAGGGATTTTTTGTGCCCCTCCCTTGTCCTCCGAGTAAAAGTTAGTTGTTACAACATGGCAGTAAACCCTTCTTTTAATTAAACTAACCACTCAGAAAAGCTCACCTCACACTGTAATCTGTCAAAGTATGAGTGTTGTAGGTAAAAATTACTCAAGTCTCAAATATTACACAAAAGCTTGTGGGAGATACAAGGTCACCCTAAGAGTGGGATTCCAACTAGGCAAGCTCCATGAATACAACAATCATTGGTCTTTTATACCTTTGACCCAGGCAAAGCGCATAGCTTGGATTATGTAAATGCTTTTCCTCTTGAAGGTTAGCAGGTTGTTCCAGTCTCTGGTCCATTACAAAATGTTTCCATAGGCAACAGGCTGCAGCAAGAAATTTCACTGTTATCATCCCACAATTCCCAATAATAGAAACAGTCTCCCACAATAGCAGGAACTGCTTCTTCAGCTACCTGCAGTATCTAGGTTCTCTCCACACTTAGCACAGCACTTGTCCATTGGTTTCAGCTTGCGGTCAGTTCTTGTTACACACAATTATAGAGGAAAACACGGTATGTATTGTCAGCAAACGAGTTTTGGCCAAGTATCCCAGCATATGCTCGTAACATTAGCATTGTTCCCATAATATCCAACTTCAATGAGTGACAGAGAACACCCAAATCTCACTATTTAAGAAAAATAAATCATTTTTTTTTTTAATTCTAAAATTGAACATCAAACAACAACCATTTACAATGCTAAGCCTCCTTTTTATTAAAGGTTTGGGTTGTCTACCTCCAACTCTATCACAATGTACTGTTACAAAACTACCTGTATTAAAACTACATCAACTCAATTTTCAAAATGAGACAGTGGCAGTCATTCCCCTAGTGTCCACCTTCCTCTGGCAGTCGATCTACCTGGGTCGTCTTCGTTCTTTTGCTGCAAAGATGTTTCATATGAAAAAGGTAGCTTTGATAGAGAATGTTTTGTTCACAGTTACTCTGGTGATGGCAGATGGTCACTCTCTCTGGCTAACTCTCAAAATACCAACTTCTTTACACCCCAAACATTGGATTGTCTCAATGGTTTGATGTTGTCAAAAACAATAAATTCAAATGTGAATGGGTTTTAATATTCTGGGGTATAACTTGGTTAGATTCAAATGGATGTCAAAACAACCAAGGTATCTAGTTTGCAGCCAAATGTTACCTCTTTTCAGTTTTCCAGTACCTTCTGAGACTGCTCGTCAGTCACATGACAGGTGCTTGCAAGCTCTCAGTGCAAAACAGGTTTCACTCTCTCTTAAAGGCCTTTAACTTCATAACAAAGCACATCTAGTTTTAACCATATTGGTGGTGGTTGCACACTGTTGCTGACATGAAAACTACCATAGCCAGCCTCAATATCAACAGCAGCAGGGAATTACAGTGCAGATGGCAGACCTTCTCTGCCCTTTGGGATGTGAAGTATGCAGTGTGCTTCCGGCAAGAAACCCACACTACGCTGGTAGATGAAGCCACCTGGCTCCTGGAGTGGTAAGGGGTGTCTACATGAGTCAGCTCACCTGCCGATCTGGCAGGGTGGCTATCTTATTGAGCCACATTTTAAGCTGGAGATCTTAGGGGTCAGGGAGCCTGTGCCAGGCTGTTTGCTTCATCTGACTATGTGGCTGGAGGGTGTGGTGCTTCACTTGGTGAACGTCTATGGTCCCACGGGCGGACCGAGGCAAATGCGTTTCTATGGAAATGTGTCCACTCATCTCACCTCCATCGACGAAGGCCAGTGCATTGTCCTAAAGGAGATTTTAACTTCATTCTCGAGGACAGGGACCATGGCGATGCCGGGTCTGGTTTAGCACTGGGGAAAAGGTTGGGGCCTTCATCTTCGTGAGACCTAGAGGCGGAGCATCCAGAATTGACCGCTTATATGTTCCGTCGGTGCATATCTCCTGCTTTCTGGAGGCCTCCATGCCATACACGGACGATCACCTGGCATGGGTGGGACTCATGCCATTTGGTACCTGGGCCGGGTCCACATACTGGCACCAACAAACTGCTGCTGGAAGACGAGCGCTTCCGGGACTCATTTTGTCGGTTCTAGGCTGGTTGGAGAAGTAAGCGGGGAAGCTTCCCCTTCCTGAGGATGTGGTTTGACGTGGGCAAGACTCACATCTGCGTTTTCTGTCAGGAGTATGCGAGGAGGTTGACAAAGAGGTATAAATCCAGGATCGAGGAGTTGGAGAAGAAGGTGTTCGATCTGGAGTCACGTCTCAGTCAGCCGGATGTAGACCCAGCCTTGTGGAGGGTGTACAATGTGAAGAAGGCCGCACTCTGAGACCTGCAGTTCCTCGGGTCCGGGGGCATGTTCGTGATGTCGCGGATCCAGCTCCTTCAGGACCTGGACCGCAGTTCCTCCTTCTTCTACTCGCTGGAAAAAAGGCTCCTTGTGCTGCTGGCAGGTCCCTCATCTCAGATTTGGAGGGTGCCAGGGCCCAGATTAATGCCTATTACACAGCTCTGTTCTCTCTGGATCTGTCCAGCAAGGATGCTCGCAGAGTTCTGTGGGAGGACCTGCTGCAGATCAGCCTGGAGGACGCCAGAAGACTCAACGCTCCAGTCACCTTAGAGGAGCTGACCGGCGCCCTCGGCCAGTTCTCAAGGGGCAAGTCCCCAGGACTGGACAGGCTGACTGTGGAGTTCTTCAGGGTGTACTGTGATGTCCTGGGGAGTGACTATGCACAAGTCCGGGGGGAGTGTTTTAATGCCGGACAGCTGCCTCTTTCTTGGCGCAGGCCCGTCATCATCCTGCTGCTGGAGAAGGGGGACCTTTTGTTCTCTAAAGAACTGGCATCCAGTCTCCCTCATTGGCACAGATTATAACATTTTCACCTGGGTGTTGGCTTCTCACCTGGCTTTCGTGCTGGCACACATGATTCACCCGGATAGTCCCGGGCCGGACGATACACGACAGCATCCATCTGGTCCAGGACCTGATCCATTTCTGTTGACGGGCTGGTCTGCCGAGTGCTTTCCAGTCACTCAATCAGGAGAAGGCGTTTGACAGGGTCGATCACAAGTTTCTGCTTGGGATTCTGCAGGCATTTGGGTTCGGGACACAGTTCGTCGTCCGAATCCAACTTTTGTACACCGCTGCAGAGTGTAAGTTAACAGGTCCCTAACAGTACTCATTGGCTTTGGGAGAGGAGTACGTCAAGGCTGGCCCACGTCCGGCCAGCTGTATTCTCTGTGTGTGCAGCCTTTCCTGTGCCTCTTGCAGAGGAGTTTGTTGGGGCTGGTTCTGCATGGCGCAGGCATGGGGGTGGTCCTCTCAGCTTACGCCGACGTTGAGCTTCTCACTTTCACCGACATGGCTGACCTGGGATGGATATGCAAGTGCCAGGCGGTGTACTCTGTGGTGTCTTCAGCCAGGACCAACTGGGTGGATGTGTTCCAGATACTAGTTGGTCCGTGGCAGGTGCATTCTCTGCCAGTTCAGCTGGAGTAACACCCATCTCCTCTATTTAGGCCTTTACCTTAGCGCGGCTGAGGAATCCTGGCTGGCAAATTGGCAGGAGCTGGAAGCCAAAGTCTCGGCTTGCCGAGACTGCAGAACAGGATTTCTCCGAATGCTGTCTTACTGGAATTGAGTGCTGGTCATAAACAAAATGGTGGCCACCATACTGTCGTACCGGCTGATCCCTTTTGTCCTTCGTCCTGGTTTTGTTAGTTCACTTCTTCTCAGACAAAAAGACGCACTGGGTCATTGAGGAGGGCAGTCAATCATTGGTATGCTTTGTTATGAAGGTGTAGAGGTATACTGTACCTTTAAGAGAGTTGAAAAGCTAACAAGGACTGACAAAGCACAGAGAGTCCTGAACAAGTTAACAATAAATAGCAGCAGATGGGTTGCCATGAAACAAAAACAAATTCAAATTTGGCCAATCAGTTTAAAGTATGCCCCAAGATGACAAAAGCCAATCAAATTTGAATTTATTTTGATAATATACAAACCAATGAAATGTTCTGATGTATTGGGTTATAAAACTGGACATTTTGAACAGTCAGGGAGAGAACTGCCAAAAACCAACAAATGTAAACCATGAGCTGAAGAGCTCTCTGAAAGGTACCTGCCCTGGGGAGTTTGCGCAGCAGAACATTGAGGCTGACTGGGAGAGAATCTCCAGAGAAAAATCTACAAAGTAGAATTGCTAAAGCTGACTGGTTTTGAAGTTTTTTTTGTAAATCTTAATTGGGATTTTTGTCTTGGACTAGTATTGTGGAGTAGGAGGTAAAAGATATGTTGTAAATAGTTGTTGGTTTCAATATAACATAGAACATTACAGCGCAGTACAGGCCCTTCAGCCCTCGATGTTGCGCCAACCTGTCATAACAATCTAAAGTCCACCTAACCTACACTGTTCCATGTACGTCCATATGCTTGTCCAATGACAAATTAAATGTACTTAAAGTTGGCAAATTTACTACTGTTGCAGGCAAAGCATTCCATACTCTGTTGGACTTAAAGAATAAATTTGTTGATTTTTACATGAAATTGTGATCTCTGGGATTGTTCTTTGCCTGGCAAATTTTAATAGATTAAAGCAGCCATCTTGTCACATATTAAAAGCCTAGAATCCATTTTAAATCTCATATTAGTGTCTGCTTGTTAAGTTTGTACATGCCCAGGCTCCGTGAGGTGGTTGACCTTGCAGCTGTACTAACCCTTGATACTAAGCTCTTTCTCAACATGGGAATATTCTTCTTTTACAAGAATCTATTGTAATACTAACACTAGCTTATCAGAGACTAACTAGCACTGTCCAGACACTATGTGACTGAGGCTAGTGACTGGACAAAGTGCCTATTTACTCATTATACTGCAATTAGCATTTTTCTAATTATTGTAATCTATATAATCACACAACTCTCTGTATCTCATAGCAGTAACTTGTAAACATTAGGTTGACTTGTCTCTCCCTGTGAGCTCATGAATAAACAGTCAATAACTCAAAGTTTGTGTGACGTGATTCATTTTTCCTCTAAATTAGACTGCTATGAGCGAGTTACCCACTCCATAATTTATTTAATCCCCAACAAATTCAAATTCAGCCAATCAGTTTAAATTATGCCCTAAGATACCAAAATCCAATCAACTTTGAATTTCGTATTTTGACAATATTAAAACCAATGAAATGATCTGATGTTTTGTGGTATAAATCAGACATTTTGAACAGTTAGGGGAGAACTGTCAAAAACCAACAAATATAGACTGCTAGCTGAAGAGCACTCTGAAAGGTACCTGTCGGTGGGGAATTTGTGCAGCAGAACATCAAGGCTGACATTGAGAGGAAAATCTACAAAGGAGAATCAGCAAAGCTGATGGTTTTGAAAAGCGATTATAAATTTTTTGTAAATCTTAATCGGGATTTTTTTTCTCAGAGTAGTATTGTCGAGTGGGTGGTAAAGATAGGTTTTAAGAGAAAGGCATTATAAATAATTGTTGGTTTTAATATTCTCTTTTGGACTTAAAATTTTTACTTTAAATTGCGCCCTCTGGGATAGTTCTTTGCCTTTCGAATGTTAACAGATTACAGCACTGGGTGAATCTTTTCTGTGTTGCTGGGTTAAATTATCCTGTGTTGTAACAGTGTCTGCACCCAGTGGCGACTTTCTGCCTTCAGGCCTTGTAGTGATATTGTTACGTTGAGCCTCCTACGAGGTGGTGAGCCCTGGCGACATATTTTTTCCACCAGGTGTGCAACCTCAACTACAATATGCAGCTCCTATTTACTGTCTGTGAATACTGTCCGTCACCCTCAGGATGCCGCTTGTCTTTTACCAAGACCTGACCACGGGAACATGGTCGACTTGCTTTGCGCCTACCTTCCAGCAGGAGTAGTGGTTGTTGTCAGGGAGCCGTTGCTCAGTAATCCACACTTCCGCACTCGCTGGTTCGAGTGGCTGTTGGAGGAGAGGGCTGAGGTGGTGGGGGTGACCAGGGTCAGGGACATGCTGGATGGCAAAGGTCTGGGCTGGACACTACCGCAGGACAGTGTGGACACCTGGTTCGTGGCTACTGCCATTTGACACCCTAAAATGGCAGTGTTTGGACTCGACATCATGCACCAGTTGGAGGATGCTCAAGTGTGTGGAGAGACCCCGAGTGGCCTACCCCTGCCCAGACAGAATTTCATGTTGGCCCCAAGGTCCCGTACTTCCAGCAGCAACCTGTGCCCCACAGCCTGAGCCGCGTGCAGAATTTTAGTTTTGTCCCCTTCAAGCACAGCAAATATCATGCCACTATTTAAAAAAAGGTGTAGGCAAAAGGCAGGTAAGTATAGACCAGTTACTGCAACATCTTTAGTCAGGAAAATGCTAGAGACTTTCATTTAAGAAGAAATAGTGAGACATCTGGATGGAAAGTGTTCCATCAGGCAGACTCAGCATGGATTCAGGAAGGAAAGGACAATTTGACAAACTGACTGGAATTCTTTGAGGATGTAACAAGCACAGTAGATGAAGGTGAAGAAGTAGATATTATATACTTGTATTTCCAAAAGGCATTTGATAAGGTACTGCATAAAAGATTCATCCTTAAGTTAAGAATGCATGGAGTTGAGGTGAATGTACTAGCACGGATAGAGGAGTGGTTAACCAACAGAAAGCAGAGAGTTGGGATAAATGGGTGTTTGTCTGTTTGGAGATCAGTGGTGAGCAGAGTGCCGCATGGTCAGTGTTGGGCTCGCAACTGTTCATGATATATATAAATGATTTGGAAGAGGAGATTGAGTGTAACATTTCCAAGTTTGCTGAGGACACTAAATTGAGTGAAAAGGCAAACTGTGCAGAGGATTAGATTAGATTAGATTACAGTGTGGAAACAGGCCCTTCGGCCCAACAAGTCCACACCTAACTGCCGAAGCGCAACCCACCCATACCCCTACATTTACCCCTTACCTAACACTACGGGCAATTTAGCATGGTCAATTCACCTGACCTGCACATCTTTGGACTGTGGGAGGAAACCGGAGCACCCGGAGGAAACCCACGCATACACGGGGAGAACATGCAAACTCCACACAGTCAGTCGCCTGAGAGCGGGAATTGAACCTGGGTTCCCGGCGCTGTGAGGCATCTGTGCTAACCACTGTGCCACCGTGCCACCCAAAGGATGTGGAGGGTCTGCAGAGAGATTCAAATAGGTTAAATGAATGGGCAAGGGATGGCAGATGGAGAGTTCAATGTTGGTAAATGTGACGTTATCCACTTTGGAAGTAATGATAGTGGATCCGAGTATTATTTAAAATAATGAAAGATTGCAGCATGCTACTGTGCAGAGGGACTTAGGAGTGCTCATACATGAATCATTAAAAGTTGATTTTCAGGTGCAACAGGTAATCAGGAAGGCAAATGGAATATCGCTTTCATTGCTAGAGGCATTGAATTTAAGACCAGGGAGGTTCTGCTGCAATTGTGCAAGGTGTTAGTGAGGCCGCACCTGGAGTATTGTGTGCAATTCTGGTCTTCTTACTCGAGGAAGAATATATTGGCTTTGGAGCCGGTGCAGAGGAGGTTCACCAGGTTGTTTTTGGAGATGAGGGAGTAACCTTATGAGAAGAGGATGAGCTGCCTCAGACTGCACTTGCTAGAATTTAGAAGACTGAGAGAAAAGGATGGATAAGATAGAGGCAGGCAAGTTGATTTTGCTGGTGGGTGAGACTAGGACGAGGAGACATGGCCTCAGGATTCAAGGGAGTAGATTTAGGACAGAGATGAGGAGGACTTTTCCAGAGGGACTCCTTATCTGAGGCAAGACATATTGTCAATGGAAGCAGTTCTGGATATGGAGGAATTTTCTTATAACGAGAAAAGATTCGGCCTGTACTCATTTGGAGTTCAGAGGAATGACAGGAGGCCTTTTTGAGACTTACAAGATTCTCAGGTATCTTGACAGGGGAGATGAGAGTTTGTTTCCCTTGTGGGAAAGTCTAGAACCAGAAAATAAAATCTCAGAATAAGGGGTTGTCCATGTAAAACAGAGATGAGAAGGTAATTTCTTCTCTCAGAGGGGAGTCAATCAGTTGAATTCTTTACCACAGTGGGCTGTCGAGGATGTTTTGGTAAGGGTATTCAAGATTGGAGTAGATTTTTAATCAGTAAGGGAACCAAAGTTCGCGGAAAAGGCAGGAAAGTGGCATTCAGAACTTTCAGAGCAGCCATGATCTCTCAGAATGGGTGACATATTTGATGGGCTGATTGCTACATTTGCCTTACATTTTATAGCTCTATGGACCTCTATTATCATAGAAAGTGTTAGGAACACATTTGCCTGAGGTCTGTCTTCTACCAGTTCTTTTTTTACTCAGATCAAGTCCCTGTGACATTAGAGTGAGTGGTGCTTTCTTCACACAATCAAATGTTTCGACACTTGCAGATTCATATAAAACAAGAAAGTCCATTTTGACTTTGGTGTGCACAGAAGACAGACAGATTAGCTGCACTATACTCCAATGATTGAAGGTAATAAAAAGGAGAATCACCGTGTGTCACTTCAATCTGCTCCACTTCTTATCACTTTCCACAACTAGAAGACTACTTCTCATCTTCCCATGTACTTCAAAAAATGCTGAAGAAGAAAAGTGAATTTTACTTGTAAATTTAATAAATCCTCGCTTATTGGTTATTTAAACTCTTACGATTTTCAACAAACACTCAACTTTCTTTTCAGCTTTTAAGGATTCTGTAACTGAAGACCAGATATTAACCTGCAATTCAAATTTTTATTCCACTACTCAGTGCTACACTGCCACCTGATGGCAGAAATTTATTCTGGCAATGCAGTACAGAAACAGCAGAACAAAACTTCACAAAAAAAAACTTGGCAGCTGACTAGAGAAACTTTTCACCTAAAAATACTACAAACGGCACAGATTTTGCTGCTGTCAGGTTACCATTTTCTTCTGCACTAGATAAAACTTTGCTGTATCATGTCATTGTATTATTTTCAAAAATGTGTTTTTTGAAAAATTGCTAATTTTGTAATAGCTTTTAAATTGATATCATACCAAAAAGGGTGTCTGACAGGCCTTAACATAAACAAGTCATAATGCAAAATTTTAAATATTTTAAAAGTAATAAACTGATATTAAATGACCGGAATGACTCATGGTCTGCAAACTGTGTTCAACATCTGCTCTTTACAGATTGTATCTGAAGCTTTTGTAATGAGCTAATGTTTTCTGTTCTGTTATGGTTGGTTGCTTTTGAGTCTTGGTTTTAGACAGCATGACAAAAATCCAGCAAGAAATGAACACCACTACATTCATATTGCAGAAAGAGACTGGAAAACTAGTGGAATGCGTGAAGTGACACAATACATAACTTATTGTATGGGGAACGAATGACTTCAAATGAAGAGTTTCCACACAAACTATTACTTCTTCATTTCAGATGCTACTTATTCAAAAGCATTTCTGCATTTGGGGTGCAAGGATTTTTAATTATCCAGCACATATCGAAAAAAAGTCATATAGGCTTCAAGATATGCAGTTTAAAGAATCACAAATAAATTAAATCTGATTGTGTGTGGTTTAATTCATCCTTGAGAAATAATATACAGATGACATTCTGATGACATGATCTAAAAACTAAAAGCTGACTACTTCATTGTAGTATTATTTTTGTCACAAGCAAAAAAATTAAAAGTCAGACTAATATCAGGTGTAAGACAGAAACAAAACCAGAAATTACTGGAAAAGCTCAGCAGGTCTGGTAGCATCTGTGAAATCAGAGTTAACATTTCAGGTCCAGTGATGCTTCCTCAGAACTATGCTTCCTCAGGTGGCTATGAAAATGACACTTTATATAAGAAGGGGGGTAAGAAGTAAATGATAGGTGGGAATACAGTCCAAAGAGAGAGAAGAGCAGTTGGAATGACAAAGGAGTGGATAGCGATCTGGCTAGGAAGGTGAATAGCTGTTAGAAGGAACTGTTAGTGGCTAACAATGGGTTGTGTGTAATAGCAGATGATGTATTAACAGGGCGACACGGTGGCTCAGTGGTCAGCACTGCTGCCTAAGAGCACCAGAGTCCAGAAAGATTAGCTCATTACAAAAGATTCAGATACAGTCTGTAAAGAGCAGGTGTTGAGTGCAGTTTGCAGGCCATGACACATTCCAGTCACTTAATGTTGTCTCTATCCTTGGTCAACTACCGGTGTGGAGTTTGCACATAGTTCCCCATGCCTGTGTGGGTTTCCTCCCACAATCCAAAGATTCACTCTCGCATCTGACTTTTCCAATATTACCAATAACTGGGATCGTAATAATCTGGACTACTGATCTCTCAATTCCATAGGCTAATTTAATAGGACCTCCCGGTTAACTTCATGTTTTCTGGGACTTCCATGGTGAGTGGAGAAAGTTGACAATGTTGCTGGAGGTGTTGGGGGGTGGGGGGGGGTGTGGAGGGGCGCAGTGGTAATGGAGAAAGGCAGTGCACAAGGAAGATGTGGGGAGGCATGAGTGAAGGATAAACACCTCAAGGATCCGTTGGGCTGAATGACCCACCTGTGTTGTTGTTTAATACATGTACCATTTAGATGCAATGGAAGAGAGAGCAGCTCTCACTTAGCCAGGCATTGCCAGAGATAGATAAATATCTCGACAGGGAAAGACAAACTGCCTTGAGTAAAATCAGAAGTCAACTTCAATTTGCTCACAAGTGAAAAACTCTACCAGGCTGTCAGAACCAGTCATTCAATTTGTTCACTCCCGCAATAGTTTTTCACATGGCAAGAAAGCCATTTAAAATGCGTACCTTATGATGGTTCAAGAATTGATTCTTCATTGCAGAATGGGATTTATATGTATCTATTGGCATTTCAGAGAATGATAAATGATCATGGATGAAGAGTGAGGAGACTGTCAAACTGGACCACTTCTTCAACGAGGCGACTGTCACAATAGGCTAAATGACAATTCTCTCAACATCCAATCCAAACTGGGGTCTGCTAATTCATTTCTTTAGATGAAAAGGGTTAGGGATGAAATGTTAGGGATGGGAGGTATTGATTGGGGTGTACGTGCCCCTTCCCCCAACCACCTAGGTTTCTCACAGAGTCAGCACTGGGCAACATCCATTTGCACCTCTACATAACAATCTGGAGTCCCTTCACGATAAAGTTGCACCCTGTTCACTGTCGCCTGAAAAGACAGCAATGATAGAAGGGCAGTGAAAGAGGACCTCAGTTGTGACTTTGTCTTTCGCCATTGCATTGCTGTAAGAGGGATGCAAACCTGGTGAGAAAGATCCTGACATGAAGTTGAAGGAAAACTAGAAAGGGATCGTATAGGTGACAAACACTCAAGTGATTTGGAAAGGAAAGGGAGGTTGCAGTTGGGAATAGAAATTTGCAAGGACAGTCATAATGGTAAAGTCTTGGGAGTGTTGCTGAACAAAGTGATCTTGGGGTACAGGTTCATAATTCCTTGAAAGTGGAGTCACAGGTAGACAGGGTAGTGAAGAAGATGTTTGGTACACTTACCTTTATTGGTCAGTACATTGAGTATAGGAATGGGGAGGTCATGGTCTAGTTGTACAGGACATTGGATTTTTGGATTCAATTCTGGTCTCCCTGCTGTAAGAAAGACATTGTGAAACTTGAAAGGGTTCAGAAAAGATTTACAAATATATTGCCAGGGTTTGAGCAATAAGGAGAGGCTGAATAGGTTGGGGTTATTTTCTGTGGAGCAACAGAGGCTGAGGGGTAACATTATAAAAGTTTATAAAAATGAGGTGGTGAATAGTAAGGGTAAGGGAGTCCAAATGTAGATAGCACAGGTTTAAGATGGGAGGGGAAAGATTTAAAATGGACCTATGGGGCAATGTTTTCATGCAGAGGGTGGCTATGTATGGGATGAGCTGCCAGAGGAGGTGGTGGAGGCGAGTACAATTACAACTTTGAAGGCACCTGGATGGGTATATGAATAGGAAAGGTTTAGAGCGATATGGGCCAAATGCAGGCAAATTAAACTAGCTTTATTTAGGATATCTGGTTGGCATGGACAAGTTGAACTGAAGGATCTGTTTCAGTACTGTACATCTCTATGATTCTATGTGCAGTTAGGTGGATTGGCCATGCTAAATTGCCTGTGGTGTCCAGGGATATGCAGACTAGGTGGGTTAGTTGTGAAAATGCAATGTTACAGGAACAGAGTATGGGTCTGGGTGGGATGCTGTCTGAAGGGTCCATGTGGATTTGATGGGCCGAATGGCCTGCTTTCACACTGTAGGGAATGAAGCCTGGTGTATGGGGCTAGGGGCTAGGACATTGGACAGTTCAAGTCCTAAAGTTATAGAACTCGTAACTAAATCCAGAAGGCTGCCAGTCCCCAGGTGGAAAATGAGGTGTTATTCTTCCAGCTTGCACTGCAGCAAACCTGAGATAGAGGTACTGGCCAGGGAATGGGGTGGTGTATTGAAGTCACTGGCAACTGAAGGTCAGGATCATTTTTGTGGGCAGAACAAAGGTGCTCTGCAAAGTGACCACCCAGTTTACACTCTGTTTCCCCAATGTAGAGGTGACCACATTGTGAGCAGTGAATGACTAGATTGTGGGAAGTGCAGGTAAAATGCTGCTTCACCTGGAAGGTATGTTTCGGCCCGTGGATACTGAGGAGGGAGGAGGTAAATGGGCAGGTGTTACACCTTCTGTAGTTGGAGCAGAAGAGTCCCTGGGTTGTGGGGAGGTGTTGGGAATAAAGGAAGAGTGTGCCAGGGTGTCCCGGAGGGAATAGTCTTTGCAGAAGATAGATAAGGGAGGGAAAGTGTTTGTAGCTAGCATCTTGCTGGAGATGGCAGAAATGATGGCGAATGATCCTCAGGATATGGATGCTGGTGGGATGGTAGGTAAGGGCAAGGGGAAATCTATTGTTGTTGCAGGAGGGATGAGGGAGTGTTTTTTGGACAAGAGTTCTCTCCCCATCCAACACACCACTTCAGCCACCACCAACATTCTCCCTCAACTTTGGATCCCTCCCTTGGCCTTCTACCTGCACTTGACCTGTTCATTGAGAACTATCAACATGATGTTGGTCACCTCAATTTCTCTGACCCCCCTACTTATTCCAATCTATTTCTCCCCCAAACTGACTGCACTCTGTGTGCTCAAGTCCAACCCTCATTATGCCTGCCAATAAGGGTGCAGCTGTTGCTGTCTGGAGGACTGACCTACATCCTGACCTCTACATTGCAGAGGCTGAGCACCAGCTCTCAGATACCAGCTCCAATCTCCCCCAGACCACAACTCCATCAAGAACATCAAGCCATTGTATCAACTGCAGTCAGTAACTTCATTTCATCTGGTGATCTACATGCACCCTCCCCCATTCCCTCTGGGACACCTTGTTCCACTATCTTTTCACTCCCAACACCCACCACAGCACCTTACTTTGTGAATGCAGAAGGTGTGACACCTGCCCATTTACCTCCCCTAGGCAGACCTATTGTTTCTGCCTGCTCCTGCAACACACAACTCATCTTTCCCTACCTTGACTCAGTCTTTTCTCCCCAGTTCTGTCCCTGTCCACTTATATCCACGATTCCGCCAACACATTATGACAGTTTCAGAATTTCCGGATTGCGGGATCTAGCCGTCTCCTCTTTATGATAGACATCTGTCCGCTACCAGGATGGTCTCAGAGCTCTGCGCTTCTTCCTGGAACAAAGGCCTTAAGGTCTAAGGGATGGCCATGGGTACCCACATGGGTCCTAATTATTCCTATTTCTTTGTGAGATACGTGGAACATTCCTTGTTCCAGTCTTATTCTGGCCCCCATCCATAACATTTTCTCCGACATATTGATGACATCAGTGTTGCTTCCCTCTCTTGTCCAGAATTGGAAAAGATTGTTTGCACTTCCAATTTCTACCCTGTCCCCCTTTCACCTGGTCAATCTCTGACTCCTTCCTTCCCTTCCTTGACATCTCTGCTTCCATTTCTGCAGCCAGCAATATCCACTATAAATCCTTCAACTCCAATTCGGGGAACATAGCTGTCTGGATACAGAATTGGCTGGCCAACAGAAGACAGCGAGTGGTGGTAGAAGGAAAATATGCTACCTAGAAGTCTGTGGTGAGTGGTGTTCCACAGGGCTCTGTCCTTGGGCCTCTATTGTTTGTAATTTTTATTAATGACTTGGATGAGGGGATTGAAGGATGGGTCAGCAAGTTTGCAGATGACACAAAGGTTGAAGGTGTCATTGACAGTATAGAGGGCTGTTGTAGGCTGTGCGGGACATTGACAGGATGCAGAGATGGGCTGAGAGGTGGCAGATGGAGTTCAACCTGGATAAATGTGAGGTGATGTATTTTGGAAGGTCGAATTTGAAAGCTGAGTACAGGATTAAGGATAGGATTCTTGGCAGTGTGGAGGAACAGAGGGATCTTGGTGTGCAGGTACATAGATCCCTTAAAATGGCCACCCAAGTGGACATGGTTGTTAAGAAAGCATATGGTGTTTTGGCTTTCGTTAACAGGGGTATTGAGTTTAAGAGTTGTAAGATCTTGTTGCAGCTCTATAAAACTTTGGTTGGACCGCACTTGGAATACTGCATCCAGTTCTGGTCGCCCTATTATAAGAAAGATGTGGATGCTTTGGAGAGGGTTCAGAGAAGGTTTACCAGGATGCTGCCTGGACTGGAGGGCTTATCTTATGAGGAGAGGTTGACTGAGCTCGGACTTGTTTCATTGGAGAAAAGGAGGAGAAGAGGGGACCTAATTGAGGTATACAAGATAATGAGAGGCATAGATAGAGTCGATAGCCAGAGACTGTTTCCCAGGGCAGAAATGACTAACAAAAGGGGTCATAGTTTTAAGCTGGTTGGAGGAAAGTATAGAGCGGATGTCAGAGGCGGGTTCTTTACACAGAGAGTTGTGAGAGCATGGAGTGCGTTGCCAGCAGCAGTTGTGGAGGCAGCTTCATTGAGGACATCTAAGAGACTCCTGGATATGCATATGGTCACAGAAATTTGAGGGTGCATACATGAGGATCAGTAGTCGGCACAACATTGTGGGCTGAAGGGCCTGTTCTGTGCTGTACTGTTCTATTTTCTATGTTCCTACAGTTACCTGGTCTATACCTCACACTTTGCTTCCTGTAGACAAGCTATTCTAATCTCCAAGATCGTCTGTCTCTGATGCATATGTTCCAATGTTGCCAACTTTGACAAGAGATGTCCACCTTCTTCCTCAAATGAGAATTCTTCAACATCATTGTTGACAGGGCCCTCAACCAGTTCTAACCCATATCTCCCAGACTTTGCCCCTCATGTCGTCTTCTCTCTCGCAACAGCGATAGGATTCCGCTGGTCCTTACCTATTATCCCACCAGCATCATAACCGGAGGATCTATTTCCGCGCCACCAATAAGATGCTGCCACCAGACACATATTCCCCTCCCGTCCCTTGTCCAGCTCCCGCACAGACCGTTCCCTTCGGGACACCCTGGTCCACTTTTTTTCACTTCCAACACCCACCACAGCACCTTACTTTGCAAACGTAGAAGGTGTAACACCTGCCCATTTACCTTCCCCTTCCTCAGTACCTTCCAGGTCCATAGAATAGAATCGCTACTGTGTGGAAACAGGCCATATATGACCTAACAAGTCCATAGCAAGTCTCCGAAGAACATCCCTCCTTCCTCTATCTCTGCACCCCTGTATTTCCCATGGCGAATCCATCTAACCTGCACATCCCTGGACACTGTGGACAATTTAGCATGGCCAATTCACCTATGTGCATTTTTGGACTGTGGGAGGAAACTGGAGCATCTGGCGGAAACCCATGCAGACAGAGGGAGAATGTGCAAACTTCACACAGATAGTCACCCGAGGATGGTATTGAACCTGGGTTCCTGACACTCTGAGGCAGCAGTGCTGACCACTGAACCACTGCTTTACCTGCACTTCAGACAATCTAGTCTACTGCATTTGCTGTTACCATGTGGTCTTCCCTACATTGGGCAATCCAACACCTATGTTCTGCTCAAAAAAATGACCCTGAGCTTCCAGTTGCCTGCCACTTCGACACACTACCCTGTTCTCTGGCTAATATCGGTCTAAGGCTTGCTGCAGTGCTCCAGCAAAGCTCAGCTCAAGCTGGAAGAACAACACCTCATTTTTTCATTTGGGATCTTGCAGCCTTGAGCTCTATCTCCACTTATCATTTACTCCTTAACCCCCTCCCCCCATGCTATATTCTGTACATAAATTGCTATTTTCCTAGCTACCATCTGTTTTTAGGAAGAGTTACTAGACCCAAAACATTCACTCTGATTTCTCTTCACAGATGCTTCCAGACCTGCTAAGCTTTTTCAGCAATTTCTGTTGTTGTTTCTGATTCACAGCATCTGCAGTATTTTCTGTTTTATCAAGTGTATGATCTCTATTAATATTATTTTTGCTGAGAACTCAAAGATTGATGTAAGCAATCTTGATGGAAGTATAAATTACAAGGAGATATTGATAGTTTAAATGAATGGAGAAAGCTATTAAAAATAAATTGAAATGATAATTGAAATCAAAGTACAATTATACCTATGTGGTGGATCGCAAAGTGATTATTTTTTTCTTATTCACTCTCAGGACATTGACATCACTGGCTGGCTAGAATTTATTGCTGTGCCTAGTTGCCCTTTCGAAGATGGTGGTGAGCTGCTGTCTTGAACTGTTGGGGTCCATGTGTTGTAGGTAGACCCACAGTGCCCTTAGGGAGTGATTTCCACTATTTTGATCCTGTGACAGTGAAGGAACAGCGATATGTTTCCAACTTTGAGGGGTGGCCATACATATTGAGGTTTATAAAATCATGAAGGGCAGTGATAAGGTGATGGACAAGGTTTTTCACCCTAGGGTGGAGTAGTTCAAACCTAGGGGGCATATTTTTAAGGTGAGAGGAGAAGGATTAAAAAGGATATGAGCATCAACATTTTTAAACAGAAAGTAATTCTCGTGTGGAATGAACTGCCAGAAAAAGTGGTAGACGCAGGTACGTTTACATTTAAAAGACATTTGGATAAGTTCATGAGTAAGAAAGGTTTGGAAGGAATTTGGGCCAAGCACTGACAGGTGGAACTAGAGTCATAGAGTCAGAGAGTCATATAATCCTACAACACAGAGTCAGGCCCTTCGGCCCAAACTGGTCCATGCCGAACAAAATGCTCATCCATACTAACCCCATTTCCCTGCACTTAGCCCATATCCTTCTAAACCTTTCCTATCCATGTAGATGTCCAAATGTATTTTAAATGTTGTTAATGTACCCGCCTCAACCATTTCCACTGGCAGCTCACTCCATATGTGTACCACCCTCTGTGTAAAAGGTTGCCCCTTACGTTCCCTTTCATTCTTTCCCCTTTTACTCATGCCATCTAGTGCATGATTCCCCAACCCTGGGAACAAGACTGAGTGCATTCACCCTATCCATGCCTCTCATGATCTCATACGCTTCTATGAGATTCACCCCTCAGTCTCCGACATTCTGAAGAAAAGAGTCCCAGCTTGTCCAACTTCTCTCCATTAGATTACTTACAGCCCTTCAGCCCAACAAGTCCACACCGACCCGCCAAAGCACCAATCACCCAGACCCATTCCCCTACATTTACCCTTTCACTATGGGCAATTTAGCATGGCCAATTCACCTAACCTGCACATTTTTGGATTGTGGGAGGAAACCGGAGCACCCGGAGGAAACCCATGCAGACACGGGGAGAATGTGCAAACTCCACACAGAGAGTCGCCTGAGGCGGGGATTGAACCCGGGTCTCTGGCCCTGTGAGGAAGCAGTGCTAACCACTGTGCTGCCCACTCAGACCGTTGAGTCCTGGCAACATCGTTGTAAGTTTTCTGTTGCATTCTTTCCAGTTTAATAATACCCTTCCTATAAGAAGGTGACCAAAATTGAATACAATACTCCAAGTGCAGCCTCACCAACGTCCTGTACAAGTGCAACATAACTTCCCAACTTCTATACTCAATGCCATGACTGTTGATGGCCAATGTGCCAAAACACCTTCTTCACTGCCCTGTCTACATGTCACTCCACTTTCAGAGAACCATGCATCTGAATACGAAGGTTCCTCTGTTCCACTGTACTTCTTAAAGCCCTACCATTCACCATGAAACTCCTATCTGGATTTGATTTTTCAAAATACAACACCTCACACTTATTTATATTAAACTCTATTTGCCATTTCTTGGCCCACTTCTTCAGCTGATCGAGATCCTGCTGCAACTTCTGATAACCTTCCTCACTGTCCATGATACTGCCTATTTTAGTGGCATCTGCAAATTATGCCTTGTACATTCTCATCCAAATCATTGATATCAATAACAAATGGTCAGGGGCCCTGAGGCACTCCACTAGTCACAGGCCTCAGTCCGACAAGCATCCTTCCAATATTACCTTTTGATTCCTGCCACCAAACCAATTGTGTATCCAATTTGCCAGCTCTGCCTGGATTAAATGTGATCTAGCCTTCCAGAGCAGCTTAATATGTGGAACCTTATCAAAGGCCTTACTAAAATCCATAAGATCACATCCACTGCCCTGCCCTCATCAACCATCCTGGTCACTTCATCAAAGAACTCTAACAAATTTGTGAGACATGATTTCCCACACATAGAGCCATGCTGACTACTCCTAATCAAGCCCTATTTTTCCAAGTGCATGTATATTTTATCTCTCAGAATCTTCTCAAGTAAGTTACCAACCACAGATGTTCAGCATACTGGCCTATAGTTCCCAAGTTTTTCTTTATAACTTTTCTTGAATTAGGGTACAACATTCGCTACCCTCTAGTCTTTCTGGATCTCACTCATAGTTAATGATGATGCTGTTGATGTCATAAACATGCGTTTGATAAGGCCCCCCATGACAGACTAATGGAGTAAATGAAGTCATATGGTGTGCAGGGTGTTCTAGCTAGGTGGATAAAGAACTGGTTGAGCAACAGGAGACAGAGAGCAGTAGTTGAAGGGAGTTTCTCGAAATGGAGAAAGGTGACCAGTGGTGTTCCACAAGGGTCGGTGTTGGGGCCACTGTTGTTTGTAAGATACATAAATGATCTGGAAGAGGGCACTGTTGGTATAATCAGTAAGTTTGCAGTTGAAATGAAGATTGGTGGAGTAGCAGAAAGCATAAGGAACTGTCAAAGAATACAGGAGGATATAGATAGATTGGAGAGTTGGACGGAAATGTGGCAGATGGTTTTCAATCCAGAAAAATGTGAGGTGATGCATTTAGGCAAGACTAATTCTAGAGGGAATTATACAATGAACGGAAGAGCCTTGGGAAAAGTAGATGGGCAGAGAGATCTGGGAGTGCAGATCCATTGTACCCTAAAGGTTGCTGCACAGGTGGATAGAGTGGTCAAGAAGGCAGATAATATGCTTGCCTTCATTGGACGGAGTATTGAGTATAAGAGCTGGCAAGTCATGTTAAGATTGTACAAGACATTGGTTCAGCCGCATTTAGAATACTGTGTACAGTTCTGGTTGCCACATTACCAAAAGGATGTGGATGCTTTGGACAGGATGCGGAGAAGGCTTACGAGGATGTTGCCTGGTATAGAAGGTGCTAGCTATGAAGAAAGGTTGAGTAGGTTAGGTTTATTTTCACTAGAAAAAAGGAGATTGAGGGCGACCTGATTGAGGTTTACAAAATCATGAAGGGTATAGACAGGGTGGATACAGACAAGCTTTTTCCCCAGGGTGAAGGATTTAATAACGAGAGGTCATGCTTTCAAGGTGAGAGGTAGAAAGTTTAAGGGGGATACACGTGACAAGTACTTCACACAGAGAGTGGTGGGTGTTTGGAATGCATTGCCAGCAGAGGTAGTAGAGGCAGGCACAGTAGATTCATTTAAGATGCATCTGGACAGATGCATGAGTAGGTGGGGAGCAGAGGGATACAGATGCTTAGGAATTGACCGACAGGTTTAGACAGTACATTTGGATCGCCTCAGGCTTGGAGGGCCGAAGGGCCTGTTCCTGGGCTGTAAATTTTCTTTGTTCTTTGTTCTTTGTAATATATCAGCGAAAGATCCTGCAACTTTGTTCCCTAGCCTCTTACAGGGTGCTTGGATACATCTGGTTAAGAATAGGAGATTTATCCACCTTTATACATTCATATACAAGCAACGCCTCTTCTACTGTGATATGGACTTCCCCAAGATATCACCACTAACTTTCCCAAGTTCCCAAGTTTTCATGTCTTTCTCCACAATAAACACAGAGGAGAAATACTCATTGAGGACCTCACCCATCTCCTGTGGTTCCACACATAGTTCCACTTTGGTTTTTGAGGGGTCCTATTCCAGTTTAGTTTGGGAACGTGGTCGGCATGTAGGTCTGTTTCCATGCTGTATGACACTATGATTCTGAGTCAGGATAGTGAATGGCTGAGAGGGGAACTTGCATGTGGTGATGTTACCATGTACCTATTGCCCTTGTCCTTCTAGATGGAGTGATCATGGGCTTAGAAGGTGCTGTCTAAAGATCTTCAGCAAATTTCTGCAGTGCATTTCATTGATTATGCATATTGTTGCTCCGGAGCATCGGTAGTGGAGGGAATGGATGCCAATCAAGATGCTGCTTTGTCCTGGATGAAGTCAAGCTTCTTCAGTGTTGTTGGAGCGCATCCATCCATCACACTCCTGACTTGTGCCTTATAGATGATGGACAGATTTTGGAGAGTCAGAAAATGAGTTACTTACTGCAATATTCGTAGCAGCTGATCTGCTACTGTAGCCACTATATTTATTTGGCGAGTCCAGTTGAGTTTCTAGCCAAGGATAATCTACAGGATGTTGATAGTGGTGGATTCAGTGATGGTAACACCAATGAATGTCGAGAGGCAGTGTTTATATTTTCTCTTATTGGTGATGGCCATAGCTTGGCTTTTGTGTGGTGTGAATGTTACTTGCCAGTTGTCAGCCAAGTCTGGGTATATGCCAGATCTTGTTGCATTTGGACATGGTCTGCTTCAGTATCCGAGGAGTCGCGAATGGTGCTGAACATTGTACAATCATCAGTAAATATCCCCACTTCTGACCTTATTATGGAGGGGAGGTCATGGATAAAATAGTAGAAGATTGCTAGACCTAGGGCACACCTCTGAGGGCTTCTTGCTGTGATACCTTGGAGCTGAGATAAATTCCAAAAACCACAACCATCTTCCTATGTGCCAGAAATGACTTCAACCAGCAGAGAGTTTGCCCCAGAGCACCAGGTACCTGTAATAATCTTATATGTCTCAATCAGATCCCCTCTCATCCTTCTAAACTCAAGTGTATACCAGCCCAGTCGTCCAATCTTTTAACATATGATAGTTCTGCCATTCCGGGAATTGACCTCGTAAACCTATGCTGCACTCCCTCAATAGCCAGAATGTCCTTCCTCAAATTTGGAGACCAAAACTGCACACAATACTCCAGGTGCAGTCTCACCAGGGCCCTGTACAGCTGCAGAAGGATCTCTTTGCTTCTATTCTCAATTCCCCTTGTTATGAAGGCCAGCATGCCATTAGCTTTCCTCACTGCCCTTTGTACCTGCATGCTTGCTTTCATTGATTGATGTACAAGATGCCTAGATCTCATTGTACTTCCCCTTTACCTAACTTGACTCCATTTAGATAGTAATTTGCCTTCCTGTTCTTGCCACCAAAGTGGATAACCACACATTTATCCACATTAAACGGCATCTGCCATGCACCCGTCCACTCACCTAGCCTATCCAAGTCACCTGTATTCTCATAACATCCTCCTCACATTTCACCCTGCCACCTAGCTTTGTGTCATCAGCAAATTTGTTAATATTACTTATAATACCTTCATCTATATCATTAATGTATATTGTAAACAGCTGCGGTCCAAACACCAAAATTTGTGGTACCCCACTGGTCACCGCCTGCCATTCCAAAAGGGACCCGTTTATCACCACACTTTGCTTCCTGTCAGCCAGCCTATTTTTCAATCCAAATCAGTATTTTGCCCCCAATACCATGTGCCCTAATTTGCTCACTAACCTCCTGTGGGATTTTATCAAAGGCTTTCTGAAAGTTCAGGTATACTACATCTGCTGGCTCTCCCTTCATAGTTACATCCTCAAAACGTTCCAAAAGATTAGTCAAGCATGATTCCCCCTTCGTAAATTCATGTCACACTCGGTCAAATGTGGTCTTGTATTCAAGGGCTGTCACTCCCACCTCCAGCTCCGGGAACTCAGCACTTTGGTCCATATTTGAATAAAAGCTGTAATGAGGTCAGGAGCTTGAGTGGCCCTGGCAGAATCCAAACTGGGCATCAGTGAGCAGGTTATTAGATTAGATTAGATTAGATTACAGTGTGGAAACAGGCCCTTCGGCCCAACAAGTCCACACCGACCCGCCAAAGCGCAACCCACCCATACCTCTACATTTACCCCTATACCTAACACTACGGGCAATTTAGCATGGCCAATTCACCTGACCTGCACATCTTTGGACTGTGGGAGGAAACCGGAGCACCCGGAGGAAACCCACGCAGACACGGGGAGAACGTGCAAACTCCACACAGTCAGTCGCCTGAGGCGGGAATTGAACCCGGGTCTCTGGTGCTGATGATCGAGAGTAGACTGACCGAGTGGTAATCAGCCGGGTTGGATTTGTCTCTGCATTGTTGAGATGTCAGTGTTGTTAAGCATACTGGAACAGTTTGGTTAGGGGAGCAGCAAGTTCTGAGGTACAAGTTTTCAGTACCATTGCCAGAATGTTGTCAGGGTGCATAGGCTTTGCAGTATTCAATGTCTCCAACAGTTTATTGGATATCACATGGAGTAAATCAACTTGTCTGAAGATCAGTGGAAGAGGCCTAGATGGATCATCCACTTGACACTTCAGGTTGAAGGTTGCTATTCATACTTCAGTCTTAATTATTGCACTGATGTATTGGGCTCTACAATCATTGAGGATGAAAATACTTGTGGAGCCTCCTTTTCCTCCAGTGAGTTGTTTAATTGCCCACCGCCATTCCTGACTGGATGAGGCAGGACTGTAGGGTTTAGATCTGATCTGAACACTTGCTGTTTATACTGTCTGCCATGAAGTAGTGCTGTTTGGTAGCTTTACCAGTTACACTTTGTTTTTAAATATGTATGGTACACGTGCCATCCTGGCATACACTCTCCATTGATCCAGTGTTGATCCCCTAGCTTGAAGGTAATCATTGAGTGGGGTATATACCACCTGTGACAACCACCTGATGAAGGAGCAGTGCACCGAAAGCTAGTGCTTCCAAATAAATCTGTTGGACAAAGACCTGGGGTTGTGCGATTTTTAACTTTGCACACCCCATTCGAACACTCATTTTTCAATCTGAAGACAGAATGTTATCTCCACAAGGACCATGTGGTGGCTTCTCTTACCGATACTGTCATGGATAGATGCATTTGTAAAGAAGAGATCAAGTATGTTTTTACTTCATAGTTTCCTCACTACCTGCCAGCACCCATGTCCTTTAGAATTCATGAGTTCAATCGGTAGTGCTACTGACAGGCCACACTTGGGTAATGGTGTTATGACACGGGGTAAACTCTCCTGCTTAATTTAATACCAGCAACACATAAAAGATTTATCCTGTGCAGTAATCTGTAAAACTATTTAAAGTAAAAATTAATTACTTTATTTCTTAAAGTATAACAGAGAATAATTAACTGTCAAATACGTAGAAGTCCACTATGCTGCTGAAGTTTAGATCAAACTTCCGATAGAATCCTGAAAATCGAAGCACATCTTTCTTTGAGGTTGATTGTGGAAATTACTCAATGGCCTTTATCTTTGCATGCCGTGGGATCAACCTTCTATGACCGATGTTATGCCCCAAGAACGTCACCTCTGCTTTCGCAAATTCCGTTTTATTTAAGTTTATCACCAGTTTTGTTTCTCATAGTCATTCAAAGAGCTCAGAGTCAAGATTATGCTGTGTAGAAAAGCACAGCAGGTCAGATAGCATCCGAGGAGCAGGAAAATCGACGTTTCGGGCAAAAGCCCTTCATCAGGAATGAGCTGTCCAACTGCACCATGTGATCTTTCCAGAATTTATTAAAGAAAACTACAGCATCCAAATTTTTTTTTGATTAGATTTTGTACAGTGTGGAATCAGGCCCTTTGACTCTACAAGTCCACACTGACCCTATGAAGAGATACCCACCCAGACCCCTACCCCATATTTACCTCAACTAATGCACCTAACATTATGGGTAATTAAGTATGGCCAATTCACCTGGTTGGCGCATCTTTGGATTGTGGGAGGAAACCAGAGCACACAGAGGAAACCCAGGCAGACACAGGGAAAATGTTCAAACTCCACAGAGACAGTTGTCTGAGATGGGAATTGAACCCAGGTCCCTGGTGCTATGAGGCAGCAGTGCTAACCACTGAGCCACTACACCACCCTGACTGCACAGCTTGTTAACCCAGCCACAACTTTGTTCATGATTCTTTGGAATGTGACTAGTGCATTCTTCATTCTAAAGGGCATCACTTTGAATTGATATAGCCCATTTAGAGTTACAAACACAGAAATTTCTTTCGCCATTTCTGATAAAGGTACCTGACAGTAACCATGCATTAAGTCAAACTTGGTGATGTAACTGGCTTGTCCGACTTTCTCCATACAGTCCTCCAATCTCAGAATTGGATTTGAGTCTGGTTTTGTAACAGTGTTGACGTTCTGAAAGTCCACGCAAATCGTTGAATCCCATCCAGTTTGGAACTAAGACGATTGACGAACTCTACTCGCTCTAGCTTGCTTTAATGATGTCTTCGTCGAGCATGGCCTCCACCTCTTTCTGGACCTGTCTGGCTTTGAAAGGATTAAGTCAATAGGGGTGTTTTTTTATCGGAGCTGTATTTTCTACGTCTACTTCATGTACATTAGCATTAGTCCTCCCCATCTGATTCTTACATATGTCCTTGTACTGTAGTAACAAATCTTTCAACTGTGTTCTATGAGACAGATAACTTATTAAGCTATCCCACTCATCAAGGACGTCTTCATTTTTAAATCTATTTTGAGATACCTTAAAATTCACATCATCTGGATTTGATTCCTCACTCTGTGGGGCAGTAACTAATACCTTTTTCTCCAGTTCTTTCTCTCCAGTATAATATGGTTTCAACATGTTCATATGATATACCCAATACCTTTTTTTTCTATCTGACATCTTTACCACATAGTTCACCTGACTCAACTTTTTCCTCACTTATATAGGGACCACTAAACATGTCTTTGAAGGGATCTCCTATCACTGGTAACAGTACTAACACTGTTTAGTACTCGGAAAACTTCTGAGTCTCAGAGCTTTTATCTGCCACCTGCTTCATTCTACACTGTGCCCTCTTCAGATGCTGTTTAGCAAACTCATCTCATTGGTTTAGTCTCTCCCTCACCTCCAATACATAATCTAAGTGTGAGTTCTCCGACTTTGGTCCTGTCAACTTTCTTTAATTTCAAAAGGTCTCTCACTTCACGCCCAAATATTAACTCAAAAGGAATGAACCGAATATTCATTTGGGACATCTGTATTGGCAAACAATGCTATCCCAATTGGTATCCCAATCATTTGAGTAATCCTCACAGTACGCTTTCAACATAGTCTTCAAGGTCTGGTATCACCTTTCTAAAGCTCCCTGGGATTCAGGATGATACGCACTGGATTTAAAGTGCTGTATACCTAAGCTATCTATAACCTCTTTAAACAGCCTAGCAGTAAAATTTGATATTTGGTTCGACAGAATCTCTCTGGGTAGCCCATACCGTGTGAAGAAAGCTATTAACTCCTCTATTACACTTTTTGCCTTGATACTTTGTAATGGAATTGTCTCCAGAAATCTGGTAGACACATTCAGTATAGATAACAATTACTGGTTCCCACTTATAGTTTTAGGGAGAAGACTTACACAATCAATTATAACCCATGTGAAAAGTTCTTCAAATATGGGAATTGGCAAGAGAGGTGCTAGTTTTATTACTGCCTGTGACTTACCTACAATGGCATTACGACACGTTTTGCAAAACTTAACCACATCCGCGTGCGTTCCAGGACAATAAAAATGTTTTTGTGCCTTAGTTTGAGCCTTTCATACCCCTAGGAACCTCCTACAGGTAGCTCATGTGCTACCCATAACACCTCCTGTCTGTATGCGACCAGCAACACAATTTGGTGCACTTCGGCCCATTTCTCCTCTGCACTAACCTGCCATAATCTCCATTTCCACATTAGAATTCTTTCTTTCAGATAATAACCCTCCAGAATATTCTCTACCTCTTTTTCAGAGTACACATCCACATATATATCTCTTATTGTCTTGTTTTGCTGTTGCAAGTCTCTTAGTCTTTTAGGACTAAACACTTCTGAGCCTCTGTCTGTTCAGGTTTTCCTGCACCATTATGTCAAACAGTGCATCCGCTAACTGAACCTCAAATCCTTCATCTTTCTCTTTACTTTTTGGTTTGTGCTGTGACTTATGATAGTAGGATCTGGTTACCACACAGTCTGGGAAAATAAAAGGATATTTCTTTTTTAACTTCTCAGTTTCTTGGTCTTCCTTGGGCTTCTTCACAATAAGGGGTATCACTCCCACCTTGGATCCTGCCAAATCATTCCCAAGAACAAACGGAATTCCTGGAACTGACATTCTGTCACTCACTTTAACTTCCCCAATCTTAAGTTGGCACGCCAACCTGATCGTACAAAGGGAATGCTAAATTTCTGTCCATCTTTCCCACAAATTACAACACTCTCGGGTAACAGATCAAAAAGAGTGTATCTTTGCTCGTCTCTTACTGTCAGTGACCCCCTGCTTAGATCCTGTATCTCTCAAAATTATAACTTCTTGTCCTTCTTCTCCAGTTCTTTGAGTATCTTTACCCACAGAGGTGAATTCTTTGTAGAGATCAGGTAATAACTCAATACCCAGCCCCTGCTTAGGCTGTGCACTCTCCTGCAGCTCCTCGACTCTTATTGGGGTTTCTTTTACTACCTTCACCAATGCCACTGGCTTAGCTTCTTTTGCCATATCTTTTCCCACAGTGACTTTCTTTAACGCTCAGCGCTGTGACTTTATGTGTCCCACTTTACCACAAAGTGGAAACACCTGAGACCTTTCACCTCCTTTCCACCCTTTTGGGCTTCTTTTTTATCCTGTGGTAAATACTTACCAGTGTTCTCTACTCTTGGTTTATTAGTGTAGGATCTTCCCTTCTCCCAACTTCTAATCCCTCACAGGACAAAATTCTGGCTGGAAGCTTGTCTAATGCACCAACATGTACTCATCTGCTAATTCTGCTGCCCTTCTCACTTCCTGAACTTTCTATTCCTCCACGTCAATTCTTAACATCTCTGGAAGTGAGTTTTTAAACTCCTCCAGCAGAATAATTTCTCTGAGCCTCAAATGTGTTATCTATTTTCAAAGCATGCACTCATCAATCAAAATGATTATGTTTAAGTCTTTCAAACTCAACATAAAGAAGGAACCAGGTGGGACTCTTAAGTTTCGGAACCACTGTTTATATGCTTCTGGTACCAATTCATAAACACTTAAAATAGCCTGTTTAACCTCTTCATAATCTCTTGACATTTCATCTGACAGTGTGGCAAATACCTCACTAGCTCTGCCTACCATTTTAGTCTGAACTAGCATTACCCATAAATCCTCGGACCACTCTATTTACCTAGCCAATTTTTCAAATGAAATAAAGAAGGCTTCCACATTTTTCTCATCAAAAGCTTTGGCATATTTATATACATCACTACTTTCTCTTGTAATCTCCATCCTGTTAACTTGGCTTTGCTGACCAAGTCACAAATTCTCAAGTTCAAATTTTATCTCTTTTTATCTGTCCCTTTGCTCAGCTAAAAACCTTCTCTCTCTCTCTCTCTCTTTCCTCTCTCTCTTCTCTATTTTTTCTTCTCTCTCTCTCTCTCTCTTCATTTGTCTTCTAACTCCATTTTCCTCAATTGTAATTTACGTTTTTCAACCTCTATTGCACTTGTCTGTTTCTCTGACACACCTAAGTGTTTGAGTAACCTCTTTTACAATTTCAACTTTACTTTTGACCTTGGTTAAACCTAAATCTAATTTATTTGCTAATTCTAAAAGTAGGGCTTTTATCTTTCCTTCTAAACTTTCTTGGGAATTTGAGAATCATCTTCAATCCCAGACCTCTTTAGCAATTTTAAGAGCCATTTCTCTTATGTTTAATTTAACCAACAACAAATCACACAAATTAAATCAATTGTCTCATCTACATTTTATTTAAAGATCCAGCACAATAGCCTGCAAGTGTTTAAATCTGCTGGGATTTTTTTGTACACCCAAATCTATTCAAATCTGTCTAAACTAGTTCAGATCACAGACCAGAGCCTGCAAACTGTTATGACACAGGGTAAACTCTCCTGCTTAATTTAAAACCAGCAACACAGAAAAGATGTATCCCGTGCAGTAATCTGTAGAAATTTGAGTGGCCAAGAAATATTAAAAGAAAAAAAAACAACTTTATTTGTTAAAGTATAACAGAGAATAATTAACTCATGACTTATGTATAAGTCCTTACTCTAACCTATCTTTTACCTTCCCTTCTATAATACTAGTCTGATAAAACTCCCAATTAAGACTTACAAAACAACTCTTCTTATCTCAAAACCAGGCAGCTTTTGGTTCTTCTATGTGGATCTTCCTGTGTCTTCTTTTCTTCTTCTTAGGGATTCTGCTTCACAGGTTACTGATCAAAAAGGGTACTTTTAAGATAGATATTTTCAGGCCGTCTTTTACTGCTGGGGCTTGGCAGTTCTCCTCCCAACTGTTCAATTTTTCTCAGGTCTTATACCTCAGAACATCGGCTTGTATCATTGACTTTTAAGACTGTCGATATAATCAATTCAAACTTGATTGAAAATTGTTATTTTTCAGGGAATAATTTAAACTGATTGGCCGAATTTAAATCTGTTTTTGTCATTTCCAGGCAACCAGCTACTCTAGTAGCTGGAGCACACGTTACATTGTGTCTTATTGAGAACACTTGGTGCTGTCACTATTAGCTTTTAACTCTCTAAAAAGGTATAGTTCACTCACATCTTCATAACAATGGACACTGAAATCCCCTACCAAAGTACACTTTGAGTCCTTTCCACCCTCAGTGCTCCCTTCAAGTGTTGATCAACATGGAGGAATACGTATTTACCAGCAGAGCAAGAATGTTATGTGGTAATCAGCAGGAGCTTTCCTTGTCCATATTTAACCAAAGCCATGAATCATCATGGTTTCAGAGTCAATGTTGATGACTCCCAGGGCAATTTCCCCCCAGATGTATACCATTGTGTTGGGTCTGTCCTGCCAGTGGGACAGGACATATCCAGGGATGGTGATGACATTGTCTCTAAGGTACAATTTTGTGAGTATGACTATGTCAGGCTGTTGCTTGACTAGTCTGTTAGACAGCATTTCCAAATGATTTCCTTGAGTTGGAACAGTATGAAGGATGTGTTGGTTACTTTACAGATTCATACACGCTTACAGTACAGAAGGAGGCTATTCAACCCATAATGCCACGTCAGGCAACAAACATCTGACAACACTAATGACAACCTCCTAGAGTCATTGAGTCACATAACATGGAGGAAGCAGACCCTTTGATCCAACTCATTCACAACCTCCAAGTATCCCAACTACACTTGTCTCTCTTGCCTGCGTTTGCCCCATATCCTCCTCAACCTTTCCTATTCATGTACCTTTCCAAATGTCTTTTAAGTATTATAACTGTACCTGCATCTATCACTTCCTCTGGCAGTTTATTCCACACATGTGGAATTTCTGTGTGAAAAAGCTGCCGCTCGGGTCCCTTTTAAATATTTTTCCTCTCACCTTAAAATATGCCCCACAATTTTGAACTGCCCTGAGGAAAAGACTTTTGCTAATCACCTTATCTATACTCTTTATGATTTTATAAACCTCTATAAGGTCACCTCTCAACCTCCTATGCTCTCGTGAAAGAAGTCCCAGCCTACTTTATAACTCAAACCCTCCAGTCTTGGCAACATCCTGGTAAGTCTTTTCTGATCTCTCTAATTTATTAAGATTCTTCCACAAGCAGGGCGAATGGAATACTCCAAAAGTTGCCTCACCAATGTCTTGTACAACCTCAATGTGATGTCCCAGTTTCTTTACTCAAAGGTCTGAGCAATGAAGGTAAGCATGCTAATGTTCTTAACCATCCTATCCACCTGTGATGTAACTTTCAAAGAACTATGCATATGAACCCCTAGGTCTCACTGTTCAGACACATTACGCAGGGCCCTACCATTAACTGCATAAATCCTGCCCTTGTTTGTTTTACAAAATGCAATACCTCACATTTATCACGATTGTACTCCATCTGCCACTCCTCAGCCAACTGGCCTAATTGATCAAAATCCCTTTGTAATCTTAGCTAACCTTTCTCTCTATCAACTATACCACCAATTTTGGTGTCATCCGCAAACTTACTAATCATTTCTCCTAAACTCTCATCTAAATCATTCATATAAATGACAATCAACAGTGAACCCAGCACCAATTCCTGTGAATCACCACTAGTCACAGGCCTCCATTCGGAAAAACACTACCACCAAAGGTCTCCTACCATCAAGCCAATTTTATATTTATCTGAATCCCATGTGATCCAACTTGACTAATCGGTTGCAGAATCTCATCAAAGGTTTTACTAAAGTCAATGTAGATAATGTTTACTATTCTGCCCTCAATCTTTTTGGTTACATCCTCAAAAAACTCAATCAAGCATGCAAGACTCGATTTCCCATACAAAAAGCCATGCTAACTATCCATAATCAATCCTTGCCTCTCTAACTGGATATAAACCCCATCTTTCAGAATAACCTTCAACAACTTCCCCAGCACTCATGTCGGACTCACCAATCTATAGCACCCAGGCTTCTTCTTTCAGTCTTTCTTAAATAAAAGCACAATATTAGACACCCTCCAGTCCTTTGGTACCTTACCCATGACTACAGATGATATAAATATCTCTGCTCGGGGCCCCACAACTTCTTCCTTAACTTCCCACAAAGTCCTGGGATACGCTTGATCAGGACCAGAATATACATCAACCTTTATCCTTTTTAAGACCTCCAGCACATCCTCTTCTTTAATGTTTTCAAGATGTCAATATTAATTTCCCCAAGTTCCCTAGTCTCCATGTCTTTTTCCACAGTAAAAACTGATACAAAGTATTTGTTTAGGATCTCTCCCATCTCCTGTAGTCCCACCATAGACAACACTGTTGATCATGAAGGGGTCCTATGTTCTCCTGAGTTGCCCTTTTTACTCTTAATGGATTCTCCTTAACCTTACCTGCCAAGGCTATCTCATATTCCCTTTTTGCTTTCCTGATTTCCCTCTTAAGAATACCCACACATCCCTATTACTCTTCAAGAAATTCAATTGATTCCAGTTGAATGCGCCTTCATTTTATTTTTGACCAGAGCCTCAATATCTTTATCGGTCTTTGTTCCCTACCCTTACCAACCTTACCCTTCATTCTTACAGGAACGTAATATCTCTGAACTCTTGTTACCTCACTTTTGAAAGCCTCCAACTTTCCAGTCATCCCTTTACCTGCAAACAGACTACCCCGTCAACTTTTGAAAGTTCCTATCTCATACCAACAACATTTGCCTTACTCCAGTTAAAATCTTCAACTTTTATACAATGCCTATCTTTTCCATAACTATTTTAAAACTAATCGAATTATGATCACTGGTCCCAAAATGTTCCCCCACTAATAACTCAGTCACTTGCCTTGCCTTATTTCCCCAAGAGAAGGTTAAGCTTCATTTCTTCTCGAGTAGTAGATCAACATCTTCTTGAACACATTTAACAAATCCCTCACCATCCAAGCTCTTAATACTATGGCAGTTCCAGTCTATATTTGGAAAGTCCCCCACTATTACAATCCTATTGTTCTTAGATATATCCATTTTCAATCCTCAGTTTCCCACTGGCTATTAGGGAGCATACAATACAATCCCATAAAGGTGTTTATCCACTTCTTATTTGTTTTCCACCCATACAGCTTCACTGGACAATCTCTCAGAAATATCCTCTAAGTACAGCAGTAATGTTTTACCTAATCAAAAACATCACTGCCCCATCTCTCTTTCCTCCTTTTCTATCCTTCCTATACCATTCCAAACCCCAGAGCATTCAGCTGCCAGTCCTCTCCCACTCTCAGCCATGTTTCAGTAATATTTTTGATATCCCAGTCCCATGTTCCCATATATGCCCTGAGTTCACCTGCCTTATTGTAAGACCACTTGCATTGAAATAAACGCAGTTTCATTCTTCAGAGTTACCTCGTTCTTTGACTTCCTCTTACCTGTCTTTTATAATAAACTTGCTCTCTTTAGCTTCAGAACCATTGTCATCTGTCTCTCTATTCTCACTACTCAGGGATGGACAGGACTTGCAGCTTAATGTTCCAGGGTACAAATGCTATAGGAAAGATGGGGGGCAAGAAAGGAGTGGCATTTTTGATAAGCAATAACATTACAGCTGTACTGAGGGAGGATGTTCCTGGGAAGGCATCAAGGGAAGTTATTTGGGTGGAACTGAGAAATAAGAAAGGGATGATAACCTTATTGGGATTGTATTATAGACCCCCTAATAGTCAGTGGGAAATTGAGAAACAAGTTTGTCAGGAGATTTTGGTTAACTGTAAGAAAAATAGGGTAGTTATGGTAGGAGATTTTAACTTTCCAAACATAGACTGGGACTGCCATTGTGTTAAGGATTTAGATGGAAAGAATTTGTTAAGTATGTATAAGACATTTTTCTGATTCAATATATGAATGTGTCTACTAGAGAAGGTGCAAAACTTGACCCACTCTTGGGAAATAAGGCAGGGCAGGGGACTGATTTGTCAATGTGGAGGCACTTTGGGGCTAGCAACCATAATTCTATTAGTTTTAAAATAGTGATGGAAAAGGATAGACCAGATCTAAAAGTTGAAGTTCTAAACTGGAGGAAGGTTAATTTTGACAGCATCACTTTCAAAAGCTGATTGGGGACAGATATTCACAGGTAAAAGGACAGCTGGAAAATGGGAAGTTTTCAGAAATGAGATAACAAGAGTCCAGAGACAGTATATTCATGTTAGGATGAAAGGAAAGGCTGGTACGTGTAGGGAATGCTGGATGACTAAAGAAATTGAGAGTTTGGTTAACAAAAAGAAGGAAGCATATGTCAGGTATAGACAGCAGATATCTAGTGAATCCTCAGAAGAGTATAAAGGCAATAGGAGCATACTTAAGAAGGAAATAAGGAGGGCAAAAGGGCCCTAAGATAGCTTTGGCAAATAGGGTTAAGGAGAATCCAAAGGGTTTTTATAAATACATGAAGGACAAAAGGTAACTAGGAAGAGAATAGGGCCCCTCAAAGATCAGCAAGGCATCCTATGTATGGAGCTGCAGGAGATGGGGGAGATACTAAATGAGTATTTCACATTACTATTTATTGTGGAGAAGGACATGGAAGGTATAGAATGTGGGGAAATAGATGGCGACATCTTTAAAAATGGCCATATTATAGAGGAGGAAGTGCTGGATATCTTGAAACACCTGAGTGGATAAATCCCCAGGACCTTGTCAGGTTTGCCCCAGAACTCTGAGAAGCTAGGGAAGTGACTGCTGCACCCCTTGCTGAGATATTTGTATCATTGGTAGTCACAGGAGAGGTTCTGGAAGACTGGAGGTTGGCTAAAGTGGTGCTACTATTTAAGAAAGGTGGTAAGAAAAAACCAGGGAACTAATAGACCGGTATGTCAGACATCAGTGGTGGGCAAGTTGTTGGAAGGAATCCTGATGGACAGGATTTACACGTATTTGAAAAGGCAATGACTGATTAGAGATAGTCAACATGGCTTTGTGTGTGGGAAATTATGCTTCACAAACTTGATTGAGTTTTTTGAAGAAGTAACAAAGAGGGTTGATGAGGGCAGAGCAGTATACGTGATCTACAGAGGAACCTTAATTACCCGAATATCAATTATCCGAATATCGGATTATCCAAAGGAGATCTCGAGTTCCTGACAGAAACATTACATCAAAGACATGTTTCCAACATTGATCACGTCTTTTGTTTACAGTGATTAAAAGTGTACTCCGCTTCCTGAGATGCTGCCAAGAACAGTCCTGAACATCGATGGGAGCCCAGGCACCGTCTCCCCACACACTTTCGCTGGCGTTCTACACAGGGCTGTACCCTAACCCCCACCCCTCCTTCCCCAGATAATCTCTCCAACATTGTCCTACACAGGGCAAGGGTGGAACCTGTCAAAAAGTTTTGTGTGTGTGTGTTTGTTCGTTCTCACCCCCCACTCCCCAAAAGGCAGCAACAACAGCAGCAGCAGTCTTGTTGTTGGTGTCTAGTCTGGCTGGCCTGGAGAGGAGGCAGGGGTGGATGGGGGTTGGACTGGGGTTGGGGGGAAGGTGGTGTTGGGGGCAGACAGAGGGTAATTCATATATGGAATGAGCTGCCAGAGGAAGTGGAGAAGGTTGGTACAATTATAGCATTTAAAAAGGCATCTGGATGGGTATATGAATAGGAAAGCTTAAGAGGATTATTGATCAAGTGCTGGCAAATGAGACTAGATTAGGTTAGGATATCTGGTTGGTATGGATAAGGTGGACTGATGACTCTACTATTTAGCAAGTCCCATCTACTATCCCTACTGGTTTAAAGGCTCCCAAATAGAACTAGCAAATCTCCTCACCAGGATATTAGATCCCTCCAGTTCAGGTGAAACCTGATCTCCTATCTTTCACTTTAAAATGGGTTCATTTGTTACTGGCCCTTCAAATAAGGGAGACTGCTGCTTTCTACCAACCTTGTCTACTCCCTTCATAATCTTCTCCACTCTATCAGGTCCCCCCTCAATCTTCTCTGTTCCAAAGAAGAAATCTCAGCATCTGTTCACTGTTAAAGTGCTATATCTCATGTAACATTCTGGTGAATCTCCTCTGCACTCCCTCCAGTGCAATCACATCCTTCATGTGTAGAAATCAGAACTGTATGCAGTGTTCCAGTAGTAGCCTAATTAAAATCCTACACAAAACATAAGCTTCCGGCTCTAATAAACTATGCCTTGACTGATAAAGGCAAGTGTCCTATATGACTTTTTTAACTACACTATTAATGTGCCCAATCACCTTTGTGGACAAACATCCTAAGATCCCTCTGTTCTTGTAGCTTTCTGGTTCCCAGCCATTCATTGAATACTCCTTTGTCTTGTTCCTTTTTCCATAACCTCACTTCTCAGGGTTGAATTCCATCTGCCACAGATCTGCTACCTGACCTTTAAATGCTCTTCTAACTTGAATCCTAGTTTCTCAACATCAGTCACCTGGTCAATCTTCGTGTCATCCGCAAATTTTATTATCATTCCCTACAACACTCATCTACATTATTTACATATGTTACAAACAATAAGAGCCCAGCACTCACCCCTGTGGTATGCCACTGGACACCTGCCTCCACTCACAGTCACAGCCTTCCATCATTTGTCTTCTACCAATAAATCAATTTTGGCAAGTTAGCCTGGATCTCATGTGCTTTCATGTTTTTTTAAAAAAATCAGTTTCCCATGTTAGATCTTGTCAAAGGTTTTGCTGAAATCCATATAAACTACATTAACTGCACTACCCTCATTAACACATTTGGGCACCTCTTTGAAAACTTCAACAAGATTTGTTAGGCATGTCATTCCTCTGACAAAGCCATGCTGACTATTCCTGATTAAACATTGCTTTTCTGAATGGATTAATTCTCTTCTTCAGAATTTTCTCCATGAGTTGCTGTAGCACTGATGTGAGACTCTAATTATTTTGTAATTCCAATTAAAAAGTTGAGTCAGGGACATTGCAATTACTTCCCTCTTCTCCAACCGCAGCCTGGCATGGAAGTCATGCATATCTGGAAATATGTCCACTTTTAAACACGCCAAAAATGTAATACCTTCTCATTCCCTAAATCATTCTGCTTAAGAACCTCAGTTCACCTTCCCAAATTCTGTTCCCACATTCTCTTTCTTCCGAGTGACAACAGTTGGAAGGTACACATTTAACACTCTATTAATGTCCTCCAGCTCCATGCACAGATTACACCCTTGGTCACTAATAGGCTCCACTCTGTTCCTTCCCCTTGATATATATTTTGAGATTCTCCCTAAACTTGTCCACAGTGTTTTTCCATGCCCCTCTTTGCTCTCTGAATTTTTTTCTTAAACTCCCCCCACTTTCTATATTTCACTCGGGTCTCATTTGATGTGTTCCCTTTACACCTGTTTCTGTCTCTCTTTCATCCAATTCTGAATATCCTGAGATATGCAGGGATTATTGGACTTGTGCTCCTACATTTCACTCAAAACATGACATGTGAAGCCTGCACTCTCCCCAATTCCTTTTTTGAATATCTTCAACTTTAAATCCATCCTCAAATAGTTGTTTATAGTCTATTTTGACCAGATCCTGCTTATTTTAAAGAAATCTGCCTTGCCCTAATTCAAAACCCTTTTTGCAGGTCTGTTTCTTTTCCATAATAAAAGTAAAATGTATACTGTTAGATTGCTATCACTAAAAATCACCACTTTATGGGCAGCATGGTAGCTCAGTGGTTACCACTACTTCCTCACAGCACCAGGGATTCGAGTTTGAATCCATTTCAGGTGATTGCCTGTGTGGAGTTTTCACATTCTCCCAGAGACTGTATGGGTTTACTCTAGGTGCTTTGGTTTCCTGCTACAGTCCAAGGATGTGCAGGCTAGGTGGATTGGCCATGCTAAATTCCCCATTGTGTCCATGGATGTGCAGGCGAGGTGGATTAGCTGTGGGAAATGCATGATCATCAGAATGGGGTAGTTGGGGATGCAGCTGGGTAGGATTTTCTTTAGAGGGTTGGTGTGGGCTCGAGGGCCAAATGTCCTGATACCACACTGTAAGGATTCCATAAAATGCTTCTCCCAATGTTACCTTGAACAGTTGTTCGGCTCTGTTCTCCAGAATTTGATCCAGCACTGCAATCCATTGACATAAAAAGCTCTCCTGAATAAATTTACCCCCTTTAAATTATGATTATCTCAATTAATGTTGGAAAAGTTGAAATCACACAATCCTAACCTTTTAGTTCTTTCTGTACATCTCAGTGAAATGACTAGAGATCAGCTCTTCAATTTCTCTTTGACTTTTTTGGGGGCCTCTATTGAGCTGCTCGTCTTGTTCCACATTGGAAAGTGTGGATTTGGAAAAGCACAGCAGGATAATCAACATTTCGGGCACAGATCTTCAATATAAATCCCCAAAATGTTGATTCTCCTTATCCTTGGATGCTGCCTGACCTGCTATGCTTTTCGAGCACCACACTTTTCAACTCTGATCTCCAGCGTCTGCAGTCCTCACTTTCTCCTAGTCATGTTCCTCCCTCAATCACATCTCTGCGATGGCAACACTATTGTAATTCCACATGTCAATCCTGCTCTTTAGCTCATCTGTCTTACATATAATACTCATAGTATTACAATAGAGGCTATCCACCCTTGCCATATTCCCTTGAGGTTCAATGATGTCTAAACTCCCTCTGCCTCAGTTCATTTTCTTATTTTTTATTTTATTGATTTTCTCCAGAAAATGACAGCAGAACAATGTACAATCACAAGCAATAAACAACTTTAAACAAAACTCCTACCACCCTCCCCATGGCATATACCTTCCCCAAAATATAAAGAAAAAAATGACAAACAACCCTAATAAATATAAATGTATACAAAGCACAAAACCATAATAAGTTAGACCAGCAATAAGATAACTGCATTAGCAAAAGAAAAAGGAAAAGAGAAAAAAGAATAAGAAAAAATCACCAAACAGAAGATACTTCAGTCTGGAACAGTTAAAAAGACAGCACCCTTAACATATGAAAGAAAAGGGTTCCAGATTTCTGTAAAATTGTTCGAGGAACGAGATAAGGATAATCTAATCTTGTCTAATTTAAGAAAGTATATCACATCTCTAACCCAGTCTGTACAAGTCGGCAAAATTAGGGATTTCCATTTTAACAATATCAATCTTCTGGTCAACAGGGTAGTTAATACTATCATGCCTTTTTAGAGGATGCAAAATTAGTTAAAGAGGGTGACACCCCAAACAAAGCAGTAATAGCATTATGAGTCAGATTTTCACCAGATACTTTAGATAAGGTGTCAAAGATATCAGTCCAGTATCTACTTAAAGAAGAGCAAAGCCAGAACATGTGCATAGAATTTGCTGGGGTTTGTTGACACCGATCACAGGACGGAGACACCTCCTGAAATATTTTTGCAAATCAAACTTTGATGTAGTGGGCACTGTGTAGAATCTTGCTTTGAATAAAACAATGTTTTGCACAGATAGAAGCTCTGTGCACCCTTGCACACGTCACCCGGAATTACTTCTTCCAAATCTGCCTCTCAGATAGCTTTAATAGAATCAAGAGAATCTGAGCATACTTTATGAATGTTTGAATACATAGCTGAAAAGCCCCATTTAATGAAGAAAACAGTTTCAGAAAGGTGTCAAAATCAGAATCATTAGGAAGGGTGGGGAAAACCTGAAATTAACTACGGACAAAACTGCGAACTTGGAGATATCTAAAGAAGTGGCTTTTCAGAACTGAAAACTTACCAACTAATTGTTGAAAAGATGTAAAAACACCAACATATAAATCTTTCACAGTTTTATTCCTAACTTAGTCCAACCCAGAAAAGGGTGTCTCGGATCGTATCTTTGGGGTCCTGAAGGGAGAGGGTGACCAGCCTCAAGTCATTGTCCATGTAGGTACCAACGACATAGATAGAAAGAGGGATAGGGATGTAAGGCAGGAATTCAGGGAGCTAGGGTGGAAGCTGAAAGCTAGAACAAACAGTTGTTATCTCTGGTTTGTTACCCATGCCACGTGATAGCGAGGCAAGGAATAGGGAGAGATATCAACTGAACACGTGGCTGCAAGGTTGGTGCAGGAGGGAGGTTTTCAGGTTTTTGGATAACTGGGGCTCATTCTGGGGAAGGTGGGACTTGTACAAACAGGACGGTCTTCACTTGAACCAGAGGGGTACTAATATTCTGGGTGGGGAACTTGCTGCTGCTATTCGGGTGGGTTTAAACTAGCTCAGCAAGGGGATGGGAACCGGAGGTGTAGTTGCAGTGCACAGGAAGATGAGAGTAGGAAGGACAGGCACAGGATTTCAGGGTCACATGAATGTGCTGGCAGACAGCAAACTGGTTTAAAGTGTGTCCACTTCAACGCCAGAAATATCCAAAAGAAGGTAGGTGAGCTTGCAGCATGGATTGGTACCTGGGACTTCGATGTTGTGGCCATTTCGGAGACATGGATAGAGAAGGGTGAGGAATGGATGTTGCAGGTTCCAGGGTTTAGATCTTTCATTAAAAACAGGCAAGGTGGTAAAAGAGGGGGAGGCGTGGCCCTGTTAGTCAAAGATAGTATAACGGTGGCTGAGAGAACTTTTGATGAGAACTCGTCTACTGAGGTAGTGTGGGCTGAGGTTAGAAACAGGAGAAGAGAGATCACACTTCTTGGAGTTTGTTATAGGCCTCTGCAGAGTCCAGGGAGGTGGAAGAGAGGATTAGCAAAATTATTCTGAGTCGGAGTGAAAGGAACAGGGTGATCATTATGAGGGACTTTAACTTCCCTAACATTGACTGGAAATGTTGTAGCTCTCGTATGTCGAATGGATCAGTTTTTGTCCAAATGTTTACACATTGTCCAAATGTGTCCTGACACAGTATGTTGAAGGGCCGACAAGAGGGGAGGCCACACTGGATCTGGTACTTGGTAATGAACCAGGCCAGGTGTTTGATTTAGTTGGAGGTGTGCACTTTGGAGAGACTGACCATAATTCTGTTACGTTTAGTTTAGTGCTGGAAACGGATAGGTACATGCCACTGGTCAAGAGTTATTGATGGGGCAAGGGCAATTGTAATGCGATTAGGCAAGAATTAGGATACATAGAATGGGGTAGCAAAATGCAGGGGATGCAGACAATCAAAATGTGGAGCTGGTTTAAGGAACAGATATTGCATGTCCTTGATAGGTATGTCCCTGTCAGGCAGGGAGGGAGTGATAAGATAAGGGAACCGTGGTTTACTACAGAAATTGCATCTCTTGTTAGGAAGAAGGAGGAGGCTTATGTGTTGATGAGGCAAGATGCTACAGATGAGGCGATGGAGAGTTACAGATCAACTAGGAAGGATTTAAAGAGAGAGTTAAGAAGAGCAAAGAGAGGACACGAGCAGTCTTTAACAAATAGAATAAAACTTTCTATAGGTATGTGAGGAATAAAAGGATGATTAGGGTAGGAATAGGGCCAGTCAAAGACAGAAGTGGGAAGTTGAGTGTGGACCCTGTAGAGATCGGAGCGGTGCTAAATGAACATTTCTCATTGGTGTTCATTCAGGAAAAGGAAAATATTGTAGAGGAGAAGAATGAGATACGAGATATTAGACTAGAAAGGATCGAGGTTAGTTACCACAGATGTTATCAGTTCCAGGAGTGAAAGTAGGTAAGGCCCCTGGGCTAGATGGAATTTATCTGAGAATTCTCTGGGAAGCTAGGGAGGAGATAGCAGAGCCTTTGGCTTTGATATTTGAGTCATCATTGTCTACAGGTTTAGTACCGGAGGACTGGAGGATTGCAAATGTTGTGCCCTTGTTCAAGAAGGGCAGCAGAGATGACCCAGGTAATTATAGACCAGTGAGCCTTACTTCTGTTGGAAGGAAAGCATTATAAGAGATAAGATTTATCATCATCTAGCAAGCAACAATTTGATTTCAGATAGTCAACATGATTTCATCAAGGGCAGGTCGTGTCTCACAAACCTTATTGAGTTTTTTGAGAAGGTGACCAAGCATGTAGAGCATGTAGGGCAGTTGACATGGTATACATTGACTTCAGTAAAGCCTTTGATAATGTTCCACATGGTAGACTAATGGAAAAAATGCAAAGGCATGGAATTGAGGGTGATTTAGCAGTTTGGATTAGAAACTGGCTTTCTGAAAGAAGGCAACGAGTGGTGGTTGATGGGAAATATTCAGCCTGGAGTCTAGTTAGTAGTTGTGTGCCACAAGGATCTGTTTTGGGACCACTGCTGTTTGTCATTTTTATAAATGACTTAGATGCAGGCACAGGTGGATGGATCTGAAAAATTGCAGATGACACTAAAGTGGGTGGAGTAGTGGACAGTTTGGAAGAATGTTACAGGTTGCAGGGGGACTTGGATAAACTGCAGAATTGGGCTGAGAGGTGGCAAATGGAGTTCAATGCAACTAACTGTGAGGTGATGCACTTTGGGAAGTATAACAGGAAGGCAGAGTACTGGGTCAATGGAAAGATTCTTGGTAGTGTGGATGTGCAGAGGGATCTTGGAGTCCATGTGCATAGATCTCTGAAAGTTGCCACCCAGGTGGATAGTGCTGTTAAGAAGGCATACGATGTGTTAGGTTTCATTGGTAGAGGGATTGAGTTCCGGAACCACAATATCATGCTGCAACTATACAAAACGCTGGTGCGGCCACACTTAGAATATTGTGTACAGTTCTGGTTGTCCCATTATAGGAAAGATGTGGAAGCATTGGAAAAGGTGCAGAGGAGATTTACCAGGATGTTGCCTGGTCTGGAAGGAAGGTCTTATGAGGGAAGGCTGAGAGACTTGGGTCTGTAGTCATTGGAAAGAAGAAGGCTAAGGGGGGGATTTGATGGAGACATACAAGATGATCAGAGGATTAGATAGGATAGACAGTTAAAGACTTTGTCCTAGGATGATGACATCAGCTTGTACGAGAGGACATCATTACAAATTGAGGGGTGATAGATTTAAGACACATGTTAGAGGCAGGTTCTTTATGCAGAGTGGTCAGGGCATGGAATGCCCTACCTGCTAATGTCGTCAACTCAGCCACATTAGGGAGATTTAAGCAATCCTTACATGAGCACATGGATGATTTTGGAATAGTGTAGGGGGACGAGCTGAGAATAGTTCACAGGTCAGCGCAACATCGAGGGCCGAAGGGCCTGTTCTGCGCTGTATTGTTCTATGTTCTATGTTCTAAAGGCACAATCCAATAAAGGTGGGGGAAGAATATGATTTGCTGCCAATGGTGCCTTAGTAGAAAATGACTGAAAGGCAAAGTGGCATCTAAATTGAAACCAGATTTTAAGACAGGATAAAACAATTACATTGTTTGTGTAAATAGAGATTGAAGGAAAGAGGGGCGAATGCAATAAAGCCTTCAATATTACCGAATGAGTGGAATTTAGCTCAATAGTGAACCAAACTGGGAGAGCATCAAAGTTCTCATATTGGAGCTGATCGTTCAAATTTCTAATGTTTGTGCCCAATAATAAAACAAAATATTTGGCAGCTCCATTCCACCAAGTATTTTAGGCCTCTGCAACAAATGTGTTCGTAACCTAGTTTTTTTTATTCCAAATAAATTGAAGAATGAGACTATTTATTTTGCGGAAAAAGGAAAGAGGGAGAAAAATTGGTATGCATTGAAATAAATAAGAAAACCATGGAAAATTATTCATTTTAATGAAATTAATTTGAGCAGCAACAGACAAATTAATGAGAGACCATCGTTCAAAGTCTCATTTAATTTCTACCAGTAATGGTTCAAAGTTTTGCCTGTACACGTTGTCTTGTGTATCTGCCATGTGTACACTAAGATAAACAAAACCAGTGATAGCAATTTTAAATGGTAAATTATCTAGAGGGCATTCCCTGGAAGGCTAATTGATAGCAAATATTTCATTTATGCTAAAATTCAACTGATACCCAGAAATCTTATGGAAAGATTCTAAAACTGAAAGTGCAGTGGGAATGGAGAGATATAAGTTTGAGACAAATAGCAAAAAGGTCATCTGCATATAGGGTAGCCTTCAACTCCACACTATCTTTAATAATGCCAGAGAAGTCAGGATGACTCTGTAGACCAATAGATAGAGGTTCAATTACAATGGCAAGCAGCAGTGAACTCAAAAGACAATCTTATCTAGTGGAACAATAAAGATAGGAATAACCAGAATTCATGTTATCCATCCTAACAGAGGCTTGCGTTGATGCATGGAGTCATTTGATCCAAGAAATAAAATTTTCCCCAAAGTCAAATTTTTCTTGGTAAAGCAAATCTTAGCATGACTTATACACTTAATGGTAAGGTCCTAGGAAGTGTTGCTGAACAAAGAGACCTTGGAGTGCAGGTTCATAGCTCCTTGAAAGTGGAGCCGCAGGTAGATAGGATAGTGAAGGTGGTGTTTGGTATGCTTTCCTTTATTGGTCAGAGTATTGAGATCATGTTATGGCTATACAGGACATTGGTTAGGCCACTGTTGGAATATTGTGTGCAATTCTGGTCTCCTTCTTATCGGAAAGATATTGTGAAACTTGAAAGGGTTCAGAAAAGATTTACAAGGATGTTGCCAGGGTTGGAGGATTTGAGCTATAGGGAGAGACAGAACAGGCTGGGGCTGTTTTCCCTGGAGCATTGGAGGCTGAGGGGTGACCTTATAGAGATTTACAAAATTTTGAGGGGCATGGATAGGGTAAATAGGCAAAGTCTTTTCCCTGGGGTCGGGGAGTCCAGAACTAGAGGGCATAGGTTTAGGGTGAGAGGGGAAAGATATAAAGAGACCTATGGGGCAACCTTTTCACACAGAGGGTAGTACGTGTATGGAATGAGCTGCCAGAGGATGTGGTGGAAGCGGGTACAATTGCAACATTTAAGAGGCATTTGGATGGGTATATGAATAGGAAGGGTTTGGAGGGATATGGGTCAGGTGCTGGCAGGTGGGACTAGATTGGGTTAGGATGTCTAATCGGCATGGACGGGTTGGACCGAAGGGTCTGTTTCCATGCTGTAAATCTCTGTGACTCTGTGAAAAACAAAATTCCATTCCATTCTTTTAAAGGCTTTTTCAGCATCTAAAGGTATCAAAGCCTCAAGGAGAATGGATGGGGAAGAATTGTAAACAATGTTAAATTTTAAAAAGGAGTGCCTGTTGCAAATAAATCCAGTTTGATCCAAGGATATGCTAGATGGAAGGCTGGTTTCCAAACGTTGGGCTAATAGCTTTGACAACAATTTAAAATCAACATTCAGAAAATTTATAGGATGATATGAACCACACAGTAAAACAGTAAGGGATCTTTGCCTTTCTTGAAAAGCAAAGAAATTGATATCTGAGTTAAAGTTTGAGGAAGAGTGTCAGAATTAAACGCATCTAATAAATATTACTACCAAAAGCAGAGCCAACTTTTTCCAAAATGTTTTAAAACACCTCGGCCAGAAAACCATCGGCTCCAGGTCTTTTACCACTTTGTAGTAATCTAGCCATAGCCTTAAGTTCTATTGCTGTGATTGGTTATTCCAATTATTTAACCACATTTTGATCATTAGTAGGAACATTAATTTTATCAAAAAGGTCTCAAACTCTGCTGTAGCAGAAAAACATTCAGATGAATGAAGTGAAATGTAACATTCTATAAAAGTCTTGTTGATTCCTAATGGATCTGATGTGACACCTGAATTAGCTTAAATTTGTGGGATTAATTGAGCTGAGGACATTTGGCACAACTGATGTGCCAACAATTTGGATTAGATTCCCTACATTGTGGAATAAGGTCCTTTGGCCTAACAAGTCCACACCAACCCACTGAAGAGTAAACCACCCAGACCCATCTCCCTTGACTAATCCACCTCACACTTTGGGTAATTTAGTTTGGCCAATTCACCCTAATTTGCATATTTTTAGACTGTGGGAGTAAACCAGAGCACACCCACACAGATATGGGGGGGAATGTGCAAACTCCATACAGTCACCCGAGGGTGGAATCGAACCTGGGTCCCTGGCACTGCGAGGCAGCAGTGCTAACTGCTGAGCCATGATGTCACCCTATTTACAAGTTCTATCTCCTTGTTCATAAAATTTAAACCTAGAGAGTGAAGTAAAGCTCAGTAGTATATTGTGACATTACAACATCATACATGGCGTGTAGGGATATATGTTTTTTATATACTTCTGAACTTAGAGGTTGCATAAAGAGAATCTAATTGAGACAGACATTGTGCTAAACCTACCAATTTCTCTTTCCTCAGTCTATTATTATGTGCTGTACAAGTAATTATTTCACCACAAATGAATGGTCTTCAGGGTTTCCTACAGCAAGGAAGCTATAATGCCTGGGGTTTTGTGAATTGTTTTTAAAAAAATCTATCCCCTGAGAGATAAAATTAACAAAATCTTCCTCTAAGAGTAAGCGTGTATTGAGATGTCAAGGCGGGCATGTATTAAGAAACACCTGAAATCAAACATTCATAGAGACAGATGCATGGTTCTGATAAAACAATGGAGTCATATTTGCAACTAGAAATGGATGTGAGTAGTTTGTCATCCACCAAAAAAAATCAATACGTGTAAAAGTGTGGTGGACATGTGAAAGAAAAAAATGTTCCTTTTTAGAAGGATTAAAGAACCACCAGGGATAAACAGTATTAAATTCCTCCCTAAAAGTTTTAATTATTTTAGCATATTTAGACTGGGCACTTGGAATAGAGGAAGAATGGTCTAAGTGAGGATTCAACCAAAGGTTAAAATCCCCTCCCAAGATTAGCTGGTGTGAAGATAAATCCTGTCACATTGAAAGGAACCGTCTGAAAAAAAGCCAGTTGGGAGCACTAACATTAGCCAAGATTACATCAATGTCAAAACTCTGTCCAATAATAATAATAAATCTGCCAATAGAATCAGAGGTAGTTTTAACATGGATGAAAGGAATAGATTTATGCAAAAGAATGGCAATTCCGCTTGATCTGTTAGAAAAGGAGGAAAAATACATTTGTCCAATCCAACGTTGTTTCAACTTAGGACTGTCTATACTTTTCAAGTGGATTTCTTGTAAGTAAATTAGTTATGCCATCTTCATGCCCATATAATGTAAAACCTTACTGCATTTAATTGGGTTGTTCAGGCCTTTGCAATACTAATCACACATAAAATCCCAAATGTGCAATAATAGATAAACAAATGTAAACCTTATAAAAGTGAGGTATGTGCCACCCCCGTCCCCTCAGAACAAACCAAACTCCACCACTCTCCAATAACAATGTCCTCACAAATGGAATACCTGCCCACCAACCCCTCCACCTCCCAACAGAAGCACCGTGTGCTCTCTTCCCTAAAAAAACTGTCATCTTTTGTAGCTCAAGCAAACTACATGGCAACCTTGGGAATGTAAAAGTTAACTGTACAAAAACTATGAAACAAAAATGAAGTCTGTAAACACAGCATACCATCCATCTTCATCTCCACAGTAATCTGCCCATGGTATCATAAAGGTAACATCTAATCAGACTAGTTAGGCCCAATCATCAATCTGGCTCTGGAAATGCAATCTTTTTAAGGTTTTTATTCTCAAAGTCCATAGCTCAACCTGGGTCATCAAACCTATGAGTTAGGTCACTCGGCAAGGTGATATGTAATATCGCTGGGAACGAAGGCCAAAATTAATGTTAGGACATGAGTGTAGCTCCTTCCTTATCTTGGCAAAATTGCACGCTGCTTAGCCACAGTCAGGGTGAAATCCTGAAAAATATATGCTCTCTTTCCATTAAATACAAGGGGAGAAGCATTTCTAGCATAGCGTAGAATGTGATTTCTTGAAACTGGTTCACCCTGATGACCTTCAGGCAAGATCACTCACCTCCTTTCGGTTTAGCATGCAGCATGTGATGGGCCCTATCCAACACAGGTTTAGCCTCAAGTCTGCGTAAGTGCTGGAAAAGTTGGGCCATAAATTCTATCCCTCACAACCCCTATAATCTTCTCCAGCCCTACAAGCCAGTGAGATATCTGTGCTCCATCAATTCTAGCCTCTTCAGCAGCCCCAGTTTTATTTGCTCCATTATTGCGAGCTGTACATTCAGCTGTCTCAAGCTGGACCTCTGAAATTTTCTCTTTCAACTACTTTGCTTCTTTATCTCACTTTCCTTCTTTTTGATAACCCTTAAAAGTAACTTTACTGACCAAACATTTTGTCATCTGGCCAAAACACTTAGAGATGATTTACAGTATTAAAGATGTTTCATAAACACAGTGGTTACTTCTGAAACCATCTACTAGAATGCATTAGATATGGGGAACAACTGCAAAAATTGAAGATTATTCCATTTCTTCATAGTTATGTTTAAAAAAACATTGCAGCTCAGAGCTTGTTTAAGAGCACTTGTTTTTTTAATCCCCCTAGGTCAGCAAGTGATAATACTTCACTATTAATAATTTTGAACCTACATGTAACATACATTTCTTTTATGAAAACATTTCAAAGTTATGTAAAAATAGCTTAGGATCTGCACATTATGATACAGTACAAACAACTCTATGTATTTAAACTATGGCAATTAATTAACTCACGAATCGGTAGCAACCCAATACATAATACACTGTAGATCGTGGATCCTATTTATAGGACCTTTCATTTTTATGAAATTATAAGTGGAAAAATGCAAATGAACAGCTATAAGGAAGAACAAGTCTATACTTTAATGAAAAGTCACAGTCTTCTCATCCCAGTCGTAGCTGTTAAAAATTATTTGCTCCATTTAGAATATTGAATGTGATCAAATTAGAATAGCAGAAATTATAGAACACATTACTGGGTTTCTTTTGCATTGTTCATGGGTTAATAGCATACTACATCATAAAAGGCATGTGTGTCACACCATGTCATACACCGTTTCTTTTCCTTTTGTATGCACATTTTAATGAATCACTCAATTACTTTTCAGACAACATGTGTTTAGTTAAAAAATTTTAAATTAATTGAGCACAATGTGATGACATTTCCTTTCACAATATAATTTATTATCCTGGCCAATTTGACTTAAGACTACAAGGGATGGGCAATAAATGCTGCCCAGTCTGTGACCCCCATATCCCATGAGTGAATTTTTAAACGATTTAATGTTTGAGTATTGTGAATTTGATTCTGTGAATTTACATGGATCCTTATCATATTTCAAAAACCAAAACTGGTCTTCCTTTTTGGTAACTTACAGATTGTTTTTCAACAACTAATCAGTGATCCAAATATAGTCATGGTTAGTGGAGTCCCTTGTTGATTTGACCAAAATCAGACAAACTGATAATATCTCAGCATCCGCCAAAACAGAGTGAAAAGGAGTGAAAATCTTATGCACATTACCATTCCGGCCCTGCTTTTATTAAGAAAGAAGCATTTATGAGAGCAAATTTCATTCAGGGCTCCCTCAGGAATGTGGAACTGTACTTCCATCCTGACAATTTTTTGTAGCACAGAACTGTTAGAAGTAGGTGAACTGTGCCCCATTTCTAAAGCAGTCAGCTGCTGTATTCTTTAATCTATTCACCCACTTTGACAACTGCAGTCAACCTGTAAGAGCATGAATTAAGTGTAATGTTAGGGTGCCAGGTGGGGAGGAGAAATGTGGCAGGGGTAGGATGCCATGAGGGAAGAGTTAGGGTGTCATGTGGATAAGGTGCTAAGATGCAAGGCAGCAAAGTGATGTAGTGTTGAGGGTGAATGGGGGAAATTGGATCTGGTGAGGTGGGAGAGATCTGTGAAGCAGTGTTAGGCTTGGTCTTGGTAGAATGGGGATTGGCTCAGACTCATTGGGGTTGGGGGGCATTGGGTCTGGTGTAAGGGGCATAAATGGTTTTGGGGGAGTTCGGATGTGTGGGGGAAGTCGGCTTAAATAAGGTCAGTTTAAGAGTTACTCAGGAATTAGTCTGTATATTTAATAGCTTAACTGTTCTTGAGTAACAATTTTACTTAATTTAGTTGGAACTCTCCAATTTAAGTCAAGATTTTCAGAGGGTTGAAGGCATAGAGGACGTGCTTAGCAAAAAATTCCACAGGATCCTCACCTGCAACTCCCATCCATATAGTACTAATGACTCTTTGGCCATTAAAAAATCTGGGTCAGTGTTTCTGAGAGAAAAGTACACCGAAGTGAATTCCAGCAGAATGGATTTTGCTTCTGATAAAACATAGCAGCTGGAGAGTTGGGATTTATTTGAGATATCCAGTCAATCAAATTTTGCTATGGCTTTTATGCAGTGGGGTTTACTGAAAGAGCACTGAGATGGACAACATCATGCTGGTTTTAGCTGTAAGATTTAAACAAAAAAAAGTTAAAGTAAGCAATGAAGTTAGCTTCTTACGATAATTAGAATGAGAGTTGTTATCACCGAGTTGAAGGAAAAGTTGCAGTCAACAAAGAAAGAACACTTTTGCAGAAGGAGAGAGTTGTAATCAAAGGCCACTTTAGAGCAGATTTATGGCTATATAGAACATAATTGTAGTGTGGCCAGATTTTTAAAATCAAAACCTGACCAAGCTGCTCTGATAGCCCTGCACCCACGGGTTCTGTGGAGGATAAGGCCGGTGACTTGCTGCAAGAGGATGAGTTGGCTTCAATCTAAGGGCTGAATGGTGCTCTTTTTCCAGCAGGGAGAAACTGAGGACTGCAGATACTGGAGATTAGAGTCGAGAGTGTGGTGCTGGAAAAGCACAGCAGGTCAGGCAGCATTTGAGGAGCAGGAGAGTCGACGTTTTGGGCAAAAGCCCTTCATCAGGAATCAGAGTGCTCTTTCTCCAGCACCCTCCCCCGGCCCAGGGTACATTTCCTGCCAGGGTACTCTACTCTCCTCTCTTTTTCTATCTGCTTGTTTGTGAACCATCTTCCACCCTGCTTCCTCAGGCCTATCATATCTTTCTATCATCTAAAGAAACTGGGCAAAATGTCTGGAGGTATTTGTCTGGTCGTATATTGTTGGCTTTTTCATACAATTGTTATTGTGAATTCTACACTCACCAGTCATTTCCTTCTTGTACTGGCTCAAAGCAGCCTGCACTGGACTGGTACTAAATCAAGTTAAGAAAGTAACTGTTTTAAGTATCATTTGCTGCTGAGGTGGTCCCTGATTAATAGGACTCAAACGGTCTGGTGGTTGGAGTGTTAAAAGCCCTTGGCAACATAACAGAGTTATGAACGGGAATCCAAGGTGGTGTGTTGCCTCCCAGGTGCCAGGGTCCAGGATGTCGCAGAGCAACTACAGAATGTTCTCAACGGTGAGGGTGAGCAGCCAGCAGTCATTATGCATGTTGGCACAAATGACATAGGTAGAAATAGGAAATAACCACCTGTGGAGTGGTTATAGAGAGCTAGGAAAAAAGTTAAAAACCAGGACCTCATTGGTGATAATCTCCGGATTACTTCCAATGCCACGTGCTAGTGAGGGTAAGAACAGGAGGATGTGGCAGATGAATGCATAGCTAAAGAATTTGTGCAGGAGGCAGGGATTCAGATTTTTAGATAATTGGGATCTTTTCTTGGGCCAAGGTGACCTGTTCAAGAGGAACGGGTTACATCTGAACTGGAGGGGGACCAATATCTTGGTGGCCACATTTGCTAGTGCTGCAAGGGAGGGTTTAAACTAGATTGGCAGGGGGAGTGGGATCTTCAACAGCAGGGAGGCAAGTGGGAGGCTGGAAGGAGACACAGTAATCAGAAGTAGTAAGTTGAAGGAACAGGTCATGCTGGAACACGAGAGCAAGCAAGGAAAGCCTGTTCGATTAAATTGCATCTATTCCAATGCAAGAGGGTTGACAGGTAAGGCCGATGAACTCAGGGTGTGGAGAGGTACATGGGACTGGGATATTATAACCACTACAGAAACATGGCTAAGGCAGGATTGGCAGCTTAATGCGTCAGGGTACAGGTGCTTTAGATGGGACAGAAGTGGTGAAAAGAGGAGAGAGGGAGTTGCATTTTTGATTAAGGTGGGTATCACAGCAGTAATCAGAGATTAAATAACTGAAGGATTTGGGGGTGGCTTTGTGGGTCGAGCTAAGAATTATGAAGGGGATGGTGACGTTATTAGGATTGTACTGTAGGCCCCCAAATACTCAACGGAAAGTAGAGGAACGAATATACAGAGATGTTGGAGAGACTTGCAGGAGCAATAGGTTTGTCAGAGTAGGGTACTTTGATTTTCCTAATGTAGACAAGGACTGTCAGAACATTAAGGGCTTAGATGGGATGGAATTTGTTAAGTGCATTCAGGAAAGTTTCCTCAAGCAGCATATAGAGGGCCCTACTTGGGAAAAGACAAAACTCAACCTACACTTAGGAAACAGGGTGACAGAGGTGACAGAGGTGACAGTGGGGGAGCACTTTGGGAGCAGTGACCATGGTTCTATTAATTTTAACAGAGTTATGGAGAAGGACAAAACTAGTCCCCAGGTTCCTGTTTTAAACTGGGGCAAGGCAAATTTAAATGGAATTAGATAGGAGCTTGCAGGGGTTGATTGGAGTAGTTTGTTTGCAGGCAAAGGGGCCTCGGAAAGTGGGAGGCCTTGAAAAGGGAGATAGCTAAAGTTCAAGGTCTATATTTGCCTATGAGGGTGAAGGGCAAGATTGGCAGGAATAGAGAACCCTGCATGACAAGAGATATTGAGGCCTTGACCAGAAAAAAAATGGTGTGGCTCAGGTACAGACAGCTGGGATCAAGGGAATCCCTGGGAGTATACGGGGAATACAGGAGTTTACTGAAGAAGGAATTCCGAAGGGCTAAAAGGGGCATGAGATAGCTTTGGCTGAGAAGTTTAGGATGGATTCAAAGAGGTACTTTAAGTATATTCAAGGAAAAAGAATAACTAGAGAGAGAATAGGGCCTCTCAAGGACCAAAGTGGACATGTATGTTTAGAATTGCAGGAGATGGGGGAGGTTCTCAATGAATACTTCTCCTCTGTATTTACAATGGAGAAAGACATGAAGACGTGGGAACTTTGGGAAGTAATTGGTGATATCTTGGTGACAGTCCATATCACAGTGGAGGAAGTGCTAGATGTATTAGAATGTATGAAAGTGGATAAATCTCCTGGTCCTGACCAGAAACGCCGAAGAACATTGCAAGAGGTTGGAGAAGAAATTGTGGGGGCCCTGGCTGATATTTTTGAATCATCATTAGCCAGGGGTGAGGTCCAGGAAAACTGGAAAGTAGCGAATGTTGGACCATCATTCAAGAAGGCTGCAAAGAACAGCCTAGGAACTATAGACCATAAGCTTAACATCTGTGGCGGGTAAGTTAGTTAAGAAGACTGGGATAAGATATACATGCATTTGGAAAGACAGGGTTTGAGTAGGAGCAGTCAGTCTGGCTTTGTGGGTGGCAGATCATGCCTCACAAATTTGTTTAAAAAGTATTTGGACAAATACATGGATAGGAAATGTTTAGAAAGATGTGGGCCAAGTGCAGGGAAATGGGGTTAGCGTGGATGGATATTTTGGTTGGCATGGACCAGTTTGGGCTGAAAGGCCTGTCTCTGTGCTGTCAGACTCTATGACTGTATGACTCTAATTATCAGCACATAAAGACCTTGCTCGAGGGTTTGCTGAGCAGCTTCAGACCACTCAGTCAGGAGCAGACAATGAAGGTAATTTGAATGGATTGGCCATGCTAAAGTGCCCAGGGATGTACAGGCTGGGTAGATTTGCCATGGTAAATGCATGGATAGGTCAGAGAGCTGGGTTTGGGTGGGATGCTTTCTGGAGGGTTGGGCCTGACTTGATGAGTTGGTGGTTTCTTTGTGCACTGTCAAGATTCTATGATAAGGATGTGCAGATAAATTTTAGAGGAAGCAACAATTCCCACATTATTTTTGGTGCCACATATTAACAAGTCCTTTAAAAGTAATAGGATAAAACAGATGTATGTTTAGCTGAAGTGATGGTGCAGAATGAATGGACAATAGCATTGTCTGTGGTAGAGACATAATCTGTACAGAACAAATGGACTACACTTGAACAGACCCAAGGCTATTATCCTTGTGGGGTGCTATTGTTAGTGTTACTGGGGAGGGTTGAAATTAACCCAGAGAACAAAGGTAGCTGGGTAACAGTCCAGAGAACAGAGGTAGCTGGGTAACAGTTAGACGTGGGAAGGGGAGGAAGCAGGCAGTGCAGGGATCCCCTGTGGTGGTTCCCCTTAACAATAAGTATACCGCTTTGGATACTGTTGGGGGGGGATGGCCTAGCAGGGGTAAGGTGCAGTGACCCGGTCTCTGGCACGAGGTCTGGCTCTGAGGCTCAGAAGAGAAAGGAGGAGAGGAGGAGAGCGCTAGTTATAGGAGACTGTATAGTTAGAGGGACAGACAGGCGGTTCTGTGGACATGGGCGAGACTCTCAGATGGTTTGTTACCTCCCGGGTGCCAGGGTCTGAGACGTCTCAGACCGTGTCTTCAGAATCCTTAAGGGGGAGGGTGTGCAGCCAGAAGTCGTGGTGCACATTGGCACCAATGACATAGGTAGGAAGAGGGGTGGGGAGGTTATTCAGGAGCTCAGGGAGTTAGGCTGGAAGCTAAAAGCTAGGACGGACAGAGTCGTCATCTCTGGGTTGTTGCCGGTGCCACGTGACAGTGAGGCAAGGAATAGGGAGAGAGTGCAGTTGAACACGTGGCTGCAAGGATGGTGTAGGAGGGAGGGCTTCAGGTATTCTGACAATTGGACTGCATTCTGGGAAAGGTGGGACCTGTACAAGCAGGACGGGTTGCACCTGAACCAGAAGGGCATAATAACCTGGGAGTTAGGTTTGCTAGCACTCTTCGGGGGGGTGTTTAAACTAATTTGGCAGGGGGATGGGATCCGGACTTGTAGTCCAGCAAGTAGGTTAGCTGTTTTTCAGGATGTCCAAGAATGTAGGGAGGCTGTGGAGAAGGTAGCACTGACAGGGAATACTTGCAGACACAGATGGGTTCAAGTGTGTATACTTCAACACAAGGAGTATCAGAAATAAGGTGGGTGAACTTAAGGCGTGGATCAATACTTGGGATTACGATATTGTGGCCATCACGGAAATGTGGGTAGAAGAGGGACAGGAATGGTTGTTGGAAGTTCCTGGTTACAGATGTTTCAGTAAGATTAGGGAGGGTGGTAAAAAAGGAGGGGGGGTGGAGTTGCTAATTAGAAATGGTACAAAGGCAGCTCGAGAGGGATCTGCCTTTGGAGGTAGTATGGGCTGAAGTCAGAAATAGGAAAGGAGCAGTCACCTTGTTGGGTGTTTACTATAGGCCCCCCAATAGCAGCAGAGATGTGGAGAAACAGATTGGGAAACAGACTTTGGAAAGGTGCAGAAGCCACAGGGTCGTAGTCATGGGTGATTTCAACTTCCCAAACATTGATTGGAAGCTCTTTAGATCAAGTAGATTGGACGGGACGGTGTTTGTGCAGTGCGTCCAGGAAGCTTTTCAGGAAGAGGGGAGGCCATATTGGATTTGGTACTTGGTAACAAACCGGGACAAGTGATGGGCTTGTTAGTGGGTGAGCATCTTGGTGATGGTGACCACAATTCTGTGACTTTCACCTTGGTTATGGAGGGAGATAGATGCGTGCAACAGGGTAGGTTTTACAACTGGGGGAAGGGTAAATACGATGCTGCAAGACAAGATCTGAGGAGCATAAGTTGGGAGCATAGGCTGTCGTTGAAATGTGGAACTTTTTCAAGGAACAGATACGACATGTCCTTGATATGTATGTACCTATCAGGCAGGAAAGAGATGGTCGTGTGAGGGAACCTTGGTTGAGGAGGGAGGTTGAATGTCTTGTAAACAGGAAGAAGGAGGCTTACATAAGGTTGAGGAAACAAGGTTCAGACAGAGCGTTGGAGGGATACAGGATAGCCAGGAGGGAGCTGAAGAAAGGGATTAGGAGAGCTAAGAGAGGGCATGAAAAATCTTTGCCGGGTAGGATCAAGGATAACCCCAAGGCCTTTTATGCGTATGTGAGAAACAGGAGAATGACAAGAACGAGGGTAGGTCAATCAAGGACAGTAGTTGGAGACTGTGTATTGAGTCGGAAGAGATAGGAAAAAGTCTTGAATGAATACTTTTCTTCAGTATTTACAAACGAGAGGGACCGTATTGTTGAAGAGGAGAATATGAAATAGACTGTAAGCTAGAGGAGATACTTGTTAGGAAGGAAGATATGTTGGGCATTTTGAAAAACTTGAGGATAGACAAGTACCTGTCAGGCAGGAAAGAGATGGTCGTGTGAAAGCACCTTGGTTGACGGGATATATCCTAGGATTATGTGGGAAGCAAGAGAGGAAATTGCAGAGCCATTGGCAATGATCTTTTCGTCTTCACTGTCAACGGGGGTGGTACCAGGGGACTGGAGAGTGGCGAATGTTGTGCCCCTGTTCAAAAAAGGGAATAGGGATAACCCCGGGAATTACAGGCCAGTTAGTCTTACTTTGGTGGTAGGCAAAGTAATGGAAAGGGTACTGAGGGATAGGATTTATGAGTATCTGGAAAGACACTGCTTGATTAGGGACAGCCAGCACGGATTTGTGAGGGGTAGGTCTTGCCTTACAAGTCTTATTGAATTCTTTGAGAAGGTGACCAAGCATGTGGATGAGGGTAGAGCAGTGGATGTAGTGTACATGGATTTTAGTGAGGCATTTGATAAGGTTCCCCATGGTAGGCTTATGCGGAAAGTCAGGAGGCATGGGATAGTGGGAAATTTGGCCAATTGGATAGAGAACTGGCTAACTGGTCGAAGTCAGAGAGTGGTGGTAGATGGTAAATATTCAGCCTGGAGCCCAGTAACAAGTGGAGTTCCACAGGGATCAATTCTGGGTCCTCTGCTGTTTGTAATTTTTATTAATGACTTGGAAGAGGGAGTCGAAGGGTGGGTCAGTAAATTTGCAGACGATACGAAGATTGGTGGAGTTGTGGATAGTGAGGAGGGCTGTTGTCGGCTGCAAAGGGACTTAGATATGATGCAGAGCTGGACTGAGGAGTGGCAGATGGAGTTCAACCCTGTCAAGTGTGAGGTTGTCCATTTTGGAAGAACAAATACGAATGCGGAATACAGGATTAACGGTAGGGTTCTTAGTAAGGTGGAGAAGCAGAGGGATCTTGGGGTCTATGTTCATAGATCTTTGAAAGTTGCCACTCAGGTGGATAGAGCTTGTAAGAAGGCCTACGGTGTATTAGCGTTTATTAGCAGAGGGATTGAATTCAAGAGTCGTGAAGTGATGTTGCAGCTGTACAGGACCTTGGTAAGGCCACATTTGGAGTACTGTGTGCTGTTCTGGTCGCCTCATTTTAGGAAAGATGTGGAAGCTTTGGAGAGGGTGCAGAGGAGATTTACCAGGATGTTACCTGGAATGGAGAATAGGTCGTACGAGGATAGGTTGAGAGTGCTAGGCCTTTTCTCATTGGAACGGCGAAGGATGAGGGGTGACTTGATAGAGGTTTATAAGATGATCAGAGGAATAGATAGAGTAGACAGTCAGAGACTTTTTCCCCGGGTACAACAGAGTGTTATAAGGGGACATAAATTTAAGGTGAAGGGTGGAAGTTATAGGAGGGGATGTCAGGGGTAGATTCTTTACCCAGAGAGTGGTGGGGGCATGGAATGCGCTGCCTGTGGGAGTGGCAGAGTCAGAATCAGCAGCAATTGGATAGGTACATGGATGGGTGCTTAAGCTAGGACAAATGTTCGGCACAACATCGTGGGCCGAAGGGCCTGTTCTGTGCTGTATTGTTCTATGTTCTGTGTTCTATGTAATCTGGCATAGGATTACAACCAGAGGTTGACAAAACAGAGGACCACCACAGTGATTAAAGAATCATCAGTGACAGTCAGTTTCAGCAATTAATTAAAATGCCTTGTTCAGTTCAGGCATCCAAAAATTATATTGATTTACAAATGTATTATTGTGCTGGAGCGAGAAGATGCCCTTGATGAGTCAAAGACAGAATCTATTTAGCTACACGACTGAGTATTAGATTAGATTCCCTACAGTGTGGAAACAGGCCCTTCGGCCCAACAGGTCCACACCGATCATCTGAAGAGAAACCCACCCAGACGAATTTCCCTCTAACTAAAGCACCTAACACTATGGGCAATATAGAATGGCCAATTCACCTGACCTGCACATCTTTAGACTGTGGGAGGAAACCGGAGCGCCCGGAGGAAACCCATGCAGACACGGGGAGAATGTGCAAACTCCACACAGAGCGTCACCCAAGGCTGGAATTGAACCTGGGTCCCTGGTGCTGTGAGGCAGCAGTGCTAACCTCTGAGCCACCGTGCTGCCCTATTGTCTGTAGGTTTTGTTCTCCAAACATTTGGATGTTCCAGAAACTTTATCATGATCTTGTAATTACTTCATGTTGATATGTCTGGACCTATTTTTGTTTGGAACACCAGAAATAGAAACCTGTAAAATTTGAACCAATGTCAACCAAATCTACTTGCTACAATATGATTTACAATTTAACATAAAAGAAAGAATTCCAGATGCCAAAGATCTGAAACAAAAACAAAAACTGCTGGAGGAACTCAATAGATCAGGCAGCATTTGTGCAGAGAAGACAGAGTTAACTTTTTAAGTCCAGAGAACCTTCTTTAGAACTGATATTAGCTAGGAAAAGATATTTAGACTAATGAAGGGGGTGGTCAAAGTAAGTGGATAGGTAGAAATGAAGCATAGAGGGAGTGCGCAAGAGAGAAAGACAGTTAGGGAAAAAAGGGATAGTTGATATTAATCCAGGAATAAAGAAAAGCTAATAATGAAGATAACGATTAGCTAAAAATAGGTGCTGAAAGCAGCCCACTTCATTAAAGGATCAGGGGTGTGCGGGTAGGTAAACAACACAGAAGAGATCCAAGCTCTAAAATTATTGAGCTTCATATTGAGTCCTGAAGGCTGCAAGGTCCCCAAACAATAGATGGAATGCTGCACTTACAGCTTGTGCTGAGCCTCACTGGAGCATTGAAGCAGATCTGAGGCAGAAATTTGGCCAGACAACATGGTGTGTGTTGAAATGGCAGGCAACTAGGAGGTCTGGATCATTTTTACGAACAGGATGCAAGTGTTCCACAAAGCAATCTGTATTTAGTCTCCCCATTTACCTGACAGTGGTTATTTCACCTCATCTTAAATCGTATGTCCTCTAGTGAGTGTTAAAAACCAAAGGGATGGAAATGTCTTAACCTCCATCACTTCTATGCTAAAACTAAACTAAACAACAAGGACCTACATGATATACAGTTTGCAAATGATTGCAGTATTGTAGCCTACTTTGCATTAGATTTGCAAGCCATTCTCAATATATTCAATTCTGAAAACAATTCTGTTGCCAAAGCAAAATTCATATCAAACAATTTCTAGATAGCCAACTGTTGCATCCTTCATAGATGTTTACTGGAAAGTTTTACAATATATTGAACAACTTGAAGACCTCTCTGAAATGTCACCATTGATAAGGAGATATAACAGTAGATCAATTGTGCCAGCTTAGACAGTGAAAGTTTGGCAACTACTCTGCAAATCTACTTATCAATCAGAGCAGCAGCAGGAGCAGAGCAGAGCGAACCAGAGGGTGGACAGTAGCAGTAGAGCTTCCGAATAAAAATCTGAGGACCGGGTCTGAGATTGAGCTTAGTCAGACTAGCAATGGGAATGGAACAGAATGGGTGCAAGCTTCACTGAATCCACAGGCAGACCTGTGGAGATGACATCGGGGTTCAAAAAGTGATGTAGGGCAAGAGGATTGGCTGCTTGGGAACTAACTTGAGAGGTCGAGTGAGGAAGACCAGGAAGGAGACAGAGGTAAAGTCCTTATTTTTGAGACTTGCAGTTTGTTAAGAACAGAGAGAGACAGAGTAAGAGTACTTACCATTTGCTTCGATAAGGATTGATTCCTAGTTTATCATCTGTAGTTGATAACATCCACAGGGGCAGGAGGACTCAGCCCCGTGGAATACTCCTCCTGTAGTTTGTGGGAAATCAGTGACATTTCCAGTGTTCATAATGAGAAACTGTGTTCAGCGGCAATTCCTCTTTGACCACATGGAGCATTGGAACTGCAAATGGACTCATTAGGGAGCATTTATGAAACCGAGGACACTGTGGTTACATGTTCTGTGAGCTGGTCACACCAGATGCAAGGGGTACACAAGCAGAAAATGGTTGGGTGATCATAAAGTCACAGAGTCATAGAGATATACAGCATGAAAACAGACCCATGGTCCAACTCGTCCATGCTGACTAGATAACCCAACCTAATCTAGTCCCATTTGCCAACACTTGACCATATCTCTCTAAACCCTTTCTATTCATATACCCGTCCAGATGTCTTTTAAATGCTGTGATTGGATGAGCTTCCACCACTTCCTCTGGCAGCTCATTCCATACACGCACTATCCTCTGCATAAAAACATTGCCCCAGATTTTAAGATAAAGATTTTATATCTTTCCCCTCTCACCCTAAATCGATGCCCTCTAGTTCTGGACTCCCCCATTCCAGGAAGAAGACTTTGTCTCTTTATCCTATCCATGCTCCACATGATTTTTCATAAACCTCTATAAAGTCACTCGTCAGCCTCCAATGTTCCAGGGAAAACAGAGCTGAAAATGTGTTGCTGGAAAAGCGCAGCAGGTCAGGCAGCATCCAGGGAACAGGAGAATCGACGTTTCGGGCATAAGCCCTTCTTCAGGGCTTATGAAGAAGGGCTTATGCCCGAAACGTCGATTCTCCTGTTCCCTGGATGCTGCCTGACCTGCTGTGCTTTTCCAGCAACACATTTTCAGCTCTGATCTCCAGCATCTGCAGACCTCACTTTCTCCTCTAGGGAAAACAGCCCCACCCTATTCAGCCTCTATCTATAGCTCAAATCCTCCAACCCTGGCAACATCCTTGTAAATCTTTTCTGAACCCTTTCAAGCTTCACAACATCCTTCCGATAGGAAGCAGACCAGAATTGCACGCAATATTCCAACAGTGGCCTAACCAATGTCCTGCACAGCAGCAGCATGACCTCCCAAATCCTGTACTCAATGCTCTGACCAATAAAGGAAAGCATACCAAACGCCTTCTTCACTGTCCTACCGGCATGCGACTCTACTTGCAAGGAACTATGAACCTGCACTCTAAGATCTCTTTGTTCAGCAACACTCCCCAGGACCTTACGATTAAAGTGTATAAGTCCTGCTCTGATTTGCTTTTACAAAATGCAGCACTTCACAATTTATCTAAATTAAACCCATCTGCCACTCCTCAGCCCATTGGCCCATCTGATCAAGATCCCGTTGTACTCTGAAGTAATGTTCTTCGCTGTCCATACACCTCCAATTTTGTTGTCTTCTGCAAACTTACTAACTATACCTCCTATGTTTTCATCCAAATCATTTAATAAATGTCAAAAAGTCGTGGACCCAGCACTGATCCTTGTGGCACACCACTGGTCACAGCCCTCTAGTCTGAAAAGCAACCTTCCACCATTACCGAGTGGTTATTCTACCTGCAAGCCAGTTTTGTATCCAAATGGCTAGTTCTCCCTGTATTCCTAGTAAGCTTGAGCAGGCAGTGCAGGTGTCCTCATTGGCCATTTCCCTCTCAAACAGATATACCTTTATGGAAACTGTTGGGGGAAAGATGCAGCAGCCAGATTATGCCACCACGGCCTTTAGTCTAGGGCTCTCAGTTGTAAGGGGAAATGACAGGCAATTCTGTGGCCATAACCAGAATGGTATGTTGCCTCTTTGGTGCCAGAGTTGGGGATGTCTGAGTGGCTAAAGGGCATTCTGAAAGGGCGGGTGAACTGCCAGTTTTCATGGTTCATGTCGATATCAATGACAAGGGTAATAATGTAACATTCCATAAGATTGTGGTCACTCATCCCTAAAGACTCTTTTACAACATAATTAGTCATTAGCTTTTTAATGATATATTCGATCTGAAACAACATGTCCTTTAGTTGGTTCCTCAACATACTTCTGCTGTTCGTCAAGAAGAAATTCAGTGTCTTTGTAGTGGTTTCATTGTAACATTGACCATCTTATAGTTAAGGAAACAGTATTTTGTCCACAGCCTACTAGACTCTGGCATTTTAAGTACTCATCCAGATGCTTGTTAAATGTTGTGAGATTACCTGCCCGGCACCCTCTCAAGCAGCATGTTCCATATACATATATAAAAATAATATATTACACCACCCTCTAGGTGATTTTTTTTCCCTCAGATCTCTTCTAAAGCACTGCTCCATACTTTAAACTTATGCCTTCTGGACTTAGACATTTCTGCCATGGGGAAGAGATTATTACAATCTACCCCATCTATGGACATCTCTCATAATTTTGTACACAGTTATGTCAGCTTCCTCTGTTTCAAGGAACCAGATGCAGCCAATTCAGTCTCTTATAACAAAGACCTTTCATCTTAGGTAACATCCCGGTGAATCTCCTCTTCACCTTGTCTTGTGCAATCATATTCTTCCAATAGTGTGGCAAGGAGAACTGTACCCAGTATTCCATCTGTGGCCTAACCAATGTTTCAAAAACCTGTAACAAGGCTTCCTTGCTCCTATATTCTATGTCCCAGCTAATGAAGGTAAGCTTCCTATATGTCTGCCTCACCACCCTATCGACTTGAGTCTTGCAGGAATCTATGAGCTAAAGGTCCTTTTATTCCTCAGTGCTCCCAAGGGCCTAGCAGTCATTGCATAAATCCTTCTGTTTTAGATGTTCCAAAATGCATCACCTTGCAATAATCAGGATTAAATTCCATCTGCCATTGCTCTGCCCAATTTACCAGCTGAACAATGGAAATTACGAAGACTTGAGTCACAAATTGACTGAAGTCAATTGGGAAAATAAACTAAAAGACAGGACCATACATAAGCATGGGATAGTCTTGTTGCATGACCTACAACAACCATGCATTCCTTCCAGGTGCGAAGACCTAAAAAAATGTTAGCCAATTACGGCCAAAGGAATTTCAAGTCTGTGAAATAACTTCACTGAGGCTGATATCCCTTTACCAACTCATCCTTTATTGAAACATGAACAGTTCTTGACTCTAGCACTGCCTCTTCAGAGTCGGTTATAAGAAAGTCAGTATCTCTGACACTCACCTTTTTATCTGTCAGCCTGGTCTCCCTGATTAGACCAGAGAACAGCCTGAATCAGGAAAGTCATGTTCTCTGAGGTCCAGCTAGCTAACCTCGTTATAATCACTACATCCCTCTCCCTCTGAGTCTAAGCACATATGCCAATACATTTTCTTGGAGAGCCTGCTGGGGCATTTTAACAGCAAGTGAGGTTCCTCCAACTCTGTGTCCGATGCAGGCAGTGTATATGAGAGGTCAGGGCTTGCCTCTTGTGCCAGGAGTACCATCATGTCCCTCTTTGATTCTGGGCTCTCATCAATGCTTGACGAAAAGAGGGTGAATCCATAGGTTCTGACAGCCTTTTTGCTGTTGTGAGGGGCAAGGCTTGTTTTGTTCTAGTATGATTTCTGAATTCGTGTCTTTAATATGACCCATGTGCTTGTTCAGGATTGTTACACCTACCCAAACTTGGTCCTGACCTTATATCATTGGTCCTGACCTTATGTCAACCATGCCGCTTATTCATGTGGGGCCATTTCCGTGCAACTTTGTCCCTGTATCAAACTCTCACTTGGTGGAGTCATGTGTTCAGCATTGGCATTCCTGATACTGTTTCACTTCCCCACCCAGGTCCAGCAAAAATCAGACTGAACCTGGCATGGAGTTTTCAACCCATTAGCAACTCTGGCAGAGTTATCCCTGTAGTTGTTGCATGTGGGATGGTCCAATAATCAAATAAGAACCTTGACAGCTCAGTTTCTAGCAAGGCTATAGGCTGTTTCTTCAAGCCAGTTTGGTCTGCGTTTCCTGCTAGGCTATTGGATGATGGGTGGTATGCAGTTGTCCTTGTATGTCAAATCCCAATCAACGTTAGAAAATACCCAAACTTCCTTCTGGTAAATGATGGCCTGATGTACACAGATTTTCAGTTGTCATCCCCTTGTTTGATGAATCAACTATATGCACATCCAAGCACTTTGAATGAGTGTCCACAATAATCGAGAACATTGAATCCATAAAGGAATAGTCGACTTGTAACCATTCCAAGATTTACCTAGTCATTCCCACAGATGTGGGGGAGCTGCTGGGAGTACGTTTTGTCCTTGTTGGCACTCTGGGTACTGCCCACCAAAATGGCTGGGTCTACATCCAGGCATGGCCAATGGGCATAACTTCTCACCAACTTTTTCATTTTGAAGAGCTCTGGATGGTCTTGGTGGAGTTCAGATTTGGTGGTGACCTTGCTCAGGACAGTCACTCTTGCTCCCCATAACTATATGAAGTCAAAAGAATGTAAGGTAACATTGAGAGAGGTGGATTTTATAAGTTGAGAAATTGTGACAGCACATGTCTGTGACTAACTGACAGGTACAGAGAGTGCAGAGAATTGATAATATGTAACAATCAGCTTGGGTGTTTCTTATTCATTTTCCCTGTTATTTGAACATCATCTAGGTAAATAGCGATCGGAGACGGACCTTGCAAAATGTTCTCCAGCGTCACCTGAAAAATGGCACAGGCTGAAGATTCCCCAAATGGCTGTCCAAGTCCTTATTGGTACAAGCCCTTATGGATATTAATTGTAGCATACTTCTGGGAATCCTCATCTAAATGCAATTGCAAGAAAACATGACTCATGTCCAGTTTCATGAAGAACTGCCTCCCTACAAATCCTCTATCTAAGTGATCAGGTATTTATCCAGCTGCAAAAAGCAGTTTACCATTTGTTTAAAACTTCCACAAAAGTGAATTAGAATTTCCACCATTCCACAAATTGGACTGATTTGATGATTCCTTCATTTTCCAGCCTTTTTATTTTATGCTTCTACTTTTGTCCATAAGGCAGATAGCACTGGGTGGTTGTTATGATGCAGAGGTTGAACCCCACTTCTAATTAAAACTAAAACACCCAGAAAAGCTCACCTCACCTTGTAATGTGTTAGAAGTGTGAGTGAGTGAAAGGAAACCCGTGATTTCCACTGGCTAAAGAAAAATACAATTGATTGTCATCACTCTAGCAGTGAACACTAAACCAAAACTATTAACAAACTCAAGCCTCCTTTTTCTTAACTCATCACTTTCTGACCCCAGCTCTGTAAAAATATTGCTCCAATAACACATATATTAAATACTAAATTAACATAATCTCTCAGAGTCCATACCGTCTCCTAGGATGTCTTCCTTCTGGTCTTCCAAATCTGCTGCTTCCTTCCATCCTTCCAATTCTGTTGTCTCCTTCCTAGGTCATCTGCCATAACATTTTTTAATGCAAGCATGCAAGCATCTTTGTATAAAATTTCTTGGTATCTTTAATTAATAGATGATGCCTTGAGAGTTTTTTTGAGAGTGTTGAGATGTTTATTTCTTCAAATGCCCTTCCTTTTTACCTACCCAAGAATCATACTCTCTCATTGGTCCAATGTGGTCAATGCAATCAAATTCAATTGGTTTTTGGTACCCTGGGCATACTTTGAATTAATTTGTTAAATTCAAAGTCAAATATCCAAAATTCAGTCTCAATATCAAACACAACCCCAAGCTGATTGTTACATATTATCAATTCTCTGCACTCTCTGTACCTGTCAGTTAGTCACAGACATGTGCTGTCACAATTTCTCAACTTATAAAATCCACCTCTCTCAAAGTTACCTTACATTCTTTTGACTTCATAACACGGCCTTGCAGAACCATGGAATTGCTTCCTGGTCAACATGCATGGTGGCCTTGGCTCCTCTTATTGTCCCTGCGAGACTTCCAAGTATTAATTTGAACTTCAATCAGCAACCATTTTCGAATAAAAAAATTTGAGCTAATCTGGGTGAATCTCTCACAACTAATTTCACCCCATCAAGCCTGCGCATAAGCCTTTTGGGCGGCACGGTGGCACAGTGGTTAGCACTGCTGCCTCACAGCGCCTGAGACCCGGGTTCAATTCCCGCCTCAGGCGACTGACTGTGTGGAGTTTGCACGTTCTCCCCGTGTCTGTGTGGGTTTCCTCCGGGTGCTCCGGTTTCCTCCCACAGTCCAAAAGATGTGCAGGGTCAGGTGAATTGGCCATGCTAAATTGCCCGTAGTGTTAGGTAAGGGGTAAATGTAGGGGTATGGGTGGGTTTCGCTTTGGCGGGTCGGTGTGGACTTGTTGGGCCGAAGGGCCTGTTTCCACACTGTAATCTAATCTAATCTAATCTAATCTTTTACTACAATCACTACCAACTGCCCCAGCTACTTTTCATAGGAGACCAGAATTGAAGTTTTACCCTTAATCTGTATAAATTCTCGAGTATCGTTCTCAGCTCAGGCAAGGTCTTGCGCAAACATTAATTGATTCAATTTATTATTGTCACATGGACCGAAATACAGTGAAAAGCATTGTTTTGAGTACTCACCAGATAAATCATACCTTACTTAAAACATCTGGGTAATAGAACAGAATGCAGAATATAGTAATACAGGTACAGAGAAGGTGCAGAGAAAGATCAACTCTAATATGAGAGGTCCATTTAGAAGTCTGATAACAACAGGGAGAAATCTGTTTTTAAATCTGATGGTATATGTTTTCAAACATTTGTATCGTCTGCCCGATTGAAGAGGATAGACGAGAGTATAAACAGCATGGGAGGGGTTTTGATTATGTTGGTTGGTTGCTTTCCCAAGGCAGCAAGAAGTGTAGACGGAGTCTAAGGAAGAAAGGCTTGTTTTTGTGATGAGCCAGGCTGCATAACTCTAATTTCTGTGAAGAGAAATCAGTTAACATTTCAAGTACAGCAGCCCTTCTTCAGAATTGTTGGTTGCAAGGAAAATGTTTTGTTAATGCAGAAGGTAAGGTGGGTGGAGGGAGTAAGGAGTAAATGATAGGTGGAGATAGAGGCCGAAGAGACAGAGCAGTTGGATAATAGACTGGATAACAGTCAGCATGGGAGAATGGATGTCTGTTAATGTGGTCTATTAGTGGCTAGCAATGGGTAGAGTGCATTAGCTGACCATGTGATAACAAGACCTGGTGTATGGGAGTTGATTAAGGACCTGGCAGAAGGTGCTTCAAATTGTTGAACATGATATTAAGCACAGAAGGCTGTAGAGTTTTCAAGTGGAAAATGAGGTGCTGTTCTTCCAGCTTGCGCAGAGCTTTGCTAGAGCACAACAGTAAGCCTGTGTCAGAGATGTTGGCCAGGGAACAAAGTGGTGTAATGAGGTGGCAGACAGAACGTAAGTGTTCTGTGAACTGGTTACCCAGTCTATGTTTCATTTCCCCAGTGTAGAGGAGACCATGTTGTGAGCAGCAAATGCAGTACACTAGATTGAGTGAAGCTGCTTCAACTGGAAGGTGTGTTTGAGCTGTTGGATACGGAGGAGGGAGGAAGTAAATGAGCAAATGTTATATCTTGTGCTGTTGCATGGGAAGGTGCTATCGGACTGTGGAGAGTTGTTGGGAGTAAAGAAGGAGTGGACCAGGGCATCCAGGATGAAAGGGTTCTAGAGGAAGGCTGACTGGGAGAGGAGGGGAATGTGTGTTATGTAATGGCATCCTGTTGGAGATGGTGGAAATGGCATCTAAAGCTGTGGATGCTTGTGGAACAGTAGGAGAGGGTATGGGGGACCCTATCACTATTGGGAAGAGAAGTGGAGTGCAGGAGCAGGGTCAGATCTGGCTAAGGATCCTGTCAACAACGGTGCTGGGGAATCCTTGGTTGAGGAAGATGGTGAATATTTCAGAGGCTCCCTTATTGAAGCTGCCATCATCAGAACAGATGCAACGGAGATGGAGTAACTGAGAGAATTAGAGTCTTTACAGGGAGTAAGATGTGAGTATACATAGTCAAGGAATGTTCTGTCCTCAGCAAAGGTCTCAGATTTATTCCTCTGCCTCATCTTAATGAATTTAGTGCACTATTCCTGAACAATTTTTCTGTTGCCTTTGTGCCTGTGCCCCATTCTTTGGACAGGAGTCTGTTCCCCATCCCACAAAGACCTTTACCTCCCTTCAATATCTTCCTCTGGCTGCTTACCTGAATTTGACCTGTTCACCAAGAACTGTCAACGTGACATTGGTAGCCTCAATTTCTCTGCTGTCTCACCCATTCCAACCTATCTCCCTGTGAGCTGACTGCAAGCTGTGCTCCACCTCTGACTTTGCAACTAAGCCTGCTGACAAAGGTGATGCTGCTGTTGTCTGGTGGATTAACCTCTATATAGAATCATAGAATCTCTACAGTGTGGAAATAGGCCCTTCGGCCCAACAAGTCCACATCAACCCTCTGAAGAGTAATCCACCCAGACCCATTCCGCTACTACTTGAAATTTACCCCAGCTTGAATTCTGTTATTCTCTGTACTCTATTCAATTACTCCTCATATTTCCCACTGTCCCAATTACACATGTAAAAATACAAAAGACAGTTTCAATTAATTGTTATAAGACTTGTAATATTGGTTTTTGTTATGAAGTTAGTTATAAAGTTAGATATATCTATTTCTACTCTTAGTACTTTGTGATTCATCAGCTGTGAACAATCTAACTTTCACATATAGGCCTAAATGTTTTGGCTGTATGTATCTATTTTTATGTTGAACACTATCCCTATGATTCTGAAGAATCTTTAACAAGAATCTATTGCTTAATATTGTGAGTAATTAATTTCAAAGAAACAACTATTTAGTACAAAATAACTTATCTGATGTTCTGGTAGCTATTTAAAGGAGGGAATAGGCTGTATCTGGCACCTGATGTTCATTCATTTACTGCGACAATTATTTTTCCATTAATGAAACTGGGAGTATTCGCATGTCTGTTTTATGGGCATGTTGTTATCAAAACTGTCTGGGATGGTTGCTGCACAAAGCCCTCTTTACTGGCTTTGGAGGAGCTCTGTTCAAAAGGACCCCTGTTCCACTTAAAGGTTAGGACAAGCTGCACATATCTTGTTTGTCAGCCATTTCAGGCCAGATTATGGCCACAGGACCATTATTAATAAACAAGCCAATAAAAATCCATCAATCCAAACCAGAATTAATGTCAAAAATAACATCATTCTGTGATGTCACATCCATGATCCTCTGTTCGCCCTCTTGGCTTGATATCACTGCTGCTTGGCCTGCTAACTGCACTGCCTATCAACATAAATGTTTCATTGAATCCATGCCTTGTGGAAGCTGGCCATCAGGCCGAACATTCACACTGACCCTCTGAAGACTAACCCACCCCAACCCATTCCTCTACACTACTACTCTATATTTTCTCTGACTAATGAGCCTAACTTACACATCCCTGAACACAATGGGCAATTTTGCATGGTCAGTTCACCTAACCTGCACATCTTTGGACTGTGGGAGGAAGCCACAGCATCCAGAGGAAACCCACGCAGACACAGGGAGAATGTGCAAACTCCACACAGTCACCATGCCTATCCATTTCAGTTCGGGTGTTCTCTGTGCACCTGCAAACTTGACAGCTGCTGTTCACAGACATCCATGTACACAGACATCCAGGGGCGACACAGTGGCTCTGTGGTTAGCACTGCTGCCTCATAGTGCCAGGGACCTGGGTTCGATTCCAGCCTTGGGTGACTGTTTATGTGGAGTTTGTACATTTTCCCTGTGTCTGCGTGGGCTTCCTTCAGGTGCTCCAGTTTCCTCCCATTGTCCAAAAATGTACAGGTTAGGTGAATTGGCTATGCTAAATCATGCATAGTGTTCAGGGATGTGTAGATTAGGTGCATTAGTCAGGGGAATGGGTCTGGTTGGCTTATTCTTCAGAGGGTTGGTGTGGACCTGTTGGGCTGAAGGGCCTGTTTCCACACTGTAGGGATTCTATATTTCTATGATTTTTAAATCTGAGCACAGTAGAGCACCATTTTGCGATGTTATAGACCACCAAATTCCAACTTCTTGCCTCCCGATCGAGAATTACACAACTTAACAACATACCCACACCCCTTCCCCTAGCTCCCACCCCCTCTCCCTCACTGGATCTATCATTTGCTTATCAGCCTCCAATTGGATCAACATTAAGAGGACCCCTCAGAGGATTAGCATTTTCATACTCACACATATTTAGCAATATTCTTAATAACAGTTTTCACGGAACATCTGTGTCACATAAATTGTAATAGACTGGGCTAGACCCCCTTAAAACATTTCAAGAAAGTAGCCTGGACCTTTTCAAATTGTTTTAAGCAGGTGGGATGTGGATATTCCAGGAATGACTCAGCTGGCCCAACCATTTAGTTTTAAACAAAACAGAATTTATTTGCAAGATTACCAAACGGAACACCAAACAAAAGAGAACAGAACATAGAATAACTTACCTCTCTGAAAACCAAACAGAATATCCCAACTTAATGATGCTGTTCCAAATACTCGCAACAATCCTCAAACACCCCTTGGCACAAAAGGTAAAACCAAACAGAGGGTCTAACAGAACAGATGTCACAGAGATAGGGAGAGAGACGGAGAGAGAAAGACGGAGAGAGAGAGACGGAGAGAGAGAGACAGAGAGAGAGAGACGGAGAGAGAGAGAGAGAGAGAGAGAGAGACAGAGAGAGAGACAGAGAGAGAGAGACAGAGAGAGAGACAGAGTGTGGAACACTTTCTTCCATGTAGCTGTTTTGACCAGCAGCCTCGAAACTGACTGATTGCTTGCTCTGAACAGGCAGACTGCTACAACCCAAACCAAAGAAAAGCTGAGCTCAGAGAAGTGGCCATTCCCTTTCATTGTACAAGTGTACTTGTTTAAACTTGAAAGCTTTTTGCCTGAGGCAATTCTTAATTACAGTTTTCACAGCACATACGTGTCACACAAATTGTAATGGACTGGGCTAGACCCTCTGGGGCGGCACGGTACCTCAGTGGTTAGCACTGCTGCCTGGCAATGCCAGGGACCCGGGTTCAATTCTAGCCTCGGGTGACTGTCAACGTGGAGTTTGCACATTCTCCCTGTGTCTGCATGGGTTTCCTCCCACAGTCCAAAAATGTGCAGGTCAGATGAATTGGCCATGCTAAATTGCCCATAATGCATTAGTAAGGGGTGGGTTATTCTTCAGAGGGACAGTGTGGACTTGTTGGGCTGAAGGACCTATTTCTGCACTGTAGGTAATCTAATCTGTTAGCTATAATCAAATTGGCCCTAAACCCCAGAAAACCAGACCTCCACAGATTCTCTGTGTTTTCGGCCCCCTCTCATAAAAAATCCAAGGACAATATAACCTTGTTAAAGGAGCAGCATCATCACTTCTCCCCCCTTAAAGAAACACCATCAATATTCAAAGATGTCTTCATTTTAAAATCCCTTAATCTCACACTGTCAGTACACTACAACACCCATATACATTACAGACTATAAACATGCACTTCTATATTCTGTTTCAGTCCATTTACCACCGCCAGCGAATGCTGCCATTTCTCATTCAAGTCTTGATAATGCGTCTGCAATCATGCTTTCTCGTCCTGCCACCTGCACAATTTTCAAACTGAATGGCTGTAACAACAAGAACCATCTAAATACTCTAGAATTTTTGTCCTTAAATTTTTCCACAAACTTTAGTGGGTTATGATCAATGTATGTGATTATCTTAGATATATTACTGACAACATAAACATTGAAATGTTGTAACGCTAACTCCAAGCTCAAAGTCTCCTACTCAACTGTCAAACATTTCTGTTGATGAATGTTCAATTTCCTGGAGAAATACTCAATAAGTCCTTTGATCTTCTTCTTGTCTTCCTGTAAGAACACAGCACCAACACCTACTTCACTTGCAACAATAGCCACCTTGAATGGCTTTGTGTAATTAGGAGTGACTAACACTAGGGCAGTGGTTAACAGCTTTCAAGCTGACAAATGCCTTCTGACAGTCCACTGTCCACTGAAACTTCTTCCTTTTAGATTAGATTACTTACAGTGTGGAAACAGGCCCTTCGGCCCAACAAGTCCACACTGACCCTCCGATGAGCAACCCACCCATTCCCCTGCATTTACCCCTTCACCTAACACTACAGGCAATTTAGCATGGCCAATTCACCTAACCTGTACATTTTTTGGACTGTGGGAGGAAACCCACGCAGACACGGGGAGAATGTGCAAACTCCACACAGACAGTTGCCTGAGGCGGGAATTGAACCCAGGTCTCTGGCGCTGTGAGGCAGCAATGCTAACCGCTGTGCCACCGTGCCGCCCAGCAATTCAGTGAGTGGAGCAGTGCTAAAATTTGGCACGAATTTTCGATAAAATCCACTCAATCCCAGGAATCGTAGTATTGCTCCTTTTGTCGATGGTATGGGAAACTCCCCAATTACTTTTGATTTTCCGTTCAGTAGGGGCCATTTATCCATATCCAATAACGTGGCTCAGGAAGGTCATCAAGTACATAACATGATTGGGTAATCTGGCAACACTCTTTTGGTTTGTCTCTGAAATTTAGCTGGCACATTTTTCATACCAGACAGCATGATCTTAAACTGATTCAGTCCATTTGGCATTACAAAAGCCGAAATTGTCTTCACTCTTTTGGACAAAGGTATCTGCCAGATCCTCTAAGCAAGTTCAACTCAGAAATTTAAGTTGCTTGTCCCATCTTTTCAACGCAATCTTCCAAATGCAGAATTGGATATGCATCAGTCTTTGTAACTGCATTGACTTTGTGATAGTCCACACAACCGTTGGATACCATTTGGCTTTGGCACCTTTGCTATGGGTGAGGTCGGCACGGGCGGCACGGTGGCACAGTGGTTAGCACTGCTGCCTCACAGCGCCAGAGACCCGGGCGCCAGAGACCCGGGTTCAGTTCCCGCCTCAGGCGACTGACTGTATGGAGTTTGCACATTCTTCCCGTGTCTGTGTGGGTTTCCTCCGGGTGCTCCGGTTTCCTCCCACAGTCACAAAGATGTGCAGGTCAGGTGAATTGGCCATGCTAAATTGTCCGTAGTGTTAGGTAAGGGGTAAATGTAGGGGTATGGGTGGTTTGCGCTTTGGCGGGTCGGTGTGGACTTGTTGGGCTGAAGGGCCTGTTTCCACACTGTAAAGTAATCTAAATCTAATCTAATTCCTCTACAATCCTTTTAGCTGTGATATTGTTTAATGGAATGCCCTCTGGAAATCTAGTTGACACATCTATTATTTTTAACAAAAACTGATTCCCACCTTTTGTTTTAGGCAGAGGTCCTATGCAATCAATTAAAACTCTTGTAAAACATTCCTCAAATGCAGGAATAGGTATTAAAATGTGCAGATTTTATTACTGCCTGTGGTTTTCTAATTAACTGATAGGCATGACATGTCTGGCAAAATTCAACTACATCCTTGTGTCGTCTAGACCAGTGAAAATGTTTTTGTGTTTTAGCTTGAGTTATTCACACCTCTAAATTACCCCCTACTGGTCATTCATGTGCCACTTGCAACATCTGGTGATATAACTTGATGAACTTCTGCCCATTTCTCATTTGCCTGAATATGTAATTGTCTTCATTTCCTTAATGAGACATCATTTTAAAGATAATAACATTCAGGGATACATTCTAATTTTTTTTCTGTGTATGCCTTTTGATACAAACACTTAAAATTTTCATCCTCCTGCTTTGCCATCTATCTGCTCCCGGTTTGTCTTCACCATCTGATCAAACAGGATCTTTGCTAATTCCACTTCAACTTTCTTATCTGTACTCTTTGATCTTTTCTGTTTGACTTTGTGACTTTGTTACCACACAGTGAGGAAAAATCCCAGGACATGTCCTTTAATAGTTCAGTTGCTTGTGTTTTCACTGGCTTTTCAGTAGTCAGCATTCCTCGTTGTGAACCAGCTATATTGTTAGCAAGGACAGATTGTGTTCTTGGAGCTGAAAGTTTGTTCAGTAATCCCACCATGATTACTCTTCACTCTTCACTAGATACTCTAACCTCACTCTTTTTTGAGTGCTTCTTGTCTCACCATGAATTCCCATTACTCGCACATTTTCTGGCAATAGTCCTTCAGTGGTACATATTTCCTCATCTTTCAATAATGTTACAACACAGCGATGAAACCTTCTGCTAATTAAACCAAACATACAGAAAAGCTCACCTCACCTCCTAATCTGTTAAAGTATGAGTGACAGAGAACTACCCAAATTCCACTATTTAAAGAATAAAATTGATTTTTTTGTTAACTCTAAAGTGAACATGAAACAGCAATTATTTACAACTCTAAGCCTCCCTTGTCTTAAAAGTTTATGATCTACCTCCGACTCTATAAAAGATAGACCAGAGCTAAAAGTTGAAGTTCTAAATTGGAGAAAGGCTTATTTTGATGGTATCAGGCAAGAACTCACAAAAGCTGACTGAGAACAGATGTTCATTGGTAAAGTGATGGCTGGAAATGGGAAGCCTTCAGAAATGAGATAACTAGAATCCAGGGACAGTATATTCCAGTTAGGGTGAAAGGAAAGGCTGGTAGGTGTATGGAATGCCGGATGATTAGGGAAATTGAGTACTTGGTTAAGAAAAAGAACGAAACATATGTATAGGTATAAACAGAATAGATCGAGTGAATCCTTAAAGTGTAGAAAGGCGATAGGAGTATACTTAAGAGGGAAATCAGCAGGGCAAAAAGGGGACAAGAGATAGCTTTGGTAAATGGAGTTAAGGAGAATCCAAAGGGTTTTTACAAATACATTAAAAACAAAAAGGTAACTAGGAAGAGAATAGGGCCCCTCAAAGATCAGCAAGGTGGCCTTTGTGGAGCTACAGGCGATACTAAAGGAGCATTTTGCATCAGTGTTTAGATTAGATTCCCTACAGTGTGGAAATAGGCCCTTCAGCCCAACAAGTCCACACCAACCCTCCGAAGAGTAACCCACCCTGTCCCATTCCCCTCTGACTATTGCACCTTACACTATTTAGCATGGCCAATTCACCTGACTTGTATATCTTTAGACTGTGGGAGGAAACCAGAGCACCTGGAAGAAACCCACGCACACAAGGAGAATGTGCAAACTCCACACAGACAGTCGCCCGAGGCTGGAATTGAACCTTGGGACCCTGGTGCTGTGAGGCAGCAGTGCTAACCACTGAACCACCGTGCCACTCTAACTGTGGAGAAGGACATGGAAGATATAGAATATGGGGAAATAGATGGTGACATCTTGAAAAATATCCAGATTACAGAGGAAGCGCTGGAATTCTTAATATGGTTGAAAGTGGCTAAAACCCCAGGACCTGATCAGGTGTACCCTCAAACTCTATGGGAAGCTAGGGAAATGATTGCTGGGATATTTGTATCATCGATAGTCATAGGTGAGGTGCCAGAAGCCTGGAGGTTAGCTAATGTGGTGCCACTGTTTAAGAAAGGTGTTAAGGACAAGCTAGGGAACTATAGACCAGTGAGCCCGACATCGGTAGTGGACAAGTTGTTGGAGAGAATCCTGGGGGACAGGATGTACATGTATTTGGAAATGCAAGGCCTGATTAGGGATAGTCAGCATAGTTTTGTATGTAGGAAATCATGTCTCACAAACTTGATTGAGTTTTTTGAAGAAGTAACAAAGAGGATAGATGAGGGCAGAGAATTAGACGTGATCTATATGGATTTCAGTCAGGTATTTGACAAGGTTTCTCATGGGAGACTGGGAGAACTGGCCATTTGGATACAGAACTGGCTCAAAGGTAGAAGACAGAGGGTGGTAGTGGAGGGTTGTTTTCAGATTGGAGGCCTGTGACCAGTGGAGTGCCACAAGGTTCAGTGCTAGGTCCACTACTTTTCATCATTTATATAAATGACCTGGATCTGAGCATAAGAGGTACAGTTAGTAAGTTTGCAGGTGACACTAGAATTGGAGATGTAGTGGACAGCGAAGACGGTTACCTCAGATAACAATGGGATCTTGATCAGATGGGCCAATGGGCTGAAGAGTGGCAGATGGAGTTTTATTTAGATAAATGAGAGCTGCTGCATTTTGGAAAAGCAAATCTTAGCAGGACTTATACACTTAATGGTAAGGCCCTAGGGAGTGTTGCTGAACAGAGACCTTGGAGTGCAGGTTCATATCTCCTTGAAAGTGGAGTCTCAGGTAGATAGGATAGTGAAGGCGGCATTTGGTATGCTTGTCTTTATTGGTCAGTTTATTGAGTACAGGAGTTGGGAGGTCATGTTGTGCCTACACAGGACATTTAGGCCACTGTTGGAATATTGCGTGGAATTCTTATTGGAAGGATTTTGTGAAACTTGAAAGGGTTCAGAGAAGATTTATAAGGATGTTGCCAGGGTTGGAGGATTTGAGCTGTAGGGAGGGGTTGAATAGGCTACGGCTGTTTTTCCTGGAGAGTTGGAGGCTAAGGTTTATAAAATCATGACGGGCATGGATAGGGTAAATAGACATGGTGTTTTCCCTGGGGTCAGGGAGTCCAGAACTAGAGGGTATAGGTTTAGGGTGAGAAGGGAAAGATATAAAAGACACCTGAGGGGCAACATTTTCATGTAGAGGGTAGTACGTGTATAGAATGAGCTGCCAGAGGAAGTGGTGGGGGCTAGTACAATTGCAGCATTTAAAAGGCATCTGGATGGGTATATGAATAGGAAGGGTTAAGGGTTTGCTGGGTGCTGGTAGGTGGGACTAGATTGTGGTGGGATATCTGGTTGGCATGGATGAGTTGGACCAAAGGGTCTGTTTCTGTGCTGTGCATCTTTATGACTCTGTGACTCTAATTTACTGTACCAATAAAGCCTCTATTAAATTTACAGCAACTCAAGTTTCAAAACCAGACAGCAGTTGTCGTATCCTATGTTGATCTTCCTCTGTTTGTAGACCTCTCTAGGACATCTTTGGTTTTCCATTGCACAGATTTTTCATATCTAAAAGTTACCTTTGATAGAGTGTTTTCAGGCTCTCTGTCTGACAATGGCAGATGGTGCTCTTTCTCTGCCTGACTGTCCAAAATGCCTGCTTTTTATACCCTAAACATTGGATCATCACATTGGTTTTATACTATCAAAACAGGAAAATTCAAATTCAATTGGGTATTAGTATCTTGGGGCATAATTGTAACTGATTTGTTAAATTTGAACTGTTGTTAAAACAACTCATGTATTTAGGTTACAGCCCAAATGTTATATCTTCAAATTGTCCCATATACTTTGTGCCTGCTAGTCCGTCACACGACCAGTGTTCACCTGCTTTTCAGCTTTCACTCTCTCTTAAAAAGGTAGAGTATACACCTTTAACTTCATAATAAACATCAAAGATTCAGAGCATCCTGCGTCTCTTAATATTGTAACGTCTATACCTGCTGGTCCTGGCCTATGTGACTAAAATTTACCTCCTCAGGTATATGATTTGGGAACATACCACACAGAACACAGTATAGCACTGTACAGGTCCTTTGGTCCACAATGTTGTGCCGAGCATATAATCTTAAACTAAGATCAACGTAACCTATATATTCCTCAATTTACTGCTCTCCATGTGTTTGTCCAGCAGTTGCTTAGTGTCCCTAATGTCTCTGATTCTACTACCACTGCTGGCAGTGCATTCCACGCACCCACCACACTCTGCGTAAAAAACCTACCTCTGACATCTCCCTTATACTTTCCACAATCACCTAAAAATTATGACCCCTCTCTCAGCCATTTCTGCCCTGGGGAAAGGTCTCTGGCTATCTACTCTGTCTATGCCTCTCATTATCTTGTACATCTCTATCGAGTCACCTTTTTTCTTTCTTCTCTCTGATGTGAAAAGCCCTAGCTCACTCAACCGCTCTTCATAAGACATACCCCCCAATTCAGGCAGCATCCTGGTAAATCTTCTCTGCACTGTCTCTGAAGCATCTACATCCAATGAGGCAACTAGAACTGGGCACAATATTCTAAGTTTGGTCTAATCAAGGTTTTATACAACTGCAGCAAAACCTCGCAGCTCTTAAACTCAATTCCTTCCCCCCGCCCGTTAATGAAAGTAAAAACACCATATGCCTTCTTAACAACCTTACCAACTTGGTTGGCAACTTTGAGGGATCTATGTACATGGACCCAAGATCGCACAGTTTCTCTACACTGCCAAGAATCCTATCTTTAACCCTGTATTCAGCATTCAAATCCAACCTTCCAAAATGAATCACTTTGCATTTATCAAGGTTGAACTCCATCTGCCACTTCTCAGCCCAGCTTTGCATCCTGTCAATGTCATGTTGTAGCCTGCAACAGCCTTCGGCACTATCTATAATATCACCAACCTTTGTATCATCAGAAAACTTACTAACATGCCCTTCCACTTCTTCATCCAAGTCATGTTTAAAAACTACAAAGAGCAGAGGCCAAAGAACAGATCCCTGTGGGACAGCATTCACCACCAACCTCCAGGTGGAATACTTTCCATCCACTAGCACTTGCTTTCAGTCAGCCAATTCTGTATCCAGACAGCCAAATTTCACTGTATCTCATACCTCCTAACTTTCTAAATGTGCCTACCATGGGGAACCTTATCAAATGCCTTACTGAAATCCATATACAGCACACCCACAGCTCTCCCTTCGTGAATTTGTCTCGTCACAACTTGAGAGGCATGACCTGTCCCTCACAAAACCATTCTAACTATCTTTAATCAAACTATGTTTTTCCAAATAGTCATAAGTCCCATCTCTCAGAATCAGTTCCAGTGCCTTGTGTATCACAGACTTAAGACTAACTGATCTGTAATTCCCAGGGATTTCACTATTCCCTTTCCTGAACAGAGGAACAACATTCGCCTCCCTCTAATCAGCAGCTACTCCCGTGGAGAGTGAGGATGCATAGATCATCATCAGAGGTGCAATAATCTCATTCCTTGCTTCCCGAGTATGCTTGGATATATCTGGTCTGACACTGGGACATATCTATCTTGATGTTTTCTAGAATTTCCAGCATATCCACACCCTTCATCTCAATCTTTTCAAACCTATAAATCTGGTCCACGGTGTTCTTACTGTCAACAAGGTCTGTCTCTCATGAATACTGTCACAAAACATTCATTTAGAGCCTCCCCTACTTCTTCAGACTCTAGGCACAATTTCCCTCCACTATCCCTGATCGGCCCTATACTGTCTCTGATCACTACCTTGTTCCTCATGTACATGTAGAATGCCTTTGGGTTTTCCATAATCCTTCCCACCAAGGCTTTTTTGTGCCCCCTCCTAGCTTTCATCAGTCCATTGTTAAGTTCTTTCCTAGCGACCCTGTAATTCTCTAAAGTTGTGCCAGATCCTTGCTTCCTCAACCTTAAGTAAGCTTCCTTCTTCCTTTTGACAAGAAGCTCCTCTGTTCTTGTCATCCAAGGCTCCTTCACCTTACCGTTCCTTGCCTGTCTTAGTGGGATAAAGTTATCCAATACTCACAACAAGTGCTCCTTAAACAGCCTCCACCATATATGTTGTGCATTTCATGTAGAACACTTGTACTCCGCCACTCCTGTCCAATAGCAGTATAATGTCCCCTTCCCCAGTTAAATATCTTCCTAAACTGTCTGCTCCTATCTGTGGGAAAAGATCTGCCACCCTGCCTACCCATAATAGGCCCACACAGAATGTAGGAAAGTAAACTTGGCCAAACTATACCAAAAAACCCAGAATGCCTCAGGCGACTCTCTGTGTGGAGTTTGCACATTCTCCCCGTGTCTGCGTGGGTTTCCTCCGGGTGCTCCGGTTTCCTCCCACAATCCAAAAAATGTGCAGGTTAGGTGAATTGGCCATGCTAAATTGCCCGTAGTGATAGGTGAAGGGGTAAATGTAAGAGAATGGGTCTGGGTGGGTTACGCTTCGGCGGGTCGGTGTGGACTTGCTGGGCCGAAGGGCCTGTTTCCACACTGTAAGTAATCTAATCTAATCTAATCTAATCTAATCTAATCTAAACAGGCTGACAAGTGAAACCAGACAGCACTTCCCAAAACACTAACAACAACACAGCTGTCCCAAAGCCCCGAGGGCAGTCTCATAACACAGCAATACCAAAGCCACAGAAAAACAGATCAGATGGATAGGCACCAAGGACATCGCTTCCAGGACAGGACAATTGAAGTACCTTGCTGTTTCAAAAGAGACATTCTCACCTACCTGCAAAGAAGACTGGAATCTCCTGATCCAAATGATACTGTCAGGATGTTGCATTGTATTGATAATCAGGACATTCATCCGATAACTGTTTTTCAATTATTATCATTGTAACTAGATCACTCCATTTCCAAATACATGTATCTTTCCCCATTTTAAATAAACTTATTGTACAAGCTTCCTATTCTCAGCTTCTTCCTGGCTTCATCCTCAGCTCAAGGAGGAGAATTCTCGGCTACCTGGACAGACTGTCTGTGTTGCTTCAGCTTAGTTAATTTCTCTTCTGCGATATCGCTGTATTAATAAACTGTCAATTTCACTTTGAACTGTGCTTTGTGATCTCTAATTCATTGGGTAAATTTCTCTGACACTGTCCCTCCCCATAGCTTTGGTAAAGGTGAGGCAGTTGTGATCAGTGTCACCAAAATGCTCTTCCACCGAGAGATCTAACACCTGGCCTGGCTCGTTGTCGAGCACCAAATCCAATATGGCCTCCCCCCAGTCAGGAATCCCTTTTGGACACACGAGAAAACTGGATCCAGACCATCTGCACTAAGGACATTCCAATCAATATTGCGGAAGTTGAAGTCACCCAAAGCAACAACTTTGTTACATCTGCAACTTTCCAAGTACTGCTGTCCAATAGAGTCATAGAGATGTACAGCATGGAAACAGACCCTTCGGTCCAACCCATCCATGCCGGCCAGAGAGCCCAACCCAATCTAGTCCCACCTGCCAGCACCCGGCCCATATCCCTCCAAAACCTTCCTATTCATACACCCGTCCAGACGCCTCTTAAATGTTGCAATTGTACCAGCCTCCACCACTTCCTCTGGTAGCCCATTCCATACACATAATACCCCCTGTGGGAAAAAGTTGTCCCCTGGGTCTCTTTTATATCTTTCCCCTAGTTCTGGACTCCCAACTCCAGGGAAAAGACTTTGCCTATTTACCCTATCCATGCCCCTCAATTTTGTAAACCTCTATAAGGTCACCCATCAGCCTCCGACATTCCAGGGAAAACAGCCCCAGCCTGTTCAGCCTCTCCCTGCAGCTTAAATCCTCCAACCCTGGCAACATCCTTGTAAAAGCTGTTCTGAACCATTTCATGTTCCACAGTATCTTTCCGATAGGAAGGAAACCAGAATTGCACGCAATATTCCAACAGTGGCCTAACCAATGTCCTGTACAGCCACAACATGACCTCCCAACTCCTGTACTCAATACTCTGACCAATAAATGAAAGCATATCAAATGTCTTCTTCACTATCCTATCTACCTGCGACTCCACTTTCAAGGAGCTATGAATCTGCACTCCAAGGTCTCTTTGTTTAGCAATACTCCCTAGGACTTTACTATTAAGTGTATAAGTCCTGCTAAGATTTGCTTTCCCAAAATGCAGCATCTCACATTTATCTGAATTAAACTCCATCTGCGACTTCTTGGCCCATTGGCCTATCTGGTTAAGATCCTCTTGTAATCTGAGGTAACCCTCTTCGCTGTCCACTACACTTCCAATTTTGGTGTCATCTGCAAACTTACTAACTGTACCTCTTATGCTCGCATCACAATCATTTAAGTAAATGACAACAAGTAGAGGACCCAGCACCAATGATTGTGGCACTCCACTGGTCACAGGCCTCCAGTCTGAAAAACAGCCCTCCACCATCACCCTCTGTCTTCTACCTTTGAGCCAGTGCTGTATCCAAATGGCTAGTTCTCCCTGTATTCCATGAGATCTAACCTTGCTAACCTTATCGAATGCCTTAATGAAGTCCATATAGATCACATCTACCGCTCTGCTCTCATCAATCCTCTTTGTTACTTCCTCAAAACTCAATCTGTTCTTCCATCTCTCTGCTGTTATTGGGAGGTCTATACAAAACACCTAATAAAGTGACTGCTCCTTTCCTTTTACTGACTTCTACCCATACTGACTCAGTAGACAACCCCTCCTCAATAACTTTATTTTCTGCAGCTCTGATGCATTCTCTAATTAACAATGCTACTCCTCCTCCTCTTTTGCACCCCTCCCTGTTCTTTTTGAAACTCTGGAACATTCAGCAACCATTCCTGCTCCTGTGAAATCTCTCTCTCTTATGGCCACAACATCGTAGTTTGAAGTACTAATCCATGCTCGAAGTTCACCACTCTTTTTCCTGACACTCCTTGGATTAAAATGTGTCTGCTTCAATTCATCACTTTGCTCTATCAACTGTGTGTCCTTCCTGACAGACTCTCCGCATTCTATTTCTGCCCGTTCAACAACTACCCTTTGGTCTGTAGCTCTGGTTCCTATCCCTCTGCCAAGCCAGTTTAAACACTCCCAAAATATTCTAGTAAATCTCCTGCCCAGGACATTGGTGTTCCTCTAGTCTAAGTGTAATCCGTCCTTCATGTCAGGTCCCACCTTTCCCAGAAGGTGTCCCAATATTTATGTATCTGAAGCCCTCCCTCCTGCACCAGCCTTGTAGCCACGTGTTTAACTGCACTCGCTCCTTGTTCCTTGCCTCACTAGCACGTGGCACTGGTAGTAACTCTGGGATTACGACGCTGCTCATCCTGTTTTTTAGCTTCCAACCTAACTCCCTGAAATCATTTTTTTAGATCTTCATCCCTTTTCCTGACTATGTCATTGGTGCCAATATGCACCAGGAGTTCTGGCTGCTCACCCTCCCCTTTCTGAATCTTGCAGACTCAATCAGAGACCTCCCAACTTTGGTGCCTGGAAGGCAACATAGCTTCCGAGAGTCTTGTTTGCAAACACAGAATTCCCTGTCTGTTCCTCTATTAGGTCTTCTCCCACTCGCGCTTTTCTATTCTACCCCCTTCTCTTCTGAGCCACAGAGCCAGGCTCAATGCCAGAGATCTGGCCGTTATGACTTCCCCACCCCACCCACACCCCCATGGCCACAGGGGATCTCTGCATTCCCTTTCAGTCCCCTGACTGTAACCCATCTACTTTTTTTCCCTGTTGGTGAGGTGTGAGTAACTCCCTGTAACTCCTCTTAATTACCCCCTCAGCCACCCGAATGATCTGGAGTTCATCCAACTCCAGCTCCAGTTCCCTAATGCAGTTCTGAGGAGCTGGAGTTTGGTGTTCTTCCCACAGATGAAGTCAGTGGGAACACTAGTGGTGACCCTTACCTCCCACGTTCTACAGGAGGAGCATGCAACTGCCCTAACATCCATTCCCACTGTTCTGAATTCCCAAAGAACTATTGAAAAAAATCTAGTAACCTTACCAAATCGGCGTACAGAACCTTTTTTTTGTTTAGAGGAGGAAGATGGGTGGAAGATATTACATCAGTCGTGTTTTGGATAAAGCAACCGTCCAAATATATTTCCTCACTGACTCAGCAATCCTGTGTCCACTTCTGCTCAATGTGCTCTCCGCCTATTCATTAATAATTTATCTTAAGTATTTACTTACCTTCCCGGTAGCCCCAAGTTCCTCATGCTCACCACTCCAGCTGCTTCTGTAAAAATGCAGGCCACTGATCTCATGAGATAAGTTTTTCAAGGATTAATTTACCTTCATGGTGGCCCCCTGGTCCTCACTCTCACTGATCCTGCTGCTGCAGCAAAAATGGAGAAGATCTGGCACTTCCTCCTGAACCAACCTCCAACCAGCTTGTACATTCTTGCTTCCAATGTGCTCTTTGTTACCACGCCAACAAAATTCATTGGCTTATCCTGTTTTCCTACATTTGGCTTCCCAGTGCTTTTCCTAAATCACCAATCCTGTGATTTCACGTGGCCTACTTTATTGCAGTAAATAGAGCTTTTTAACTTCTCTTTCCCCTTCAAGAGTTTCCTTTTTACCCTGTGATAAGTTATCCTTATTATCTTCATCAAGATGTACCTTTCCCTTTCCATGTGAAGATTTCTCTTTTCCCAATTTCTATCCCTCATCAATTCAAATTAATTTTGGAAGCCAAACTTTGATTTATGAACCAATTCATAATCATCAGCCTTTTCAACTGCTAATCTTGCCATTTTAACTCTGCTCTTCCAAATGAGTTCTTCTTACGTCAGGAGGTGAATTTTTGAACTCCTTCAAAATAATCATCACTCTAAGAGCATCACAGGTTTGCTCTACTTTTAATGCTCTTATCAAAATTACTTTGTTTGATCCTTTGAAACTCAATGTAGATTTGACCAGAGTCCCTCAGATTCCTGAAACATTGTGTGCCAGTGTCTGGTACAAGGTCTTATGGACATAAGATGACTTTCTTTACCACCTCATATGGCCCAAACATCACCTCTGATAGTGAGGTATTTGCATCATTATCTCCAACTATAACTTCTGTTTGGATCAATAAAATCTACATGGTCACTGACCACTGCATTTGTTTAGCCATCTT